>NC_057799.1:599252423-599609404 GCF_018294505.1 Triticum aestivum
GACGGGGACGGGGCGGCGACGGGGGCGTCGACGAGGGGTGGCGACGGGGGCGTCGACGGGGGCGGCGATGGGGGGCGGCGGGCGACGGGGCAGAGGAGAAGAAGCAGATGAAAACTGACGAAATTTGTAAGTGCTGCTTATATAGGATGGGCCTTTAGTACCGGTTGGAGCCACCAACCGGTAGTAAAGGTCAAATTTGGCCAGCCCAAGCGGCGGGAAGCGCACACCTTTAGTACCGGGTGGTGGCACCAACCGATACTAAAGACCCCCCTTTAGTACCGGTTGGAGCCACGACCCGGTACTAAAGGGGTGCGGTGGCGCAGGTGCGGTGCGGGCAAGTTTAGTCCCACCTCGCTAGCCGAAGGGCGCCCGCACCTGCTTATAAGCCCCACCACGGCAGCTGTCTCGAGCTCCTCTCTATTGCAGGCCTTCTGGGCCTACCTGTTCTGTGCTGCCCTGTGGGCCTATTGGGCCTTTGCGGGCCTGCATCCTGGCCCAACAACAGGTTGGGTTTCTAGTCGTATGCAGGCCGCTTTGTATCAGTAGGCGGGCTTTTTTATTTTCTTATATTTTTGCTTTATTTATTTTTGAGTTGTTTTTTGCTGTATTTATAGTTTCTTTGTGAATATTTTTGCTTTAGGTACAAAAATTTACAAACTTTCTATTAGTGCCGGTAGTTTACAAATTTGAATAGTTTACATTTTGAATTATTGGAAATTTGTGTGAATCACTAGTTTGTGAATAACTTAACTTTGAAAATAGATTTTTCAGTGATTCTTTTTTCTTATGTTTAATATTAGTGTGTTTTATCATTATATTCAATTTGGTAATGCTTAGGTTATTTAAAAAATGAAATGCCTTTGTAACGGATGAGTTTTCGTCCGAAACCCTGATACTTTGAAAGAGATTGTCCATTTTGTACACGAAGTGCATCCAGTTTTTGCGGTAACCCTCTCTACTTTTTTGCACATGCTATGTGGGTCAAATTATGATACCATGCCAACTTTCAACCTTTTCTGAGTTCATGTGAAATGCTTTTTAATTTTAGGGTTATTTAGCTGAAAAAATCAGTAAATGCTTGAAAGAATTTGTTTGCACATAAAATTTCTTCGCGTTTCAAATGCCAAAACACATAACTACCCTAACTATTACAGAGATTCCCTCCTGGGTGTGAAACACAGAAGAAAGTGATGATAGTGAAGCCGATCACATCCCAGATCTTTGGGTGTGAAACTTTTTCTTCACGTGTGTCCCTTTGCGCCGTAGCCATGGAAAATCTTCATCATTTAACTGGATGCTCGGGTCAATATTCACTATGAATGGAGCAATTTCATCAAACTTTTCATAATCTTCTGACATGTCTGTCTTGTCATCCACTCCCATGATGTTTCTCTTCCCAGAAAGAACTATGTGGCGCTTTGGCTCATCGTATGATGCATTCGCTTCCTTATCTTTTCTTTTTCTCGGCTTGGTAGACATATCCTTCACATAGAAAACCTGTGCCACATCATTAGCTAGGACGAATGGTTCATCTGCATACGCAAGATTGTTGAGACCCACTGTTGTCATTCCATACTGCGGGTCTTCCGTTACCCCGCCTCGTGTCATATTGACCCATTTGCACCGAAACAAAGGGACCTTCAAACCACGTCCATAGTCAAGTTCCCATATCTCCTCTATGTAACCATAATATGTTTCCTTTCCCGTCTTGGTTGTTGCATCAAAGCGGACACCATTGTTTTGGTTGGTGCTCTTCTTATCTTGGGCGATCGTGTAAAATGTATTACCATTTATCTCGTACCCTTTGAAAGTCATTATATTCGAAGATGGTAACTGGGACAGCGAGTACAGGTCATCTTCAATAGAGGCGTCATGCATGGTACATGTCTGCAACCAGCCGGTGAAACTCCTGGTTTGTTCACGTGTAATCCAGTCATCAGACCGCTCCGGGTGTTTGGAGCGTAGAAAATTCTTGTGTTCGTCCATATACGGAGCCACCAAGGCGGAATTCTGTAGAACTGTGTAGTGTGCTTCAGTGAGAGAATGTCCATCCATACATATTATTTGATTCCCTCCTAGCATGCCTTTTCCATCCAGTCTGCCCTTATGCCGCGATTCAGGAACACCAATCGGCTTAAGGTCAGGAATAAAGTCAATACAAAACTCAATGACCTCCTCATTTTCATGGCCTAGCACGGTTATGAACATATTTCTTTAAGACTCCCATGAACCTCTCAAAGGGGAACATATTGTGTAGAAATACAGGACCCAAAACGTTAATCTCTTCGCATAGGTGAACTAGGACGTGCGTCATGATGTTGAAGAAGGATGGTGGGAACACCAACTCGAAACTGACAAGACATTGCACCAAATCATTCTCTAACCTTGGTATGATTTCTGGATCGATTACCTTCTGAGAGATTACATTGAGGAATGCACAAAGCTTCACAATGGCTAACCGAACGTTATCCGGTAGAAGCCCCCTCAATGCAACCGGAAGCAGTTGCGTCATAATCACGTGGCAGTCATGAGAATTTAGGTTCTGGAACTTTTTCTCTGCCATGTTTATTATTCCCTTTATATTCGACGAGAAGCCAGACGGTACCTTAATACTGAGCAGGCATTCGAAGAAGATTTCCTTCTCTTCTTTGGTAAGAGCATAGCTGGCATGACCCTGATGTATGCCGTCTTTTCCATGCATACATTGCTGGTCCTCCCGTGCCTCAGGTGTATTTTTTGTCTTCCCATACATGCCCAAGAAGCCAAGCAGGGTCACGCAAAGATTCTTCGTCACGTGCATCACGTCGATTGCAGAGCGGACCTCTAGGTCTTTCCAATAGGGCAGGTCCCAAAATATAGATTTCTTCTTCCACATGGCCGTCAGCGTTATTCGGAACAGGTTGTCCGCTAGGACCCTTTCCAAAGACTACCTTCAAATCCTTGACCATATCATGTACATCAGACTAGTACGGTGGCGAGGCTTCGTCCGGTGATCCGCCTCACCTTTGAAATGCTTGCCTTTCTTTCTTACGGGATGCCTGCTCGGAAGAAATCGACGATGTCCCAGGTACACATTCTTCCTACAATTTTCCAAATATATACTGTCGGTATCATCCAAACAGTGCGTGCATGCGCGGTATTCCTTGTTTGTCTGTCCTGAAAGGTTACTGAGAGCAGACCAATCATTGATGGTCACGAACAGCAAGGCCTTTAGGTCAAATTCTTCCCCCATGTGCTCATCCCACGCACGTACACCTGTTCCATTCCACAGCTGTAAGAGTTCTTCAACTAATGGCCTTAGGTACACATCAATGTCGTTGCCGGGTTGCTTAGGGCCTTGGACGAGCACTGGCATCATAATGAACTTCCGCTTCATGCACAACCAAGGAGGAAGGTTATACAAACATAGAGTCACAGGCCAGGTGCTATGGTTGCTGCTTTGCTCCCCAAAAGAATTAATGCCATCTGCGCTTAGACCAAACCATACGTTTCTTGCGTCATCTGCAAACTCCTTCCCGTACTTTCTCTCGATTTTTCTCCACTGCGACCCGTCAGCGGGTACTCTCAACTTTCCGTCTTTCTTACGGTCTTCTCTGTGCCATCACATCGCCTTGGCATGCTCTTTGTTTTGGAACAAACGTTTCAACCGTGGTATTATAGGAGCATACCACATCACCTTGGCAGGAATCTTCTTACTGGGGCATTCGCCCTCGACATCACCAGGGTCATGGCGCCTGATCTTATAGCGCAATGCACCGCATATCGGGCAAGCGTTCAAATCCTCGTACTCACCGCGGTAGAGGATGCAGTCATTAGGGCATGCATGTATCTTCTGCACCTCTAACCCTAGAGGGTAGACAGCCTTCTTTGCTTCGTACGTACTCTCGAGCAATTCGTTGTCCTTTGGAAGCATATTCTTTATCATTACCAGCAACTTTCCAAATCCCTTGTCAGATACACCATTCTCTGCCTTCCATTGCAGCAATTCCAGTGTGGTGCCCAACTTTTTCTTGTCAGCTTTGCAATTCGGGTACAACAATTTCTTGTGATCCTCTAACATGCGCTGCAACTTCTTCTTCTCCAAATCACTTGCGCAGTTTCTCTTTGCATCGGCAATGGCCCGACCTAGATCATTAGCGGGCTCATTTGATGCCTCTTCTTCAGCTTCTTCCCGCATTGCTGGCTCAGCTTCTTCCCCCATTGTTGTATCATCGTATTCAGGGAACCCATGGCCAGGATAGCTGTCGTCGTCCTCTTCTTCTTCATTGTCTTCCATCATAACCCCTCTTTCTCCGTGCTTAATTCAAACATTATAGTGGGGCATGAAACCGGACTTAAACAAGTGGACGTGAATGGTTCTTGACGTAGAGTAATTGTGATCATTCTTACAGACTAAACATGGACAAGGCATAAAACCATCTGCCCGCTTGTTTGCCTCAGCCGCAAGCAAAAAAGTTTGCACGCCATTAATGAACTCGGGAGAGCATCGGTCATCGTACATCCATTGTCGGCTCATCTTCATTACACAACACCGAAAAGACCAAATTAATACAAGTTCATACATAAAGTTCATACATAAAGTTCATACAAGACTTAAATGCAACAAACAAATAACTCTCTAACTAAAGAATTTAAATGCAACAACAAATGCGATCAAGATGGCAACTAAGGTAACAATTGATCCAACAGCATAATGATATCAAGGCTCACTATCAATGGCATATTTTCTAATCTTTCTAATCTTCAAGCGCATTTTCTCCATCTTGATCTTGTGATCATCGATGACATCGACAACATGCAACTCCAATTCCATCTTCTCCCCCTCAATTCTTTTCAATTTTTCTTTCAAATACTCATTTTCTCTTTCAACTAAATTTAACCTCTCGACAATAGGGTCGGTTGGAATTTCCGGTTCACAAACCTCCTAGACAAAAATATCTATGTCAACTTGATGGGCATAATTTGTCATAAACATGAAATGCAACAACTAGTTTTAAAAGAGAATATACCACATCCGAATCATAACAAGGACGAGGGCCGACGGGGACGGATATCAAAACCATGGCACTATGTATAACAAACAACGTACGGGTAAGATAATTATACAAGTAACTATATATCCAAATCACACAAACATCAATTTGGTAATGTAAAACATTCATGAACAAGAGGCTCACCACAAGGTGGTGCCGGCGACGGAACGGTGCGGGCGATCGACTGTGGTTATGACGGAGATTTAGAAGGCACTAAGTAAACCACACCTACAAATGCAAACTAAGTGTTATTTTTGACCTCAAATTGCATATAAATCAAATACTAGCACATATATTTCCTCCCAAATTACTAAACTCATAAATTAATCACTATACAAAGCATTGCAAGAGCTAATCTAGCAATGAGAGATGAAAGGACAAAGTTGCTAACCTTTGTGATCATTTGAATGGATGGGCGCCTTCAAATCTTGAAAAATTTTGGGCAAAATGTGTGATGAGCTCGAGAGGAAGAGGGGAAGAACAGAGAGGAGACGGGAAAGGGGAAGAACAGATCGAGCTCGGGTGGACGAAGGGTTTATGTAGGACGACCTTTAGCACCGGTTCATGCCATGAACCGGTACTAAAGGTGCTGGAGGGGCCCCGGACTGACAACATCCTGCCACCACTCACTTTAGTACCGGTCCGTGGCACGAACCAGTGCTAAAGGTCGGCCACGAACCGGTACTATTGAAAGCGGCCGGCTAGCCGTTGGAACCGGCACTAATGCACACATTAGTGCCAGCTCAAAAGCAAACCGGCACTAATGTGTTTGACATTTGACCCTTTTTCTACTAGTGAGGTCTTGCGTCGTCTGCCTCGCGAGGCTTGGCCCCTCGCGAGGGTCTTGGATGCCTCGTTGATGAAGATGGGTCGTACGACCCGCTGACTTAGCCACGCCGTGGGCCGCATGCAGGCAAGTCTGGGGACCCCCGTTGACAGAACGCCGACAGTAGCCCCCGGGCCCAAGTCTGGGGACGCGAAGCCAAGGGTCATGTACGGAGCACTGCAGGCCCCAAAAGCCCACGACCTCGATTGACGCGTGGCGGTTGATTGGACGTGGGCGTCTCCACTTCCCCACGCTGCCCTTGAATCCGCCTGGCTATGCGCCCCCCGCATCTCACACAGTTATTCTTCATTCGCCCACGCCTGGCTCCTCCAATCTCCCTGCTTCCTCGAGACCCTGCTTTGCCCTTCCAATCTGACTTGCGCTCCGCCTGCTTCATCGCCATGGCGCCGAAACAGGCTGAAAAGGGGAAGAAACCTCTGTCTTTGCCAACTGCGCCTCCGTCCTTTGAGCCTGCGCTCAGCCGGCCTCGGGTGCTCAACGACGAGGCCATGGACAAGGTGCGCCCCATGCTTGCCTCCAGTTTCAACGAGTGGGGAGAGACGGTGGCTTGGCCCGCGTCTCGCACTCGCATGGCACAGGCAGCCACTGAGGTCCCGATCTTCATAGATGCCCTCTGGGCTGGCCTGATTCCTCCCTTCTCCGCCTTCTTCAACGCGGTGCTCGAGCATTATCAGATCCACATGCTTCATCTCGACCCTCAATCTGTGACCCTTCTTGCCGTCTTCGCCTTCTTGTGCGAGGCCATGGTGGGCATCGCTCCTTCCATGGCCCTCCTCCGCCATTTCTTCTCATTGCATCTGACCGGTCCCCGGCAGAGCTCGGGGTGTGTGGGCTTCCAAGCCATGGCCGCGACAGCGGGCGCGGGGATTGACTTCGGGCTTCCTTCATCCACGAGCGAGTTCCGTACACGATGGGTGTTTGTTGACGCCGGCGTGCTGAGCCCTCTGCTCCAAGTTCCGGCGGGGCCTGCTGTTCCAAACTCCGGCTGGGGCCATCAGAAGCTCATGAGCCCCCACCTTGCCCCTGTCTGGGCCAGGCTGAGGAGGTTGAAGGACCGGGGCGTGACTGCGCCTATGGTGGTGAAGGAGTTCGTCAAGCGTCGAGTCGCTCCGCTTCAGCGCCACTCCCGCCCGATGTGGGACTTGCTCAGCAGCCAGGACCATATGAGGTTTCAGGAGAAGGGGCTTCCTCTTGCGACGCGGCAAACGATGCTCACGGTCCTATCGGGTGTCCCTCTGCCGGAAGACATGCCCAGGAATAGCTGCATGATGTACTGCTGCGAGAACAAAGCCGCATTTGCCTTGAGCATGCCTTCCTTTGATGAGTGGGGGCTGCGCCCAATCAGCCTGGTGGGGTCCTGCGAGAACCCCGTCGACGTGGTTCCCTTCCTCGCCGCCGGTGCTGAGCTTGCCCCAGGTGAAGGTGCGGGAAGGCGAGCTCCGACGGGGGCCGGTGGCTCGAGTGCTGAGGAGCACATGCTGAGTGGTGATCCTGGGGCGTCGTCCTCGGGGGCTTGCAACCCCTCTCCTGAGGTGTCGGTCACAGAGGAGACGCGGCATGCGGCTCCCGAGGCCAAGGCTCCAGGAGCCTCGGGAGGTTGTGGTGAGACGGCGCTCGGCTGTTCGCCGCAACCGGGCACCCCTGAAGCTGTCCTTCCCAGCTCTTCTTTGGCCACACCACGCACCGGCCGTCACAACCAGCGCTTAGGTCGTCTTTGCGTGGACTTCGAGGAGCTCCGCAAGAGGAAAGGATCCCCTAGTGGCAGCAACATCTTCGGGTCATTGAAGCGACGGAAGTACATTGCCATTGACGCGTAAGTATATTACTGTCATGGCTTCTTGTGTGCAGTCTTCTTATCCTGATGTCAATCCTTCAGGGCTCCTTCCGTTGAAGATGTTGCGTTTCTTGAGAAGCGGCCTCCCCCTTCCTTGACTCCCCCATCGACCTCAAGCGTTCCTGGCCCGCCTACCGCCCCTGGAGCAGGGTCGGTTGAGGGAGCGTTTCTGCCTTCGTGGCGCGCTAAGCCTGCGGCTTTGTCGCCCCTCCCTCACGGTCTGGTGTGGAGCTTGGCAGGCGTGCCCAAGACCCCTCCTTTGGTCATGGACAATAGCTGGTTGGCTTCGGTCTTGCGTTCCTCTTCAAGCAGCGAGCCCCGATTGGCTTGGGCTCCTCGCGAGGATTGGTTGATGTCAGGTGCAGCGCCAGCCCCTAGCCCCCTGCCGAGAGGTGGTGCGCCGCTTGATGCCCTGCCCGTAGCCCCCGAGGCGGAGGATGAGGTGGACCGAGCGTTCGAGCTCGAGTGCGGGCGGAGCGTAGTTCGTCACAAGCTCTTGCAGGGGGCAATGGGTGCAATGAGCCGGCTTGGTGAAGAACTCGCGGGTGTCGAGTCGCGCCTTGAGGCCGAAGGTCTCCGATTGGTAGAGGAACGGCGCAAGCTGAGGGTGGCTATCAACCTCGGCCGCTACCAGCGCGATCTTGACAATGCGAAGGCTGAGGCGTCTCTTAAGGTTTCCCGCAAGGCTTGCTCCCGAGCCTTGGAGGAGGCTCATGAGGCCGACCGCCGTCGCGAGGCCGCGGAGAAGCGCGCATGGGAGCTCCACGCCTGGAGCGCGTCCCTGGAGTAGCAGGTGGAGGCGCGCAGAGCCGCCCTTTTGTCGCTAAGGGGGACGCCTGCCGAGGAGGAAGAGGTCCGGAAGCGCGAGGAGGCATTGGCGCTGGAGGCCGTGGAGCGCAGCCTCGAGCTTGAACAATTGGAGACGAGGGAGCGTCAAGTCACCCAAGCAAAAGATGCCGTCGGGGTTCGCGAGGCCAAGTTCCAGGAGGAGGTGGACCGCTAGGTGGCCGAGGTTCGCGCAGAACTGGAGGGAAGGCATGACTTGAAGTTGAAGCTCGCAGGTACGGAGGGTGCAGGCAGGGCTGCTGCCCTCAGGCCCAGGTTGGACGAGGCTGAGAGGCGTGCAGAGTCCATTGATCTCCTGAACATGTTGTGAACGACCCTAAACCTCTGGTTATGGCCAACAACATGGAGGAACATGGCCAGTTGCTCTTCCACACTGGTGTTGAAGTTATCTTGTAGCAGCCCCCTGCTCCTGAAGGTCTCGACAAGCCTGGCAAATGGTGCTCTTTTCATTCGAAGCATCCACAGAGCCTCGACGTCATCGCAGTTGTAGATGTAGTTCAGATTTTGGATCCTCTCCTGTTCCCAGATAAACATTGGACCGTAGCGGATCAAAGGTCTCCCAGCACGACGAACAGCTCTCTGGTGCATGAACATGACCCATGCCTAAATCACCCTTATCAGTGTTGCTGCCTGAATTATTAGCCTCATCCGTGCGTCCATAACCTAGTCGACATCGACGGTTCGTTCAGTGGAAAATCGATACTACACCTTGCCTAATGGCCTAAACACCGACTTAACAAAGGGGGAAGGGGGTGCTGCTTACCGGCATCGGAGACGAGGACGGCGTAGGGGGAGCCATGGCACAGACAAGGTCGACCAGACGGTGGCCAACAACAAGGGGAGCACTAGATCCACCGCAAACGCCGCAGCCTCTTCCGCCGCCGCTGCCGCCGCCGCCTCTAGCGCAGATCTGAAATGGCAGCCGCTGCCGATGGTGAGGCAGTAGGAAGAAAGGGGGGTATGGAAGAAATTGGCTATGGGTGAGCGAGTAGAAAGGGGGGTGAGGCTAGATTTGGCGCCGGAACGGCGTGCCAGATTTCCCATCTCCCACCATCACCCCTCGCCCTCGCGTCGCACCCGCCCATGCGACCTCGCGCCGCACTCAGCCAGGCTCGCGAGAAACTGCCGATCCGAGCGTTTCCAGTGAACCAGGCACTGGGCTGCTTTGAGAAGCGTGCGATGCAGGCCCACCAGTGAAACCAGGCAACCAAACAGGCCTCTTCCTGTTGGAGAACGCATTAATTTCAAAAAATTTACCTACGATCATGCAAGATCTATCTATGTGATGCATAGCAACGAGCGGGGAGAGTGTATCCACGTACCCTCGTAGACCGAAAGCGGAAGCGTTTTATCAACATGGTTGATTAAGTCGTACGTCTTCACGATCCGACCGATCCTAGCACCGCACGTACGGCACCTCCGTGTTCAGCACACGTTCAGCTCGATGATGTCCCTCGTACTCTTGATCCAGTTGAGACCGAGGGAGAGTTCCGTCAGCATGACGGCATGGCAACGGTGATGATGAAGTTACCGGCGCAGGGCTTCGCCTAAGCACTACGATGATATGACCGGGGTGTGTAACTGTGGAGGGGGGCACCGCACATGGCTAAGACAAATCTTGGAGTGCCTTTGGGGTCCCCCTGCCCACGTATATAAAGGAGGGAGGAAGAGGAGGCCTACCCTAGAGGGGGCGCGCCAAAGGGGTGAGTCCTACTTGGACTCCCGGTCCAAGTAGGATTCGGCCCCCCTTTCCTATTCCAATTAGGAGAAGGAAGGTAAGGAGGAAGAGGGGAGAAGGAAGGAGGGGGCGGCGCCCCCTCCTAGTCCAATTCGGACCAGCCCATGGGGGGGGGGGGGCGCCGCCACCCCTTGAGGCCCTTCTCTCCTTTCCCGTATTGCCCATTAAGGCCCACTACTTCCCCCGACGAATTCCCGTAACTCTCCGGTACTCCGAAAAAAATACGCGAATCACTCGGAACCTTTCCGATGTCCTAATATAGCCTTCCAATATATTGATCTTTACCTCTTGACCATTTTGAGACTCCTCATCATGTCCGTGATCTCATCCGGGCCTCCGAACAAACTTTGGTCATCAAATCACATAACTCATAATACAAATCGTCATTGAATGTTAAGCGCGTGGACCCTACGGGTTCGAGAACTATGTAGACATGACCGAGACACATCTCCGGTCAATAACCAATAGCGGAACCTGGATGCTCATATTGGCTCCTACATATTCTATGAAGATCTTTATCGGTCAAACCGCATAACAACATACGTTGTTCCCTTTGTCATCGGTATGTTACTTGCCTGACATTCGATCGTCGGTATCATCATACCTAGTTAATTCTCGTTACCGGCAAGCCTCTTTACTCGTTTCGTAATGCATCATCCCGCAACTAACTCATTAGTCACATTGCTTGCAAGGCTCATAATGATGTGCATTACCGAGAGGGCCCAGAGATACCTCTCCGATACACGGAGTGACAAATACTAATCTCGATCTATGCCAACCCAACAAACACCTTTGGAGACACCTGTAGAGCATCTTTATAATCACCCAGTTACGTTGTGACGTTTGATAGCACACAAGGTGTTCCTCCGGTATTCGGGAGTTGCATAATCTCATAGTCATAGGAACATGTATAAGTCATGAAGAAAGCAATAGCAATAAACTAAACGATCATAGTGCTAAGCTAACGGATGGGTCTTGTCCATCACATCATTCTCGAATGATGTGATCCCGTTCATCAAATGACAACGCATGTCTATGGCTAGGAAACTTAACCATCTTTGATTAACGAGCTAGTCAAGTAGAGGCATACTAGGGACACTCTGTTTGTCTATGTATTCACACATGTACTAAATTTCCGGTTAATACAATTCTAGCATGAATAATAATCATTTATCATGATATAAGGAAATATAAACAACAACTTTATTATTGCCTCTAGGGCATATTTCCTTCAGTCTCCCACTTGCACTAGAGTCAATAATCTAGTTCACATCGTCATGTTATTTAACACCAATAGTTCACATCTTTATGTGATTAGTTCACATCGCCATGTGACTAACACCCACAGGGTTTACTAGAGTCAATAATCTAGTTCACATCTCAATGTGATTAACACTCAAAGAGTATTAAGGTGTGATCATGTTTTGCTTGTGAGAGAAGTTTAGTCAACGGGTCTGCCACATTCAGATCCATATGTATTTTGCAAATTTCTATGTCTACAATGCTCTGCACGGAGCTACTCTAGCTAATTGCTCCCACTTTCAATATGTATCCAGATTGAGACATAGAGTCATCCAGATCCGTGTCAAAACTTGCATCGACGTAACCCTTTACGACGAACTTTTTGTCACCTCCATAACCGAGAAACACATCCTTATTCCACTAAGTATTAATTTGACCGCTGTCTAGTGATCCACTCCTGGATCACTATTGTACCCTCTTGCCAAACTCATGGTGAGGTACACAATAGGTCTGGTACATAGCATAGCATACTTTATAGAACCTATGACTGAGGCATAGGGAACGTCTTTTCATTCTCTTTCTATTTTCTGTCGTGGTCTGGTTTTGAGTCTTTACTCAACTTCACACCTTGCAACACAGGCAAGAACTCCTTCTTTGACTGTTCCATTTTGAACTACTTCAAAATCTTGTCAAGGTATGTACTTATTGAAAAAACTTATCAAGCGTCTTGATCTATCTCTATAGATCTTGATGCCCAATATGTAAGCAGCTTCACCGAGGTCTTTCTTTGAAAATCTCCTTTCAAACACTCCTTTATGCTTTCCAGAAAATTCTACATCATTTCCGATCAATAATATGTCATTCACACATACTTATCAGAAAGGATGTAGTGCTCCCACTCACTTTTTCTAAATACAGGATTCACCGCAAGTCTGTATAAAACTGTATGCTTTGATCAACTCATCAAAGCGTATATTCCAACTCCGAGATGCTTGAACCAGTCCATAGATGGATCCATGGAGCTTTGCACACTTTGTTAGCACCTTTAGGATCGACAAAACCTTCTGGTTGCATCATATACAACTCTTCTTTAAGAAATCCATTAAGGAATGCAGGTTTGACATCCATTTGCCAAATTTCATAAAATGCGGCAATTGCTAACATGATTCGGACAGACTTTTAAGCATCGATACAAGTGAGAAAATCTCATTGTAGTCAACACCTTGAACTTGTTGAAAACATTTTTTGCGACAATTCGAGCTTTGTAGATAGTAACACTACTATCAGCGTCCGTCTTCCTCTTGAAAATCCATTTTATTCTCTATGGCTTGCCGATCATCGGGCAAGTCAACCAAAGTCCACACTTTGTTCTCATACATGGATCCCATCTCAGATTTCATGGCCTCAAGCCATTTTGCGGAATCTGGGCTCATCATCGCTTCCTCATAGTTCGTAGGTTTGTCATGGTCTAGTAACATGATTTCCAGGACAAGATTACCGTACCACTCTGGTGAGGAACATGTTCTTGTTGGCCTACGAGGTTTGGTAGTAACTTGATCTGAAGCTTCATGATCATCATCATTAACTTCCTCACTAATTTGTGTAAGCATCACTGGAACTAATTTCTGTGATGAACTACTTTCCAATTCGGGAGAATGTTCAATTACCTTATCAAGTTCTACTTTCCTCCCACTCACTTCTTTCGAGAGAAACTCCTTCCCTAGAAAGGATCCATTCTTAGCAACGAATATCTTGCCTTCAGATCTGTGATAGAAGGTGTACCCAACAATTTCCTTTGGGTTCAACACTAATCCCGAAGTAGAGGGAGTGTGTGATGGTGATCCTATCAACCTTGGAATCACTTCCAACACACATCGTCACCTCGCCCTTAACTAGTCTCTGTTCACTTTGCAACTTCCGTTTTGAGTTACTACTCTTAGCAACTAAACCAGTATGAAATACCGAGGGGTTGCTATAAACACTAGTAAAGTAAACATCAATAATATGTATATCAAATATACCTTTGTTCACTTTGCCATCCGTCTTATCCGCCAAGCATTTGGGGTAGTTCCGCTTCCAGTGACCATTCCCTTTGAAGTAGAATCACTCAGTTTCAGGTTTAGGTCTACCTTCGGGCTTCTTCATGGGAGTGACAACTTGCTTGCCATTCTTCTTGAAGTTCCCTTTCTTTTCCTTTGCCCTTTTCTTGAAACTAGTAGTCTTGTTAACCATCAACAATTGATGCTCTTTCTTGATTTCTACCTTCGCCGATTTCAGCATCGCGAAGAGCTCGGGAATTACTTTCGTCATCCCTTGCATATTATAGTTCATCACGAAGTTCTAGTAACTTGGTGATAGTGACTAGAGAACTTTGTCAATTACTATCTTATCTAGAAGATTAACTCCCACTTGATTCAAGCAATTGTAGTACCCAGACAATCTGAGCACACGCTCACTGGTTGAGCTATTCTCCTCCATCTTGTAGGCAAAGTACTGTCAGAGGTCTCATACCTCTTGACACGGACATGAGTATGAAATACCAATTTCAACTCTTGGAACATCTTATATGCTCCGTGGCGTTCAAAACATTTTTGAAGTCCCGGTTCTAAGCTGTAAAGCATGATGCACTAAACTATCAAGTAGTCATCATACCGAGCTTGTCAAAACGTTCATAACATCTGCATCTACTCCTGCAATAGTTATGTCACCTAGCGGTGCATCAAGGACATAATTTTTCTGTGCAGTAATGAGGAAAATCCTCAGATCACGGACCAAGTCCGCATCATTGCTATTATCATCTTTCAACTTATATTTCTCTAGGAACATATAAAAAATAAACGGGGAGCTACATCACGAGCTATTGATCTACAACATAGATATGCTAATACTACCAGGACTAAGTTCATGATAAATTAAAGTTCAATTAATCATATTACTTAAGAACTCCCACTTAGGTAGGACAACCCACAATAAACATAAAGCAATAGTATCAATCATCAAAGGATATAAGTGAAGCTCATGGAAGCATGCGCACAACGATATTGGGACTTGAGCAACCAAAGAGCTCCTATATGGGCTAACCACAATCACTTACCATTAGCACATTTTTCTTCTGATTTTGTTAATATGTTTTTTGTTTAGTAGATTTCCAAAAATCAACGATAATAGGAACACTCATGTATTGTGAAAAATAAGATATGTTCCAGTATTCAATATAAGTAGTCATATATGTGAACAAAAATGTTCAACTCCTATTTAATTTATTCATGTATACAAAAAATAGCTATTTATTTTGAAAAGGAGTTCATTTTAAAAATTCATAAAATTTTAAATAATTTATTAATGTAAAAATATGTGTAATACTTTCATATACTTCACAAAAAAGTTTTCACATACACCCCAAGGGAAAAATATAGGAAATGGCACAAAAAACATAGCAGAAACATAAAGTAAATAACAATAATAATAAGTGACATATCTAAAAATCATTTTTCCTGAAATGATAAAATTCCAAAAGATCTTTTTAACCAAACATAGGAAATTGGCATGGTGGGCCGTCCCATTGCTACACATTCACGTGGTATGCTCGCGTTCTTCAAGATGTCTGAACAACATTGTTTGCTAACATACTCCTATTTTATGCTTAGTGTATCAAATTGCCCAGTAAAGGCATAGGCGTTCAACTCTCCACCGACCCATTTTTATTTAATACATTTCAAAACACTATCAAATGAGTTTAATAAATAGAATAGATTATATTGGGGAAAATATAAAAAAACACATTTACACCGTAAATCTTCAGACGAATGAAATAAAATGTTCATCTCATATTTTATTAAAATTATTATGTAAATATATTTATTTGCGGATTAAAATGGATCATAGTTCTAAGTTGTATATTTGGAGAAAAAACATACACATGTGAATACATGTTCAGGTAATGTGAAAAAAATCAAGTATAATGTTATGTAAAAATAATAGAAATGGACCAAGAAAAGCAAGAATAAAAGAAGAAAGGGAAAATATGAAAAGTAAAAAGTAAAAATAAAATAAGGTGGAAAACAGGAAATAGGCTGGCTCAAGATCTTTGGCCTTCTAGTTGAGCATGAAATAACTTTTTGATTTTTTAGAGAGGACCGTGGGCTGGTTGGTTGACCCAATCCCATTCAAAGGGTTTAACAAATCACTTGCTTTGGTCATGTCAAACTGTACATGGAGCACACCCCTCGCTCGCGGACTTCTCTTAAGCAGGCGAACCCATTTAGTTTTCCCCCATCCTCTTTTGGGAACCATCTCGGTTTCCCCAGTTTTCTAGGACGGGGTTTTCTCTTGTTTTCTTCCAGAAGGCTTTTCTTCGGTTATTTTCTATTTTCTTGTTTTTTTTGTTCTCTAATTCATGACTTTTTAAAAATTCACGATGTTTTTCAAATTTACGAACATTTTTCCATATTCGTGAACTTTTCTCAAATTCGTGAACTTTTTCTAGGTTTGTTAACCTTTGCCAAATTTGCCAATATTTTTTTAAAAATTCACAAACATTCCTTAAGGTTGTGAACTTTTGTAACTTTGTGAATATTTTTCAAATTCATAGGTTTTTCAATTCTTGATCTTTTTCAAGTTCACAAACTTTTTCTAGATTTTGAAACTTTTTTTTACTTCGTGGACTTCTCTCAAATTCGTGAAGTTTTCCTAAATCCGTGAACTTTTTCAAGTTCGTTAACTTTTTTAAATTCATTTTTTTTTCAAATTCTAGATTTGTTTTCATATTCATAATTTTTTTAGTTGCGTGAACTTTTTCAAATACATGTTTTTTATAAAACCATTCATGTGTTCATGATTTTTTTTAAAATTCTTGCTTTTTCTCAGAAAACCGGGTGTCTTCTCCTTCGAGAGCCAGCAGCTACTTCTTTTTTATAGAGAGCGGCCAACGAGTATACGTAAAAAGCAAGCAGTCGACGAGGATTTTTTAGACAAAGCAGTCGACAAGTGAAGTGACTGAGCGATTCACTTGCGGTTGGCCGTGCCCCCAGCTAACCATGCACGAACGCCGTTGGCTCCCTACCATTAAGGCGTGGGGCAGGTGGGAGCTCCTATTCCGTCCGTGCGCACAGGGAAAGGTGCAACGCCCCCTGTCTCCCCCATGCTCTAACATGGGTGGCCTAGGTGGGGTGGGGCTCCCATATTTTTTTCAGTTCTTTTTTGTTTTGTGTTTCTTTTCTGTTTTATTGCTTATTTATAAAAAATCGAGATTTCAAAATTGCTTAGAATTTTAAAAATGTTCACCGATGCAAACAAATGTTTGCGAATTTAGAAAATGTTCACAAATTAAAAAACATGAACATTTTTGATTTGATGTTTATTTTTTTCAATTCTGAAGGACAAAAAAGGAATTTTTATGAACATTTTTTGAATTTTGATAAACAAAAACTTGAATTTTTCAAAAACGTCTTTTTAATTTTGATGAACATTTTTTGTATATCATGAGAAAAATATAAATTCATTAATTTTTTTTGAATTTGATGAATTTTTTCTAAATTCAAGAACATTTTTTAAATCCATTATTTAAAAAAAATCATGAACAGTTTTGAAATATGATGAACAAATTTTGAATTCAATGAACTAATTTTGAATTTCAATAAATCTCAAACCTGATTTGAAAAAAAATCAATTTTCTAAAATGTTCACCGATTTGAAAAAATGTTCCATGATTTTCAGAAAATGTTTCGGAATTTGGAAAATAAAAAATGAAAAGAAACAAGAATTAAAAGAAAAAACGTAAAAGAAAAGGAGAACGAAAGAAAGAAAACGGATTCGGAAGGTTCTAGAACCTTCCTAAAACCGGAAGTGAGCTAGTTTGGTTGGCCCACATGTACGCAGCGGGGATCCGGGGTAAAGTGAGGTCGCTATCGGGCGACCTATGTGCCAAATAGCATCCCCGAGGGAAGGTGGCCCCTACGTTTTGCTTTTTTGCATTGCCGACCCCGCTACTGGGACTATTATTTTCATTACTCACATGCATAGCTTGTGTCCACTAGAATGCTAGAACTGTAGTAAGTAAACTTGAACTCTAGGACGTTGATTGCTATTTCTCCGCCTTGACATCGCTATAGGTGATCGTAATCGAGTTGCAACAGAGATACTTATAATAAAAATAGATATGGATATGAGGACTTAATTCGTAAAACCATATACTTGCGAAGGGGATCATTGTGATATTAATTTTGTGACTTGGAAGACACCCGTCAAGATGTGCTTGCAACATATCGAAGTGGTGGATGTGTCCAAATTACGTCTTGGCCGGAACATACCCTGCATCAAGAGTTGGTTGTCCAATCGAAGGCCCTATTCGTCGCGCAGAGTTGCCTTGATAATTAAGATAGAACCAGACAAAAGCATTAGGTTTTTAATTACTACACCTCTTGTATCCACGGTGATAAAAAATACGTGACCGTACTAAACCTTTCTGTCACTAGTTTCAGAGTAGCGCTTCATGGTCTCCCTGCTCTTGCCTCCTCGTGGTTCGAACTCCGTGATCCCATATACCTGATGCGATGAGCATAACGATAACACTCATCAGTACATTTGATAAATAATAGTCAAACACATGTGAAAGTGCGTTATATCGACTAGAGGGGGGTGAATAGGCGATTTTTACAAATTCGTCACTGAGAAAATACAACTTGAGGAATTTGCTAAGTGATGAACTACCAGCAGCGGAATAAGTACTCAGGTGCAAGCATAACCTGGCAGTAACACAGTCATCATGATGATATGAAACAAGCACAGAGCATAGGTAGCATGTAAACAGGATAAGCAGGCTGAAGATAAGATGACTAAAGAAATAGAGTTGAGGAAATTGAGAAAGTCTTCAGTCAAAGTCTTCAAACAGTAACGATCAAGTTCATAAACACATGAATGAAGAAATAAAAGGGTTGAGGAAATAGAACCAGTAGCTTGGTGAAGACGATGATTTGGTAGACTAGTTCCAACTGTTGTGACAGTTGTACGTCTGGTTGGAGTGGCTAGGTATTTATACCTGAGGACACACAGTCCCGGACACACAGTCCTCACCGTATTCTCCTTAAGCTAAAGTCACACAGACCTCGCCCAATCACTCGTGGTAAGTCTTCAGGTGACTTCCAAACCTTCACAGACTCGGTCACTCGGCGATCTACAATTCCTCTTGGATGCTCTAGACCATGACACCTAACCGTCTAGAGGATGCACAGTCCTCAAAGGTAACAAGCGTCGGTTCCACACAGGAACAATCTCTTCAGTGATGCTCAATCACTTTAGGTTGGAGGTGTTTGGGTTTTTCCTCACTAATGATTTTCACTTAAAGTCCTCGGAGGATGGGATGCTCTCAATGACAAGTGTCAGTTTCTCTCGGAGTAGCCAACCAGCTAGTGGTTGTAGGGGGCGGCTATTTATAGCCGGGGAGCAGCCAGACATGAGAAGACATAAATTTCCTTCAATGATATGACCGTTAGGTGGGTGGAATATTTTGGACAGCTGGCGCATAGCATAGCAATGGTCGGAAATTTGAGCTCTCAAATTCTTCAGGGCTATGTTCCCCACTTGTAGGCAATCTGCACTGGCGAATTCCTAACTCCTCAGTCAGAACAAATTCCTCAAAGAGCGGAAGATCTTCGTCTCTGTCACTGAAGAAATTGACTGAACTGTATGAGATTTCCAATGGCTTCACACGAAAGGATTGGGTAGGTGTAGGCTTTTAGATGAGCATCACATGGAAAGTGTTTCCTTAGTTTTACCTCGACCCCCTTTAACAGTACGGTGTTTCCTGTGACTCAAGAAAGAGAAAATGAAACTGCAAAAACAAAAGTCTTCACGCTTCATAATCGCCGCATTAATATCAAAGTCTGCAAGGTCACACCAATTTCCTCATTTTAAAAGTCTTCAAGAAAACCGAAGTCTTCAACTGAAGACATTCATTTTTAGGGGCCGACTTTGATCATAAATATCAAACTCCTCATAGACTTATAAAACCTGTGTACACTCAAAATCACATTAGTCCCTTAACCTATAAGTCTTCAATACACCAAAATCACTAAGGGGCACTAGATGCACTTACAATCTCCCCCTTTTTTGTGATTGATAACAAATAGGTTAAGTTTTCAACGGGGATAAATATATGAAGTGTAAATACTGATATTGAGGAATTTGATTGCAAGATATAGAAGAACTTCCCCTGAAGATGTGCATATTTGAGGAATTTTCTTTGGATGGCAAATGCACATTGTAGAGTAAAATCATGGAGATCTCCCCCTATATCTTGTAATTCATACACACATTTGACATATAATATGAAGAGTCTGAAATGCATGATGAAATATGGCCTCTGACGAAATTCAGCATGCGTGCATTAAGGTACTTGAGGAAATAAGCATGCAGAAAGCAGTTCAAAAGTATCTTATGTGGCACCCTGGCTCAGAGCAACCGGTTTACCTTGCATTGCCATTTTAGAGATCAAGTCTTCTGGCAACACACAACAACATGGTACAAAAACAACCGCTTTATTGATACTAGCGGAGTACATAGGTCTGATATTACATCGAGATATGAGGCCAAGCGGCACACACGGTGCTGCCGGACCGTACGTACATTATTTAATGAACATGGATGGGGCCTCGATCACACGAACTACGCGGCAGCAGAAGAACGACGAAGTGGCACTCCATAGCACAGGGACACCGACGTGGACACAACCTAGACACGAGATGCGCTCCGATGCGAATCGACTTGCCTGAAAGCTGGCATAACACGCCAGGTCAGTACATTGAATGTACTTGCAAGCTCACAACAAACATAAGCATAGTGACAGATAATATCAAGATAATTAATCAGTTTAATTCGATACAAGAAATACCACCGATGCAATGCAAAAAAATACGTGATCCGAGTCTCACGGACTCGCTCACCAGACGGTTACCTCGTAACCAAACGGTGACCGCACTGGGGTCACACCTGAAACCAATCACTCATGAACACCTCCAGCGTTCATGATTCATCATGAACCAATGCATCACAACAATCACTTAGTTTGCAAGATTTATTATAAAAGTTGATCCATGGTGTGACTTACTCACGAGTTATGCCCATAACCAAGGACGCGGCTATCGATAGATTAAATACACTCTGCAGAGGTAGCACACTTTACCCACACTACGGAACCCTGGCCTCGCACTCCCATTCGGGTGGACCAAAGCATTGCGACGAAACCCTCCCTTTGTCATGCACTCTCCCCGGCCACTCTGACCAACTCCCTCTCTGGGCTAGGTCTTGGGTGGCCCCGTGTCTACCAAAGACACCAACGGCCACCGTCGTAGCAAAACGGTCCCAAACGGGGACAAGGTACCATAAAAACAAAAACGAGCACACAAGGTTAGGTCTGCCTACCGGGCCAGGGTATGCACGCCCATAACCTTCCCTCCCGGGAGGCACCGATGAGAGCCAGAACAAAGGACCGAATCAAGACCTTCCCATAAGGTAAATGTGGTCGCACTGAATTAAAAACCCGATTCAGTGGCACCATGATGTGGTCGCACTGAATCCAGTTTAACTTTCATAAAACTTAATTACGTTGAGTGGTGAGACCGACAGGTGGGTCTCGCGCATCAGGAGAGAGAGAGGGCGAGCGAGATCAGAGAGAGGCGAGGCTTCGCCGGAGCTCACGCCGGCGGCAAGGGGGTTTGGGGCTAGGCTAGAGGGATAGGATTGAAGCGGGGCTCGAGGCACACGTGCCTGTACCCGTAACTTGGCGTGGGGTGGACGGAGCTGCTCGCGGTTGAGCTCGCAAGCTACGGTGGTGGACGGGTTTCGCCGGAGAGGTTGAAGACGATGGCTTGGGGCAGCTCCGAGGGCTCGGTGGAGTCCAGGCAGCACCAACAGGTCACCAATGCCCCGCCCTAGCAGTTGCTCGAGCTCGAGAGGCATCGGAGAGCGGCAGCTGGCCTGCGGGGATCGCCGGAGTCCTCTGGTCGGGACGACGGCCAGAGGCCTGCCCGACCGAGCTGCTGCTCGTCTACGTGTTCGTGGAGGTGGTGTGGAGTGGTGCTTGGCAAGAAATCGAGGAGGGGAGCGCTATATATAGCCGGAGCGAAGGGGGGGGGGAACGTGTCGCCGCCGGGGCTCTCTGGACACGCGGTGATTGGCGACGAGAAGCTCCAATGCAAGGGGGCAAACGCTCAGCATCAATGCAGGAGCTTGCCCACGCTCGCGGACGAGCACAGGAGGCGGTTGGGGAAGTGGACAAGCGCACGCGCGCGCTATGGTGTTTTGGCTGCAACGTGCCCGTGCTTGCTGCGGCGGCTCCGGCGTCGCCGAGCGCCAGGGAGCGGTCAAGGGTGATGGATCGGGGCTTGTGGCGTGGCGTGATAGCCGTCGGCGAGCGCTAGAACGAGCACGCGCGAAACAGAGAGGAAAGCGCCAGCCAGAGCGCGTCGAGACGCTACCAGGCGCCGTGTCCTCGCGCGGTCACCAAGCTGGCATGGTTAAAACGACGCCCAGGAGCAGCCAAACCTTGTCTACGCGTTCGTCCGTGCAGTGTTTAGTCTAGGAGAGGTGATAGCTCATGCCCAGGCCGACCAGACTTGACTCTACTAAGCTGACAAGTTTCTGTCCAGAACTTGGTCGCCAAGTTTGGCCACCTTCTAGAAGGCCATTAGGGCTGATCTCCTGGGGTTTAGGGTTTCTTAGGAGGGTGTTTAAGCTCAAGAAAGATCAAGGCTAAAAGCTCAAGGAAAAATGTACTTGCTGTACAAACTGGAAGTTTGGGCCAGAATAGAAATGATTTTCTACAGCAAAAATATTCCAAAAAGTGATGTAATATTTTTGCATGGGAAGGTGTGCCAAGGTCCTAAGAATATTCAGGAATTATCTCAGATTTTTCCGAGCAAGAAAAATTGGGGTTGCTTTGGAGCACAAGTTTCTGAATTGAATTTCAGAGAGAAAAATGAATATTTTTTCTTTTATGAAAAATATTCATTTGATTATTTTTGAGATTTATCAGAGGAATAAAGTAGATAGGTCACTTGGGTGAAAGTCAAGGATATGCCCAAGTGACAAGTCCATTTGAAATGATTCCAAAATCCAAATCAAGTCAGGGGAAAAACCACGATAAAAACCAAGTCCGGAAAAGAGAGAGAGAAGGCAAGTCCGAAAAAGAGAGAAGGCAAAATCCAGGCTGTCACAAACCTCCCCCACTTAAGATGAATCTCATCCTCGAGATTCGGTTGCTTGGGAAAACCATTCTGGGTATGCAGTTCTTAAAAATTCCTCTCTTTCCCAGGTCGCTTCCTATTCGGTGTGGTGCTCCCACTGAACCTTGTAAAACCTTATTTCTTTGCTGCGAGTGACCCTTTCTGTCTGATCCAATAATCTGGTTGTTTTTTCTTCATAAGTCAAATCCTTAGCCAATTCTATCTCTGCCATGTCAGTCCTTTTCTCCGGTAGCGAGATACATCTTCTTAGCTGTGATATGTGAAACATGTTGTGTACTTCTGACAGTTCCGGTGGCAATTCCAACTGATATGCAACCGTACCGACTCTGGCCATGATGGGGAATGGACCGATATATCTGGGTGCCAATTTTCCACGGGTCTGAAACCTCTTGACTCCTTTCATGGGGGTGACTCGGAGATATACGTGTTCTCCGGGTTTGAAGCTGATCTGACGATGTTTGGCATCATAGTAGCTCTTCTGTTGGGATTTGGCCAGTTGCAGTCTGTCTCGGATTTCCTTGACTTGCTTCTTTGCTTCGAGCATTAAATCAGTCTCGAAAATGCGGCTATCTCCGGTTTGAGACTAGTTCAATGGAGTGCGGCATTTCCGCCATACAGGGCTTCATAGGGTGACATCTTTAAGCTGGCATGGAAACTGTTGTTGTAGGAAAACTCGGCGTAGGGCAGACAGTCTTCCCACTTGGTCCCTTGGCCAATGTACATGCCCTGAGCATATCTTCGAGTATTTGATTTACTCGCTCAGTCTGTCCATCTATCTGAGGATGATAAGCCGTGCTGTATTTCAGAGCGGTCCCCAAGGCTTGATGTAGTCGGGACCAAAATGCGGAGGTGAAGAGAGATCCGCTGTCAGAGGTGATAATCTTTGGTCCTCCATGCAGACTAACGATTCTTGACACATACAGCTGTGCGAGTTGATTTGCACGGTATGTGGTCCGGATAGGAAGGAAATGTGCCACCTTTGTTAGGGTGTCCACTATGACCCATATTGCGTCGTTTCCTCGATGAGACTTTGGTAGTCCGGTGATGAAATCCATGCAGATATCATCCCATTTCCATTGGGATACCGGCAGAGGCTGGAGGAGTTCGGCGGGTTTTTGGTGTTCCTCCTTTACCTTATTGCATATGTCGCAACAGGCCACAAAGTATGCGATGTCTTTCTTCATTGCATCCCACCAAAATACCTGACGAAGGTCCTCATACATTTTGGTACCACCGGGGTGAATTGAGTATGGTGCTTCATGCGCTTCTGCCAATATTTTCTTCTTCATTCCTTGGTTGGGTACACAAAGTCTTCCTCGGAACCTTAGCGAACCTTGCTGATCCATAGAGAAATCCGGTGCATGCCCTTGGTGCATCTTCTGAACATATATTTTTAACCTCTCATCATTCGCTTGCGCACTGCAGATTTCTTCTTCAAGAGTAGGGGCAACTTCCAAAATATTGGCAAGACGGGCGTCGGTGATTACCAAATTGAGCTGCATGATTTCTTCATAAAGCTCAGGAGGCAAGGAATCCATTAGGGCATTAAGGTTGGCTGGTTTGCGGCTGAGGGCGTCAGCCACCACATTAGCTTTGCCTGGGTGATAATTTATTCCGAGGACGTAGTCCTTAACCAACTCGAGCCATCTTCGCTGTTGAGTGAATATATACTTGAGACTCTTATGGTCGGTGAATATCTGGCACTTCTTTCCAATCAGATAGTGTCTCCAGATCTTGAAAGCGTGCACCACCGCGGCCAATTCCAAATCATGAGTAGGATAGTTTCCTTCGTGTTGCCGCAGTTGTCGAGATGCATAAGCCACCACTTTGCCATCTTGCATGAGTACACACCCAAGTCCTTTTCTGGATGCGTCGCAGTAGACATCAAAACTGCGGTAGATGTCTAGAAGAGTTAATACTGGTGCCGAGGTCAGCCTGATTTTTAACTCATTGAAACTCCGTTCGCAGTCCACTCCATACGAACTTCTTATCCTTCTTAAGAAGCTCAGTCATTGGCTTGGCGATCTTTGAGAATCCTTCGATAAAGCGGCGATAATATCCGGCTAGTCCAAGGAAACTCCGTACTTCTGAGACTGTTGTGGGTGCAGACCAATCAAGTACATCCTTTACCTTGCTTGGGTCCACTGAGATTCCTTCTGCCGAGAGGACATGCCCGAGGAATCCCACTTGCTGGAGCCAGAACTCACATTTGCTGAATTTGGCATAAAGTTGATGGTCGCGAAGCCTTTGCGGAACTGCTCGAAGATGTTCCTTGTGTTCGTGCTTGCTCTTGGAGTAAATGAGGATGTCATCAATGAACACCACCACAAATTTATCCAAGAAGTCCATAAACACCTTGTTCATCATATGCATAAAGAAGGCAAGGGCGTTGGTGAGACCGAAGGACATCACGGTATATTCATAAAGACCATATCGAGTGGTGAACACGGTCTTAGGAATATCTTCTTTCTTTATCCTGAGTTGATGATATCCAGTCCTCAAATCAATTTTTGAGAATACTTGGGCCCCATTGAGTTGATCAAACAGATCGTCAATCCTTGGCAGTGGATACTTGTTTTTGATGGTGACGTCATTCAGCTGTCGGTAGTCTACGCACATTCGTAGACTGCCATCCTTTTTGTCCACAAAGATCGCTGGTGAACCCCATGGTGAAGAGCTTGGACGGATGTATCCTTTCTGCAGCATCTCATCCAGTTGTTTCTTCAATTCCACCAATTTTGAGGAAGGCATCCGTTAATATTTCTTGTGTATTGGAGTGGTTCCAGGCACCAAGTCAATTGCAAATTCCAATTCGCGGTCGGGTGGCATGCCTGGCAATTCTTCAGGAAATACATCTGGGTACTCGCTGACCACTAGAATTAATTCCACTTCTTCTGCCACTGCTGCGAAAACCATATCTTTCGTGGGTATGTGCTTGCGGGCATAAAAACTTGTGGTGCGACCTTCCATATATTTCAGGGTAACTTCTCTGGTCGCACAACTGATGCAGACTTGATATTGAGTTAACCAATTCTTGCCCAGAATGACATCCAATTTGTTGGAATTGATGATTATCAATGATGTTGGAAACTTGATGCCCTTGATGTCAATCTCCAAATTTCGGCAGACGAGATTGCTTCAGAGTAGGGATCCTGGGGATTGTACCAGTATGTGCTTTCCCAAAATCGAGCAAGGAAAATTGTTTTGGGAAGCAAAACCCCGCGAAATAAAAGAGTGGGAAGCCCCAGAGTCAAATAAAATTACGGCGGGTATGTCATTAACAAGAAACATACCAATGACGACTTCTGGGTCCTCTTGGGCTTCGTCCGCGGAGATGTGATGAATTTTCCCTTGGATCATATATGGGGCAGAATACAGCTCCATGTGGTTGACTTGCGACTGAAATGGAGCTACGTGCTTGGTGTTCTTGGGACACTGTCGAGCGTAGTGTCCAGTTTGGCCACAGCTGAAGCATGAATTGTTGTGCTGACAATCGTCGCGCACCGGGCAGGTCGCGACATTCTTGACTTGTGTAGTAGTCTTGTTGACATTCTGCTGCCAGTTGGGTTTGTACTCCACCTGAGTCTGTTGCCAAGTACGGGCCTTTTGCACTAGTTGCATATCCTTCTTTGGCTCGAATTTGCGCTTGTGGTCTTTAACATCTGGCTTGTGGTCGTGCAGGAGCTTGTGTTCCCTTTCTGCGATAAGGGCTTTGTTCACCAGAGTTAGGAAGTCTGGGAAATCAAACATGCTGAGAGTGCACCTGAGATGCTCATTCAGGCCTCCACGAAAACGATCAACCTTCCGCTCTTCCGTGGCAACATCATGGAGAGAATAGCGGGCTAGATGGTTGAATTTATTCAGATACTCGTTGACGGTCATGCTGCCTTGTGTGAGAGCGAGGAATTCGCGTTGCTTGATTTTCATGACTCCGGTGGGAATATGATACTTGCGGAAATGATCCTTGAATTTTGTCCAAGTAATTTCCTCGTCTACAGGCCATATTGTCTTGGCATTATCCCACCATATAGCGGCAGCTCCTTCGAGATAATGCGTTGCGAAGGGAACCTTGTCTCCTTCTTCCGTGCGAGCAATCTCCAATTTCCTCTCAATAGTCCTTAGCCAGTCGTCGGCGTCCAAAGGGTCAGCAGCGTGGCTGAAACTGGGAGGCTTGGTTTGCTGAAAATCTGACAGCTTGGAGTGATGGCCATTCTGGTTTCCATTCTGCCCAACCATAACTTGTACACTTTTCAGTATTTCCAGCAGATCGTTGCTCCTTCTTTGTTCAAACATTCGCAGGATTTGCTCGGTGGAAGGCGGATGTGGCGGTGGAGACAGAGGTGGCTGGTATGGCTCAGGGGAATGTCCTGCCTGTCTTGCGGAGCGACGGACAGGGACATCCTCACTGATATGTCTCCAACATATCTATAATTTATGAAGTATTCATGCTATAATATTATCCATCTTGGATGTTTAATGGGCTTTACTATGCACTTTTATATGATTTTTGGGACTAACCTATTAACCCAGAGCCCAGTGCCAGTTTCTGTTTTTCTCCTTGTTTCAGTGTTTCGCAGAAAAGGAATATTAAACGGAGTCCAAACGTAATGAAACCTTCGGGAGAGTTATTTTTGGAACGGAAGCAATCCAGAAGACTTGGAGTATACGTAAGGGAAGCAACAAGGAAGGCACAAGGCAGGGGGCGCGCCCACCCCTTAGGCACGCCCTCCACCCTCGTGGGCCCCTCGTGGCTCCCCTGACCGACTTCTTTCGCCTATATATATCCATATACCCTAAAACCATCGGGGACCAGAATAGACCGGGAGTTCCGCCGCCGCAAGCCTCTGTAGACACCAAAAACCAATCGGGACCCTGTTCCGGCACCCTGCCGGAGGGGGGATCCCTCACCGGTGGCCATCTTCATCATCCCGACGCTCTCCATGACGAGGAGGGAGTAGTTCACCCTCGGGGCTGAGGGTATGTACCAGTAGCTATGTGTTTGATCTCTCCCTCTCGTGTTCTTGAGGTGGTACGATCTTGATGTATCGTGAGCTTTGCTATTATAGTTGGATCTTATGATGTTTCTCCCCCTCTACTCTCTTGTAATGGATTGAGTTTTCCCTTTGAAGTTATCTTATCGGATTGAGTCTTTAAGGATTTGAGAACACTTGATGTATGTCTTGCATGTGTTTATCTATGGTGACAATGGGATATTCATGTGATCTACTTGATGTATGTTTTGGTGATCAACTTGCGGGTTCTGTTTGTGAACTTATGCATAGGGGTTGGCACACATTTTCGTCTTGACTCTCCAGTAGAAACTTTGGGGCACTCTTTGAAGTTCTATGTGTTGGTTGAATAGATGAATCTGAGATTGTGTGATGCATATCGTATAATCATACCCAAGGATACTTGAGGTAACATTGGAGTATCTAGGTGACATTAGGGTTTTGGTTGATTTGTGTCTTAAGGTGTTATTCTAGTACGAACTCTATGATAGATTGAACGGAAAGAATAGCTTCGTGTTATTTTACTACGGACTCTTGAATAGATCGATCAGAAAGGATAACTTTGAGGTGGTTTCGTACCCTACAATAATCTCTTCGTTTGTTCTCCGCTATTAGTGACTTTGGAGTGACTCTTTGTTGCATGTTGAGGGATAGTTTTATGATCCAATTATGTTATTATTGTTGAGAGAACTTGCACTAGTGAAAGTATGAACCCTAGGCCTTGTTTCAACGCATTGCAATATCATTTGTGCTCACTTTTATCATTAGTTACCTTGCTGTTTTTATATTTTAAGATTACAAAAACCTATATCTACCATCCATATTGCACTTGTATCATCATCTCTTCGCCGAACTAGTGCACCTATACAATTTACCATTGTCTTAGGTGTGTTGGGGACACAAGGGACTCTTTGTTATTTGGTTGCAGGGTTGTTTGAGAGAGACCATCTTCATCCTACACCTCCCACGGATTGATAAACCTTAGGTCATCCACTTGAGGGAAATTTGCTACTGTCCTACAAACCTCTGCACTTGGAGGCCCAACAACGTCTACAAGAAGAAGGTTGCGTAGTAGACATCAAGCTCTTTTCTGGCGCCGTTGCCGGGGAGGTGAGTGCTTGAAGGTATATCTTTAGATCTTGCAATTGAATCTTTTTGTTTCCTGTTTTATCACTAGTTTAGTCTATAAAAGAAAACTACAAAAAATGGAATTGAGGGTGCCTCATATGCTTCATCTTTTTAATATCTTTCGTGAAAATGATGGTAAGGAAAATTGTGCTCAAGTACTAGAAGAAGAAATCTATAAAATGTTTGGCACTAAATCTTTGTATGATGAGTATGATTGCAATGTTGTTAGTATGAATCCTTTGAATACCCATTATGCTAATGATATGAAAAGCCACAAGCTTGAGGATGCTATGTTTGATGAAGATGATATGTTTAGTCTCCCAAGTTTAGATGTGCAAATTTATTATGATGAAAGCATGCCTCCTATCTATGATGATTATTGTGATGAAACGTATGCTATAAAGAATAATGATAACCATGAAACTTGTCATCTTGATCTTAATTTTCAATCACATGATAGTTATTTTGTTGAGTTTGCTCCCACCAGTATTCATGAGAAGAAATTTGCTTATGTGGAGAGTAATAAATATTCTATGCTTGTAGATCATGAAAAGAATGCTTTATGTGATGGTTATATTGTTTAATTCATTCATGATGCTACTGAAAATTACTATGAGGGAGGAATGTATGCTTGTAGGAATTGCAATAATATCGAGTTTCCTCTCTATGGGCTTAAAGTTTTAAAGTTATGCTTGTTTTGCCTTCCTATGCTAGTTGATTATTGTTCCCATAAATTGTTTGTTCACAAAATCCCTATGCATAGGAAGTGGGTTAGAGTTAAATGTGCTAGTCATATTCTTCATGATGCTCTCTTTATGTTTCAATTCTTATCTTTTATGTGAGCATCATTGAAATCATCATGCCTAGCTAGGGGCTTTAAACGTTAGCGCTTGTTGGGAGGCAACCCAATTTTATTTTACTTTCTTGCTTTTTGGTTCTGTTTAGTAATAAATAATCCATCTAGCTTCTGTTTAGATGTGGTTTTATGTTTTAATTAGTGTTTGTGCCAAGTAAGACCTATAAGATCTTCTTGGATGATAGTTATTTGATCTTGCTGAAAATCCCAGAAACTTTCTGTTCACCAAAACAATTGTTAAAAATCACCAGAACGTGATAAAATATCGATTCCAATTGATACTGATCAATAAACAAATTTTCTAGGTCTTCCTATTTTGGTAGAAATTTTTGAGTGCCAGAAGTTTGCGTTAGTTACAGATTACTACAGACTGTTCTGTTTTTGACAGATTCTGTTTTTCGTGTGTTGTTTGCTTATTTTGATGAATCTATGGCTAGTAAAATAGTTTATAAACCATAGTGAAGTTGGAATAAAGTAGATTTAAGACCAATACAAATAAAGAATGAGTTCATTACAGTACCTTGAAGTGGTGTTTTGTTTTCTTTCGCTAGCGGAGCTCACGAGATTTTCTGTTAAGTTTTGTGTTGTGAAGTTTTCAAGTTTTGGGTAAAGATTCGATGGACTATGGAATAAGGAGTGGAAAGAGCCTAAGCTTGGGGATGTGATGACCCACAAGTATAGGGGATCTATCGTAGTCCTTTCGATAAGTAAGAGTGTCGAACCCAACGAGGAGCAGAAGGAAATGATAAGCGGTTTTCAGCAAGGTATTCTCTGCAAGCACTGAAATTATAGGTAACAGATAGTTTTGTGATCAGATAATTTGTAACGAGCAACAAGTAACAATAGTAAATAAAGTGCAGCAAGATGGCCCAATCCTTTTTGTAGCAAAGGACAAGCCTGGACAAACTCTTATATAGAGAAAAGCGCTCTCGAGGACACATGGGAATTATCGTCAAGCTAGTTTTCATCACGTTCATATGATTCGCGTTCGGTACTTTCATAATTTGATATGTGGGTGGACTGGTGCTTGGGTGTTGTCCTTACTTGAACAAGCATCCCACTTATGATTAACCCCTATTGCAAGCATCCGCAACTACAAAAGAAGTATTAGGTAAACCTAACCATAGCATGAAACATGTGGATCCAAATCAGCCCCTTACAAAGCAACGCATAAACTAGGGTTTAAGCTTCTGTCACTCTAGCAACCCATCATCTACTTATTACTTCCCAATGCCTTCCTCTAGGCCCAAATAATGGTGAAGTGTCATGTAGTCGACGTTCACATAACACCACTAGAGGAGAGACGACATACATCTCATCAAAATACCGAACGAATACCAAATTCACATGACTACTAATAGCAAGACTTCTCCCATGTCCTCAGGAACAAATGTAACAACTCACAAAGCATATTCATGTTCATAATCAAGAGGGGTATTAATATGCATATAGGATCTAAACATATGATCTTCCACAAAATAAACCAACTAGCATCAACTACATGGAGTAATCAACACTACTAGCAACCTACAGGTACCAATCCCAGACTCAGAGACAAGAATTGGATACAAAAGATGAACTAGGGTTTGAGAGGAGATGGTGCTGGTGAAGATGTTGATGGAGATTGCCCTCTCCCGATGAGAGGAGTGTTGGTGATGACGATGGCGATGATTTCCCCCTCCCGGAGGGAAGTGTCCCCGGCAGAACAGCTCTGCCGGAGCCCTAGATTGGTTCCACCAAGGTTCCGCCTCGTGGCGGCGGAGTCTCGTCCCGACAGCTTGCTTATGATTTTTCTTCGGACGAAAGACTTCATATAGCAGAAGATGGGCACCGGAGGGCCAACAGGGGGCCCACGAGGCAGGGGGTGCGCCAAGGGGGGTAGGGCGCGCCCCCACCCTCGTGGACAGGTGGAGGCCCCCTGACGTATTTCTTCTGCTCAGTATTTTTTATTATTTCCAAAAATAACTTTCGTGGAGTTTCAGGACTTTTGGAGTTCTGCAGAATAGGTCTCTAATATTGCTCCTTTTCCAGCCTAGAATTTGAGCTGCCGGCATTCTCCCTCCTTATGTAAACCTTGTAAAATAAGAGAGAATAGGCATAAGTATTGTGACATAATGTGTAATAACAGCCCATAATGCAATAAATATCGATATAAAAGCATGATGCAAAATGGACGTATCAACTCCCCCAAGCTTAGACCTCGCTTGTCCTCAAGCGAAAGCCGATAACGATAAATATGTCCACATGTTTAGAGGTAGAGGTGTCGAAAAAATAAAATATGGACATGAGGGCATCATGATTATTCTCATAACAACAACATATATGGATATTGTCATATGATTCCTTATGCTCAAGTAATAATCTATTCACAATGCAAAGTATGAATCAGAAACTTTATTGAGAACTAACAAACTATAATCTAAGTCATTGAGGCAATTGCAATTTATCATAACATCAGAAAGAGTCTATGTCAGAGCTTTCTAGCAAGTCCACATACTCAACTATCATTTAGTCTTTCATAATTGCTAACACTCACGCAATACTTGTGGTTACGGAGTTTTAATCGGACACAGAGAAAGATAGGGGCTTATAGTTTTGCCTCCCAACCTTTTACCTCAAGGGTAATGTCAACAATAATAGTTCATGCCAACTTACATCCAATTAGATATATCTATCGGGATCTTTCCAACATCCTGTGCTTGCCAAAGGATAAAATGTAAAAAGGAAAGGTGAGGATCACCAAGACTCTTGCATAAGATAAAAATAATAAAAAAAGATAGGCCCTTCGCAGAGGGAAGCAGAGGTTGCCATGCGCTTTCAAGGTTGGATGCACAAAATCTTAATGCGAAAGAACGTCACTTTATATTGCCACTTGTGATATGGACCTTTATTATGCAGTCCGTCGCTTTTATTTCTTCCACATCACAAGATCGTATAAAGCTTATTTCCTCCACACCAATCAGTCATACATATTTAGAGAACAATTTTTATTGCTTGCACCGACGACAACTTACTTGACGGATCTTATTCAATCCATAGGTAGATATGGTGGACTCTCATGGCAAAACTGGGTTTAAGGGTTTTTGGAAGCACAAGTAGTATCTCTACTTGGTGCAAAGAATTTGGCTAGCATGAGGGGGAAAGGCAAGCTCAACCTGTTGGATGATGCATGACAATATACTTTATCTCCGGTATAAGAAAACATAACCCATTACGTTGTCTTCCTTGTCCAACATCAACTCTTTAACATGTCATATTTTAATGAGTGCTCCCAATCATAAAAGATGTCCAAGATAGTATATTTATATGTGAAATCTCTCTTTCTTTATTACTTCCTATTAATTGCAACGATGACCAAAGCTATGTTTGTCAACTCTCAACAATTTTTAATCATCATACTCTTTCTATGTGAAGTCATTACTCTTCATAAGATCAATATGATCTCTTTTTATTTCTTTTTATTCTTTTCTTTTTTTCTTTTTTTCACTCAAGATCATAGCAAGATAATCAAGCCCTTGACTCAACACTAATCTTTATTATATATAGCTCACAGACTCGATTACATAGAGGGATCATAAAGCAAATCTCAAAAATAGATCATACCAAAACTTTATTCCACTAGATCAAGATACTACTAATAGGACCGAACTAAGAAAATCGGTAAAGAAAGGAGATGTGGTGGTGATACGATACTGGGGCATCTCCCCCAAGCTTGGCAGTTGCCAAGGGGAGTGCCCATACCCATGTGATTATGTCTCCTTGGCTGGTGAAGGGATTGTTGATGATGTAGGCTTGTCGTCCATCTTCCAAGGCATAGGCTCACCATCATAGAAGGATGATCGAGTCTCCGGGATCCTTAAATCTGCAGCCAAACTCATCCTTTTGAATCTATATTCATACTCACAGTTTTGGTTTTGCAGGTCATAGATTTGGGCTTGGAGGTGCTCGATTTTCTCATGGAGCTTGATGATTGTTGGTGAACTCCGTGATTATTATGTGATTGGAGTCAAGTCCACGCTCCACCATCTCCTGGCACTTGAAAACTTGTTGCTCCATTGCTTCAAGCCTTGTCTCCACGCTTTCGGTCCTCCATGGTCCCTCAACATCACGGATGTGCAGCAACCCATCACACATCTCAATGGTTTGAGGGTGTTGCAGCACCTCCGCGAGGTAGGGGTTGATGACCTTCTCGAAGAACTTATCCTTGGGGGCGTTTGGAGACGTCAGGATGATCTAGATCTGTCAGAGAAACAGCTCGAAACGAGAACAGAGGACAATTGCGTGATACAGGAGTCAAAACCTTCAGGAGATTATATAATGAATTTTTACCGACCAAAATACGTATCGTGCAAGAAAACGGAGTCCGGAGAGCGCACGAGGTGCCCACGAGGCAGGGGGCGCGCCTAGGGGGGTAGGGCGCGCCCTCCACCCTCGTGGAGCCCTCGTGTCCTTCCCGGACTGCTTCTTATTTTTCTATTTTTCTAAATATTCCAAAACGGAGAAAAATTGCCATTAGAACTGTTTTGGAGTCGGTTTACTTACCGTACCACATACCTATTCCTTTTCGGAGTCTGAAACGTTCCGGAAAGTGTCCCTTATGTATTCCTCCGGGGTTACGGTTTCAATAACATTGGTTTCAACATTTATAGGATTACTTGAGATATAGTGTTTAATTCTTTGACCGTTCACCACCTTGGATTCGTGCCTTCGAAGTTGTTGATTTTATGGCAGCGGAACGATAGACCTCCTCGATAAAGTAAGGGCCTTCCCATTTAGAGAGAAGTTTTCCTGCAAAAAATCTTAAACGAGAGTTGTATAGCAATACATAATCACCTACATTAAACTCATGCTTTTGTATTCTTTTGTCATGCCATCTTTTAACCTTTTCTTTAAACAACTTGGCATTCTCATAGGCTTGGGTTCTCCATTCATCAAGTGAGCTAATGTCAAATAACATCTTCTCACCGGCAAGTTTGAAATCATAATTGAGTTCCTTAATAGCCCAATAAGCCTTATGCTCTAGTTCGAGAGGTATGTGACATGCTTTTCCATAAATCATTTTATACGGAGACATACCCATAGGATTTTTATATGCAGTTCTATAGGCCCATAATGCATCATCAAGTTTCTTGGACCAATTCTTTCTAGATCTGTTAACAGTCTTTTGCAAAATTAATTTGAGCTCTCTATTGCTCAATTCTACTTGACCACTAGACTGTGGTGATAAGGAGATGCAATTCTATGATTAACATCATATTTAGCAAGCATTTTTTGGAAAGCACCATGAATAAAATGTGAACCACCATCAGTCATTAAATATCTAGGGACTCCAAACCTCGGGAAAATAACTTCTTTGAGCATTTTAATAGATGTGTTATGATCAGCACTACTAGTTGGAATAGCTTCTACCCACTTAGTAACATACTCAACAACAAATAAAATATGTGTGTATCCATTAGAGGCAGGAAAAGGTCCCATATAATCAAAGCCCCAAACATCAAATGGTTCATAACAAGTGAATAATTCATAGGCATTTCTTGACGTCTACTAATATTACCAATTCTTTGGCATTCATCATAAGATAAAACAAACTTACGGGCATCCTTGAAGAGAGTAGGCCAATAAAAACCGGATTGCAATACCTTATGTGCAGTTCTATCTCCAGCGTGGTGTCCTCCATAAGCTTCAGAGTGACACTTGCGTAGGATCTGTTCCTATTCATGCTCAGGTACACAACGTCTAATAACACCATCTACTCCTTCTTTATAAAGATGTGGGTCATCCCAAAAGTAATGTCTCAAATCATAGAAAACCTTTTTCTTTTGCTGGTATGTGAAACTAGGTGGTATAAATTTAGCAACAATGTAATTAGCATAATCAGCATACCATGGAGCAGTACGAGAAGCATTTATGACATTTAGTTATTCATCAGGAAAGCTATCATCAATAGGTAGTGGGTCATCAAGAACATTTTCTAGCCTAGACAAGTTGTCTACAACAGGGTTCTCAGCTCCCTTTCTATCAATAATATGCAAATCAAATTCTTGTAGCAAGAGAACCCATCTAATAAGTCTAGGTTTAGCATCTTTCTTTTCCATAAGATATTTAATAGCAGCATGATCTGTGTGAATAGTTACTTTAGAATCAACAATATAAGGTCTGAACTTATCACAAGCAAATACAACTGCTAAGAATTCTTTTTCAGTAGTAGCATAATTTCTTTGAGCATTGTCTAGAGTTTGGCTAGCATATTGAATAACATTTAATTTCTTATCAACTCTTTGCCCTAGAACAGCACCTACAGCATAATCACTAGCATCACACATAATTTGAAAGGGTAAATTCCAATCAGGTGGCTGAACAATAGGTGCAGAGATCAATGCTTTCTTAAGTATTTCAAATGCTTCTACACAATCATCATCAAAGACAAATGGTATATCTTTTTGTAATAAATTAGTCAGGGGACGAGAGATTTTTGAGAAGTCCTTAATGAACCTCCTGTAAAAGCCGGCATGACCAAGGAAACTTCTTATACCTTTCATGTCCTTGGGACATGGCATCTTTTCAATAGCATCAACCTTGGCTTTATCAACTTCAATGCCTCTTTCAGAAACTTTATGCCCCAAGACAATACCTTCATTAACCATAAAGTGGCACTTTTCCCAATTCAAGACAATATAAGTTTCTTCACATCTCTGCAAAACTCGATCAAGGTTGCTCAAGCAATCATCAAAAGAGGATCCATAAACGGAGAAATCGTCCATGAAAACCTCACAAATCTTTTCACAAAAGTCAGAGAATATAGCCATCATGCATCTTTGAAAGGTAGCAGGTGCATTACATAAACCAAAAGGCATACATCTATAAGCAAAAGTACCGAAAGGGCAAGTAAAAGTGGTGTTTGATTGATCATCAGCTGACACAGGTATTTGAGAGAAACCAGAATAACCATCTAGAAAGCAAAAATGTGAATGCTTGGATAATCTTTCTAGCATTTAATCGATAAAAGGTAAGGGGTAATGATCCATTTTAGTAGCCTTATTTAATTTGCGGAAATCAATTACCATCCTATAACCTGTAATAATTCTTTGCGGGATCAATTCATCTTTATCATTAGGAACAACAGTAATACCTCCCTTCTTAGGGACACAATGGACAGGACTTACCCACTGACTATCAGCAACGGGATAAATTATACCTGCCTCAAGGAGCTTTAGTATTTCCTTTCTTACCACTTCTTTCATCTTAGGATTCAGCCGTCGTTGATGATCATGAACTGGTTTGGCATCTTTCTCCAAATTTATTTTATGTTGGCATAGAGTGGGACTAATGCCCTTAAGATTATCAAGAGTATATCCAATAGCAACACGGTGCTTATTCAGAGTTTTCAATAATCTCTCTTCTTCATGCTCTGAAAGGTTAGCACTAATAATAACAGGATATATCTTCTTTTCATCAAGATAAGCATATTTAAGAGTATCAGGCAATGGTTTAAGCTCAAACACAGGATCACCCTTAGGTGGAGGAGGATCCCCTAGGATTTCAACAGGCAAATTGTGTTTCAGGATGGGTTCCTATTTAAATAATACTTCATCTATTTCCCTTCTTTCATTCATAAACATATCATTTTCATGGTCTAGCAAATATTTTTCTAAAGGATCACTAGGAGGTACGGCAATAGAAGCAAGACCAATTATTTCATCCTTACTAGGCAATTCCTCTACACGGTGTTGTCTACTAAATTTAGAGAAATTAAACTCATGAGACATATCACCCAAACCAATAGTAACAACATCCTTTTCGCAGTCTATCTTAGCATTAACAGTGTTCAAGAAGGGTCTACCAAAAATAATGGGACAAAAGCTATCTTGTGGGGAACCAAGAACAAGAAAATCAGCAGGATATTTAGTTTTCCCACACAAGACTTCAACATCTCTAACAATTCCCATGGGTGAAATAGTATCCCTATTGGCAAGTTTAATTGTGACATCAATTTCTTCTAACTCAGTAGGTGAAATATCATGCATAATTTCTTTGTATAAGTCAATAGGTATTGCACTAGCACTAGCACCCATGTCACATAAGCCATGATAACAATGATCTCCTATTTTAACAGAAATAACAGGCATGCCTAGCACATGTCTATGTTTATCTTTAGCACAAGGTTTAGCAATTCCAGCAGTTTCATCATGGAAGTGAATAACATGCCCATCAATATTATCAGACAAGAGATCTTTAACTATAGCAATATTAGGTTCAACTTTAACTTGCTCAGGAGGTGTATAGGTTCTAATATTGCTTTTACGAACCACAGTTGAAGCTTTAGCATGATCCTTTATTCTAACAGGGAAAGGTGGTTTCTCAACATAAGTAGTAGGAACAATAGGATCATTATAAGTGATAGTCTTTTCTTCAACTTTAATAGGTGCAGCTACTTTTACTTCTATGGGAGGATGATATTTAAACCACTTCTCCCGGGGGAGATCAACGTGAGCAGCAAAAGATTCACAAAAGGAAGCTACTATCTCAGAGTCAAGTCCAGATTTAGTGCTAAATTTATGGAAAACATCGATATCCATAAAAGATTTAACACAATCAAACTTAGGTGTCATACCTGACTCCTTACCTTCGTTGAGATCCCAATCTTCAGAGTTGCGTTTAATTCTTTCCAATAAATCCCATTTGAATTCAATAGTCTTCATCATAAAAGAGCTAGCACAAGAAGTATCGAGCATGGTGCGATTGTTATCAGAAAGCCGAGCATAAAAACTTTGAATAATTATTTCTCTTGGGAGCTCATGATTGGGGCATGAATATAACATTGATTTAAGCCTCCCCCAAGCTTGAGCGATGCTTTCTCCTTCGCGAGGCAAAAAATTATATATATAATTGCGATCACGATGAACAAGATGCATAGGATAAAACTTCTGATGAAATTCCAATTTCAATCGTTTGTAGTTCCATGACCCCGTATCATCACATAGCCTATACCATGTCAATGCATCTCCCTTCAAAGATAAAGGGAATACCTTCGTCTTAATAACATCATCGGGTATACCTGCAAGCTTAAATAATCCACAAACTTCATCCACATAGATTAGGTGCTCATCAGGATGCATTGTTCCGTGTCCTGCAAAAGGATTAGCTAGCAGTTTTTCTAACATACCCGAAGGAATTTCAAAGCAGACATTTTCATTTTCAGTGGGTTCAGTAGGTTGAGGAGCAACTCTTTGCTCTACTGGTCGGGGTGAAGATACCCCGAACAAGCCCCTCAGAGGATTACTTTCCATAGTAACAAGTGACAGTAAATTTCAGCACACTATATAAATTTTTCCTTACCAAATTCCACCTACCAAAGGCGCTTCACTCCCCGGCAACGACGCCAGAAAAGAGTCTTGATGCCCCACAAGTATAGGGGATCTATCGTAGTCCTTTTGATAAGTAAGAGTGTCGAACCCAACGAGGAGCAGAAGGAAATGATAAGCGGTTTTCAACAAGGTATTCTCTGCAAGCACTGAAATTATAGGTAACAGATAGTTTTGTGATAAGATAATTTGTAACGAGCAACAAGTAAAAATAGTAAATAAAGTGCAGCAAGGTGGTCCAATCCTTTTTGTAGCAAAGGACAAGCCTGGACAACCTCTTATATACAGAAAAGCGCTCCCGAGGACACATGGGAATTATCGTCAAGCTAGTTTTCATCACGTTCATATGATTCGCGTTCGGTACTTTGATAATTTTATATGTGGGTGGACCGGTGCTTGGGTGTTGTCCTTACTTGAACAAGCATCCCACTTATGATTAACCCCTATTGCAAGCATCCGCAACTACAAAAGAAGTATTAAGGTAAACCTAACTATAGCATGAAATATGTGGATCCAAATCAGCCCCTTACGAAGCAACGCATAAACTAGGGTTTAAGCTTCTGTGACTCTAGCAACCCGTCATCTACTTATTACTTCCCAATGCCTTCCTCTAGGCCCAAATAATGGTGAAGTGTCATGTAGTCGACGTTCACATAACACCACTAGAGGAGAGACAACATACATCTCATCAAAATATCGAACGAATACCAAATTCACATGACTACGAATAGCAAGACTTCTCCCATGTCCTCAGGAACAAACGTAACTACTCACAAAGCATATTCATGGTCATAATCAGAGGGGTATTAATATGCATATAGGATCTGGACATATGATCTTCAACCAAATAAATCAACTAGCATCAACTACAAGGAGTAATCAACACTACTAGCAACCTACGGGTACCAACCCCAGACTCAGAGACAAGAATTGGATACAAAAGATGAACTAGGGTTTGAGAGGAGATGGTGCTGGTGAAGATGTTGATGGAGATTGCCCTCTCCTGATGAGAGGAGCATTGGTGATGACGATGGCGATGATTTCCCCCTCCCGGAGGGAAGTGTCCCCGGCAGAACAGCTCTGCCGGAGCCCTAGATTGGTTCCGCCAAGGTTCCGCCTTGTGGCGGCGGAGTCTTGTCCCGAAAGCTTGCTTATGATTTTTCTTCGGACGAAAGACTTCATATAGCAGAAGATGGGCACCGGAGGCCCAACAGGGGGCCCACGAGGCAGGGGGCGCGCCCAGGGGGGTAGGGCGCGCCCCCCGCCCTCGTGGACAGGTGGAGGCCCCCCTGACGTATTTCTTCCGCTCAATATTTTTTATTATTTCCAAAAATAACTTTCGTGGAGTTTCAGGACTTTTGGAGTTGTGCAGAATAGGTCTCTAATATTTGCTCCTTTTCCAGCCCAGAATTCCAGCTGCCGGCATTCTCCCTCCTTATGTAAACCTTGTAAAATAAGAGAGAATAGGCATAAGTATTGTGACATAATGTGTAACAACAGCCCATAATGCAATAAATATCGATATAAAAGCATGATGCAAAATGGACGTATCAGGATGCCCAAGGCACCCCAAGATAATATTGAAGGACAACCAAGAGCCTATGCTTGGGGATGCCCCGGATGGCATCCCCTCTATCGTCTTCGTTCATCGATAACTTTAGTTGGAGCTATATTTTTATTCACCACATGATATGTGTTTTGCTTGGAGCGTCATTTTATTTTATTTAGCTTTGCTTGTTGTTTGAATAAAATACCAAGATCTGAAGTTCTTAAATGAGAGAGAGTCTTCACAAAGCTACATAATTATTTAACTACTCATTGATCTTCACTTATATCTTTTTGGAGTAGTTTGTCATTTACTCGTGTGCTTCACTTATATCCTATGAGTAAATGGTTGAATGAATTGAATATCATAAATCTGAAATTATATATGTTTCATATGCTTATCCCATGGGGAGTAATGACTTTACATATAAGAAGTAGAGGTGGTAAATTTATTGAGGGTTAGCAAACATTGTATTGGTCACTTGAACAATTCATGAAAGAATATTGAAGGAAGAAAGATTTCACATATAAATATACTATCTTGGACATCTTATGTAATTGTGAGCACTCATTAAAATATGACATGCTAAAAGGTTGATGTTGGACAAGGAAGACAACGTAATGGGTTATGTTTTCTTATATCCGAAATAAAGTATATTGTCATGGATCGCCCAACACGTTGAGCTTGCCTTTCCCCCTCATGCTAGCCAAATTCTTTGCACCAAGTAGAAATACTACTTGTGCTTCCAAACATCCCTTAAACCAGTATTGCCATGAGAGTCCACCATACCTACCTATGGATTGAGTAAGATCCTTCAAGTAAGTTGTCATCGGTGCATGCAATAAAAATTGCTCTAAATATGTATGATCTTTTAGTGTGGAGAAAATAAGCTTTATACGATCTTGTGATATGGAAGCAATAAAAGCGACGGACTGCATAATAAAGGTCCCCATCACAAGTGGCAATATAAAGTGACGTTCCCTCGCATTAAGATTTTGTGCATCCAACTATAAAAGCGCATGGCAACCTCTGCTTCCCTCTGCGAAGGGCCTATCTTTTATTATTGTCTTTTACCTTATGCAAGAGTCATGGTGATCTTCACCTTTCCTTTTTTTCATTTTATCCTTTGGCAAGCACCTCGTGTTGGAAAGATTCTGATATATATATCCAATTGGATGTAAGGCATCATGAACTATTATTGTTGACATTACCCTTGAGGTAAAAGGTTGGGAGGCGAATCTATAAGCCCCTCTCTTTCTCTGTGTCTGATTAAAACTTTGAACCCATAAATATCGCGTGAGTGTTAGCAATTGTGAGAGACTAAATGATAGTTGAGTATGTGGAGTTTGCTAAATCAAAGCTCTGACATAGACTCTTCCTGAAAATAAGATGAATTGTAATTGTTTGATGACTAATAACACGTTTTGTTAGTTTTCAAGAAAGTTTATGATCTATACTTTAACATGTGAATAGCTTGTTACTTGATCATGAGAAGCTTTATGATATGAGCTACTGTTATGATATATAATGATGCCAGAAAAGGTGATTGATATTATCATTGATCAAACTTGTGCACCTGCTAGCATTCACACTTCATAAATTATTTCTTTTATCATTTACCTACTCGAGGACGAGCAGGAATTAAGCTTGGGGATGCTGATACGTCTCCAACGTATCTACAATTTATGAAGTATTCATGCTATTATATTATCCATCTTGGATGTTTAATGGGCTTTACTATGCACTTTTATATGATTTTTGGGACTAACCTATTAACCCAGAGCCCAGTGCCAGTTTCTGTTTTTCTCCTTGTTTTAGTGTTTCGCAGAAAAGGAATATCAAACGGAGTCCAAATGGAATGAAACCTTCGGGAGAGTTATTTTTGGAACGGAAGCAATCCAGAAGACTTGGAGTATACATAAGGGAAGCAACGAGGAAGGCACGAGGCAGGGGGGCGCGCCCACCCCCTGGGCGCGCCCTCCACCCTCGTGGGCCCCTCATGGCTCCCCTGACCGACTTCTTTCGCCTATATATATCCATATACCGTAAAACCATCGGGGAGCAGAATAGATCGGGAGTTCCGCTGCCGCAAGTCTCTGTAGCCACCAAAAACCAATCGGGACCCTGTTCCGGCACCCTGCCAGAGGGGGGATCCCTCACCGGTGGCCATCTTCATCATCCCGGCGCTCTCCATGACGAGGAGGGAGTAGTTCACCCTCGGGGCTGAGGGTTTGTACCAGTAGCTATGTGTTTGATCTCTCTCTCTCGTGTTCTTGAGGTGGTATGATCTTGATGTATCGCGAGCTTTGCTATTATAGTTGGATCTTATGATGTTTCTCCCCCTCTACTCTCTTGTAATGGGTTGAATTTTCCCTTCGAAGTTATCTTATCGGATTGAGTCTTTAAGGATTTGAGAACACTTGATGTATGTCTTGCATGTGTTTATCTGTGGTGACAATGGGATATTCATGTGATCTACTTGATGTATGTTTTGGTGATCAACTTGCGGGTTCCGTTTGTGAACTTATGCCTAGGGGTTGGCACACGTTTTCGTCTTGACTCTCCGGTAGAAACTTTGGGGCACTCTTTGAAGTTCTATGTGTTGGTTGAATAGATGAATCTGAGATTGTGTGATACATATCGTATAATCATACCCACGGATACTTGAGGTGAAATTGGAGTATCTAGGTGACATTAGGGTTTTGGTGGATTTGTGTCTGAAGGTGTTATTCTAGTACGAACTCTATGATAGATTGAACGGAAAGAATAGCTTCGTGTTATTTTACTACGGACTCTTGAATAGATCGATCAGAAAGGATAACTTTGAGGTGGTTTCGTACCCTACAATAATCTCTTCGTTTGTTCTCCGCTATTAGTGACTTTGGAGTGACTCTTTGTTGCATGTTGAGGGATAGTTTTATGATCCAATTATGTTATTATTGTTGAGAGAACTTTCACTAGTGAAAGTATGAACCCTAGGCCTTGTTTCAACGCATTGCAATATCGTTTGTGCTCACTTTTATCATTAGTTACCTTGCTGTTTTTATATTTTAAGATTACAAAAACCTATATCTACCATCCATATTGCACTTGTATCACCATATCTTCGCCGAACTAGTTCACCTATACAATTTACCATTGTATTGGGTGCGTTGGGGACACAAGAGAATCTTTGTTATTTGGTTGCAGGGTTGTTTGAGAGAGACCATCTTCATCCTACACCTCCCACGGATTGATAAACCTTAGGTCATCCACTTGAGGGAAATTTGCTACTATCCTACAAACCTCCGCACTTGGAGGCCCAACAATGTCTACAAGAAGAAGGTTGCGTAGTAGACATCACTCACAAGCTTGGCGGCTGCTGCCTCCACACGTCATCCTATTTTTCGTTTTCCCAATACATAGCAACCATGATGAAAAAATTCCAAAATGGGGGAAAAAGCCAATGACAAATCCCGGAAGAAAACAGCGAATGAAAACCAAGGCGAATAAAAGGTCCGAACATAATTATACATAACCCCAACATGAAAATAAACATCACAATGAGTCTACTACCCTCGTACATGAAACTACACATGATGACAAGTGCGATTACAGCCATACATCATGCTCATGACTACAACGATACTCTAACGGTCTACTGCTCGGATGGTGCTGCTGCAGGCTCGTCTCCTGAGCCGGACCCAGATCCTGAACTGATAGTAGAGACCTCCGGGGGAAGAGAGACGCGCTGGCGCTGCCTCGAGGGCTCTCCCTCAGGGACAGGCGGGGATGGGATCTAAGCATAGGAGCGGCAGGAGTAGCGACAAGGGAAGACCATGCAGCAGGAGCACTGCGAGGGTTCACCGTCAGAGGGTTAACGGTACCCTGCGAGGTCGTCGGAGGAACGGAGGCGGAAGGAACCGGAGCAGAAGTATAGATGACAACAGGAAGAGGGTTCCTTATACGAGCAGCCGCGAGAGCTGCGCGAGCGCGTGAAAGCTCCCGAGTTAACTCGTAGTTCAGGAGATAACTAGTGGTGATGTAGCGAGAAAAGTGGCTAGTGGGACGATCGCACGCCGGATTAATCAAAGGAAAGCGGATACGCCCATTCTCGTGCAGAGATGGGTAGTAGAAAAAACCAGGGTGGGCGTGCATGCGAACCTCATTGTAGCGCAAGTCTACAAGAGCCTCGATAGCAGCAAACTGAACCGCCTGAGATGGCGTAGAAGCAAGACCACCCTTAGTCGAACGAGTGTAAGCGCCGGAAGGGGAACTGTGGTGTAGAGTGACCTCAGCATAATACTCATACAATGCACCGGCCAGATGCTCGCGATACACCCGATACTCTCGATCAGCACCCTCTGGATAGAGTCGTCGCCACACGTTCTGAAGCAAGTGCGGCGATGTGTACGGAGCTGGCTCAGGATGGTACAAGATCGGTACTGGTTCCATCTACACTCACAAACCACATGGTTAGTAACAACAAATAAACATGCATGCAATGCAACAACCAGTTTCTATGACTACCGGCACTCAAACGAAGCTATCTACCATTTCACTAACGCACTAACGGTCTAGCGTGTCTTACAATCAGTGCGGCTCTGATACCAAGCGTTGTGGCACCCCGGCTCAGAGCAACCAGTTTACCTTGCATTGCCAGCCCAGAGATCAAGTCTTCTGGCAACACACAACAACATGGTATAGAAACAACCACTTTATTACTAGCGGAGTACATAGATCTGATATTACATCGAGATATGAGGCCAAGCGGCACACACGGTGCTGCCGGACAGTACGTACATTATTTAATGAACATGGCTGGGGCCTCGATCACACGAACTATGCGGCAGCAGAAGAACGACGAAGTGGCACTCCATAGCACAGGGACACCGACGTGGACACAACCTAGACACGAGATGCGCTCCGATGCGAATCGACTTGCCTGAAAGCTGGCATAACACGCCAGGTCAGTACATTGAATGTACTTGCAAGCTCACAACAAACATAAGCACAGTGACAGACAATATCAAGATAATTAATCAGTTTAATTCGATACAAGAAATACCACCGATGCAATGCAAAAAAATACGTGATCCGAGTCTCACGGACTCGCTCACCAGACGGTTACCTCGTAACCAAACGGTGACCGCACCGGGGTCACACCTGAAACCAATCACTCATGAACACCTCCAGCGTTCATGATTCATCATGAACCAATTCATCACAACAATCACTTAGTTTGCAAGATTTATTATAAAAGTTGATCCATGGTGTGACTTACTCACGAGTTATGCCCATAACTCAGGACGCGACTATCGATAGATTAAATACACTCTGCAGAGGTAGCGCACTTTACCCACACTACGGAACCCTGGCCTCGCACTCCCATTCGGGTGGACCAAAGCATTGCGACGAAACCCTCCCTTTGTCATGCACTCTCCCCGGCTACTCCGACCAACTCCCTCTCTGTGCTAGGTCTTGGGTGGCCCCGTGTCTACCAAAGACATCAACGGCCACCGTCGTAGCAAAACGGTCCCAAACGGGGACAAGGTACCATAAAAACAAAAACGAGCACACAAGGTTATGTCTGCCTACCGGGCCAGGGTATGCACGCCCATAACCTTCCCTCCCGGGAGGCACCGGTGAGAGTCACAACAAAGGACCGAATCAAGACATTCCCATAAGTTAAATGTGGTCGCACTGAATTAAAAACCCGATTCAGTGGCACCATGATGTGATCAACATCATATTCAAGTTGAACTTAATCCAGTTTAACTTTGATAAAACTTTTTATCATTAACATGATAATTTTTTTTTCATGCAACTACTCGTCATGCAAAGCAAACAACTCATATTCATGGATCAAACTTAACCACATAATTATCTTGCAACACTAAAGATCAAAACTCTCTGGTTATAACTCATTTTTATCATCAAGCAATATTTTTATTAGTTCTTTATTTAAATGAAAATTTCACTATTAAAATAACTACCATTAATTTCCATAGCAATATGTATAGTGCAAAATCTTACTCTACTTAACCACACAAGTTCATGCATTCAACCAGTAACTAAAACAAGCATATCTAGCAGAATAAAGTAACTAGTAATTTACCAAAATTACTTATCAAATTTTAAATGCAAATAAGAACTCATATTCAAGTAGAAAATCATAGATATTGAAATAACACCATCCAAATGCTCATGTGGCTTGCCTTAGTGTAGAGGAGGATCACACCCCTCTTGGTTAGCTTCAAGACAAGCTTCTCCTTCAGAAAAGAATTTAAAACCACAAAAATATTTGTCAAAACAAATTCTGAAAATCACCAGAAATGCTAGGCAACAAGGAAAAATCCACCTTCTGGTGTGCTGCTAGAGCTTTCTGAAACAAAGACAATGCAAAAAGAATCAAATCATTTGGACTTATGGTTTACAAATGGTGGCTGGTCAAAGTTTAGTCAAATTTCTGAATAATATTTGAATTAAACAGAAATCCTGGGGGGGTGACGTCGAAGGCGTAAAACAGAATTACGCCTCCACTCGTACCGCTTCGGGCGCGGGTGGTGAGACCGACAGGTGGGTCCTGCACGTTAGGAGAGAGAGGGGGCGCGCGATATCAGAGAGAGGCGAGGCTTCGCCAGAGCGCACGCCGGCAACGAGGGGGTTTGGGGCTAGGCTAGAGGGATAGGATTGAAGCGGGGCTCGAGGCGCACCTGCCCGTACCCGTAGCTTGGCGTGGGGTGGACGGAGCTGCTCGCGGTTGAGCTCGCAAGCTACGGTGGCGGACGGGTTTCGCCGGAGAGGTTGAAGACGACGGCTAGGGGCGGCTGCGTGGGCTCGGCGGAGTCCAGGCAGCACCAACAGGTCACCAATGCCCCGCCCAAGCAGCTGCTTGAGCTCGAGAGGCACCGGAGAGCGGCGGCTGGCCTGCGGGGATCGCCGGAGTCCTCCGGTCGGGGCGACGGCCAGAGGCCTGCCCGACCGAGCTGCTGCTCGTCTACGTGTTCGTGGAGGTGGTGTGGAGTGGTGCTTTGCTAGAAATCGAGGAGGGGAGCGCTATATATAGCCGGAGCGAAGGGGGGGGGGAACGTGTCGCCGCCGGGGCTCTCTGGACACGCGGCGAACGGCGACGAGAAGCTCCAATGCGAGGGGGCAAACACTCAGCGTTAACGCAGGAGCTTGCTCACGCTCGTGGACGAGCACACGAGGGGTTGGGGAAGTGGACAAGCACACGCGCGCACTGTGGCGTTTTGGCCGCGACGTGCCCATGCTTGCTGCGGCGGCTCCGGCGTCGGCGAGCGCCAGGGAACGGTCAACGGTGATGGATCGGGGCTTGTGGCGTGGCGCGGCAGCCGTCGGCGAGCGCTGGAACGAGCACGCGCGAAACAGAGAGGAAAGCGCCAGCCAGAGCGCGCCGAGACGCTGCCAGGTGCCGTGTCATCGCGCGGTCACCAAGCTGGCATGGTCAAAACGACACCCAGGAGAAGCCAAACCTTGTCTACGCGTTCGTGCGTGCAGTGTTTAGTATAGGAGAGGTGATAGCTCATGCCCAGGCCGACCAGACTTGACTCTACTAAGCTGACAACTCTCTGTCCAGAAACTTGGTCGCCAAGTTTGGCCACCTTCTAGAAGGCCATTAGGGCTGATCTCTTGGGGTTTAGGGTTTCTTAGGAGGGTGTTTAAGCTCAAGAAAGATCAAGGCTAAAAGCTCAAGGAAAAATGTACTTGCTGTACAAACTGGAAGTTTGGGCCAGAATAGAAATGATTTTCTACAATAAAAATATTCCAAAAAGTGATGTAATATTTTTGCATGGGAAGGTGTGCCAAGGTTCTAAGAATATTCAGGAATTATCTCAGATTTTCCGAGCAAGAAAAATTGGGGTTGCTTTGGAGCACAAGTTTCTTAATTGAATTTCAGAGAGAAAAATGAATATTTTTTCTTTTATGAAAAATATTCATTTGATTATTTTTGAGACTTATCAGAGGAATAAAGTAGATAGGTCACTTGGGTGAAAGTCAAGGATATGCCCAAGTGACAAGTCCATTTGAAATGAGTCCAAAATCCAAACCAAGTTAGGGCAAAAACCACGATAAAAACCAAGTCCAGAAAAGAGAGAGAAGGCAAGTCCGGAAAAGAGAGAAGGCAAAATCCAGGCTGTCACATGAGAGCACCATAGTGTAAGTGCATCTAGTGCCCCTTAGTGATTTTGGTGTATTGAAGACTTATAGGTTAAGGGACTAATGTGTTTGTGAGTGTACAGAGGTCTATAAGTCTATGAGGAGTTTGATATTTACAGAGAAAGTCGACCACTAAAAATGAATGTCTTCGACTGAAGATTTTGGATTTCTGAAGACTTTGAAAGTGAAGAAATTGGCGTGACCTTGAAGACTTGGAATTCATTCGAGGAACATGGAGCGTGAAGACTTTTGTTTTCGTAGTTTCATTTTCTCTTTCTTGAGTCATAGGAAACACCGTACTGTTAAAGGGGGTCGAGGAAATACTAAGGAAAAATTTCCAAGTGATGCTCATCTCAAAATCCTACACCTACCAATCCCTTCGAGTGAAGCCATTGGAAATCTCATACAGTTCAGTCAATTTCTTCAGTGATAGAGACGAAGTTCTTCTGGTCTCTGAGGAATTTGTTCTGACTGAGGAGTTAGGAATTCGCCAGTGCCGATTGCCTACAAGTGAGGAACATGATAGCCCTGAGGAATTTGATAGTCAAATTTCTGACCGTTGCTGTGCTATGCGCCAGCTGTCCCAAAATATCTTACCCACCTAACGGTCATATCATTGAAGGGCATTTATGTCTTATCATGTCGGGCTGCTCCCTAGGCTATAAATAGCCACCCCCTACAACCACTAGCTGGTTGGCTGCTCCGAGAGAAACTGACACTTGTCATTTGAGAGCATCCCATCCTCCGAGGACTTTGAGCAAAAATCATCAAGTGAGGAAACCCAAAACCAAACACCTACAAACCCAAAGTGATTGAGCATCACTGAAGAGATTGATCCTGCATGAATCCGACGCTTGTTACCTTTGAAGACTGTGCATCTTCCAGACGGTTAGGCGTCATGGTCTGAGCATCCAAGAGGAAATTGTGGGTCGCCGAGTGACCGAGTATGTGAAGGTTTGGAAGTCACCTGAAGACTTACCACGAGTGATTGGGCGAGGTTTGTGTGACCTTAGCTCAAGGAGAATACGGCGAGGACTGTGTGTCCTCAGGTTTAAATACCTAGCCGCTCCAACCAGACATACAACTGTCACAACAGTTGGAACTGGTCTACCAAATCATTGTCTTCACCAAGCCTACTGGTTCTATTTCCTTAACTCTTTCATCTCCTCGTTACTGTGTTGTGTGCTTGTTCATATCTATTTGAAGACTTTGACTGAAGACTTTCTCAATTTCCTCAGTTCAATTTCTTCAGTCTGTTTGTCTTCATCCTGTCTATCTTGTGTTTACGCTTTCTGTACTGTATGCTTGTTTTCATTTCTTCATGATGACCATGCTTATGCTCTGTTATGTTTGCATCTGAGTACTTATTCCGCTGCAAGTAGTTCTTCGCTTAGGAATTTCCTCACCCTAAAATTCCCCAGTGAAGAATTCATAAAAATCGCCTATTCACCCCCCTCTAGTCGACTTAATGCACTTTCAATTGGTATTAGAGCAAGGTACTCCCTTCTTCTGTGTGATTTTGGTTTAACCGCCTGGAGTTTTAGTTATGTCGATCGCAGGTATGATCAAGGTCTCTGCTAGGTGTCCTACCTTCGATGGGACGGACTACCCCTACTAGAAGAATAAGATGCGAATGCATCTTGCGGAAATTGATAACGATCTCTGGTATGTTGTGGAAAATGGTGTTCCCTTAGTCTCACCTTCTCTGAACGCTACTGATGTGAAGAGATTCAAGCAACTCGATTCCCAAGCGAAGAACATCATATGTGGCCATCTGAGCAAAGGGTAGTATGGAAGAGTGAGTGTTTTGGAAACTGCTAAGCTTATCTGGGATAGGCTGTCCAAATTCAATGAAGGAGTCTCAACACAACGTGACTCTCGAGTTGACGTTCTTCGCAATCTCTTCAACCGCTTCAAAACACTCGACAATGAAAATGTTCAGCAAACCTTTAGATCGCCTCACTAACATCTCGAATGAGCTTCAAGCACTTGGTGCCACTGACATCACCGACCATGAGATGGTGAAGAAATTGCTGAGATCGCTTGATTCCTCATTTGATACTCCGGCACTGATGATACAAGAACATGGAGATTACAAGTCACTTGATCCCGCTGATATCCTCGAGAGGCTAAACATTCATGAGTTCCAGCTTGCTGATAAGAGAGATCTCTATGGTTCGAGCTATGGCAGATCACGTGCCCTGAAGGCCAAGGTTGTCTCTGAATCTGAAGGTGAAGATTCTGGTAGTAGCCTTGGTGATCCTGAAGAACTGAGTCAGGAGCTAGCACTGCTTGTGAAGAAATTCCAGAAGTTCTCAAGACGTGGTCGTTTTGGAAAATCCTCATGGAGTAATGATTCCTCATCTAGTGACTACAAGAAGAGGCTATGCCACAAATGCAAGAAACCCGGTCACTACATTCAAGATTGTCCTCGGTGGGAAAAGGAATCAAAGAAGAAGAAATACAAGGATTACAGTTCTGATGATGCAAAGAAGAAAAAGAAATCTTCAAAGTCTTCATCATCAAAATCCTTGAAGTCTTCATCTCACAAGAAGAGCAGCTCTAAGAAGGCTCGGGCATTCATTGGCAAGGAAATGGACTCTGAAGCTGAATCTAAGGAACATGAGGAAGAAGAGGCATCTAAGGAGTCAGAATCTGGTGTGGCGAGCCTGATCTCGCCACTGCGTTCGTCAGCAAGTCCATCTTCAACTCTGAAGAAATTGTCTTCACCAACAAGGCTGATGAAGGCGATGATGACTACGCTCCCACCTACTGCTTCATGGCAAAGGGTGCCAAGGTATTCAAATATCCCTCCTCTGAATCAAGTGAGGATGAATCTGATGAAAACCTCAAACCTAGCTACTCTAAACTTGCTAAGATTGCTGTGAAACAACAAAAGGCTTTTGAAAAGGTTCAAAACATGCTAGACAAAAGTGATGATATGTTGGGGGAAGAAATGGATCGCACTAAAACTCTGACTGAAAATCTTCAGAGACTTCAGTCTAAGTTTGACAACCTTCAAAGTCATCATAACACTCTCTTATCTGATCATGAGAAGCTTTCTTGTGAATTTCTTCAAAGAAAGCAAGATCTTGAAAAGCTAAGGGATAGTTATGAAGATCTTCAGAAGGAGCGCGATTCATTACTTGCTCAACAAATCAGCGCTACCCAGGAAGATTTCATTCCTCCATGTTTGAAGTGCATTGAACGTGAATCTGCTAATTCTTCACATGAATGTTCAAATGCTTCTTCTGCTACAAATTCTTCACCTGTCTCTGCTATAACTAATTCCTCATCTGAGGACATTGCTAGTATCACTGATGATGCAGGGCTGAAGGAATTGTATATGACAGGCATGTACAAAAGCCTCAAAGGGCATCAGGCTCTTTGTGATGTGCTTAAAAAGTAGATCCTCAACAGGAACCCTAGGAAAGAGGGTATTGCCTTTGAGAGGAAACTCAATGCTGATGGGACATACTGGAAGCCTGAGTAGTATCCCAAAACGTCATGGGTTGCTGCAAAAGGACCTCCAGTAGATCCATCTAATTTATCTGGCTTTACATGTGAATCTCCTCATTCTTCTGATGAGTCATTTGACTCCAATTATAAACTGTTGAAAAATCAGAATGGTGAAGTATTTGCTAGATATGTTGGTACTAACTGCAGGAACGGTTCCCCTATGAAGAAAATCTGGGTTCCCAAAAGGTGCCTTGAAAGTCTTCAGGTGAATGTCATCATGACACCACCTGTGAAGAATAGGAACCCCAGATCAAATTCTTCATATGGACCAAATTCTTCATATGGATCCAAGTCCTCATACGGACCAAATTCCTCACGTGGATCAAATTCCTCAAAAGGATCAAAGTCCTCATATGAACATCATCGTGCTAACACTTCTGTTTTGCAGGGAAGATTTAAGGGCTATGAATATGAGCATTATTCTTCTATCCATTATGTTCATAAGTCCTCGAAGAATTTCTTTGCTTACTCATATGCTTACCCTAACTCCTCTTATGTGAAACAAAGTGGGCTGGCTTCTATGCCACCTTTCTCTTATGGAGCTCGTAGAATGATGAACTCTTTGCCATCCCTGCAGATGTGGGTGGTGAAGAAAAAGAACTAATCTCTTATGCAGGGTCAGGTCTCCAGACGTGCTTAAACGTCTGAAGAATTTGCTGGAGACCTGAAAAATGCCTGAAAGGACGCATGCTAATCATGAAGAAATGAACTTTCATTTCTCACGTCCTCCTACTGCTTTATTTGCTCCATTGTTTGATGAAATTGATTTGATGAATTTGATATCATATTCTTCACTGATGAAGTATATGAGTTCGTAAGCTACACTAATTCATCTGCAGGATGATCAACCCAAAGCCAATGAGTGGGTCCTTGATAGTGGATGCACAAATCACATGACTGGTGACAAGAATCTATTGATGGATGTCCCCTTATCTCCATCGCATCTGAAGCATATCATCTTCGCTGACAAAGGCAAAAGTCAGGTATTGGGTCTAGGTAAGGTTGCGATCTCAAAGGATCGACACATGGACAAAGTCATGCTTGTCGAGTCCTTAGGATACAACCTCATGTCTATCTCAATGCTTTGTGATCTTGATATGGTTGTTTGATACGTCTCCATCGTATCTATAATTTTTAATTGTTCCATGCCAATATTATACAACTTTCATATACTTTTGGTAACTTTTTATACTATTTTTGGGACTAACATATTGATCCAGTGCCCAGTGCCAGTTCCTGTTTGTTGCATGTTTTATGTTTCGCAGAAACCCCATATCAAATGGAGTTCAAACGGGATAAAAACTGACGGAGAATTATTTTGGAATATTTGTGATTTTTGGGAAGTAAAATCAACGTGAGACGGTGCCCGAGGTGGCCACGAGGGTGGGGCCCATGCCCACTCCAAGCAGGCGCGCCCCTGACCCTCGTGGGCCACCCGTAAGGCGCTTGATGCCCTTGTTTGGCCGCAAGAAAGCTAATTTTTGGAAAAATATTTGGGCGAAGGTTTCAATCCAATCGGAGTTACGGATCCCAGATATAAAAGAAACGGTGCTAGGGCAGAATCCCAAGACGCAGAAACAGAGAGAGACAGAGAGACAGATCCAATCTCGGAGGGGCTCTCGCCCCTCCCACGCCATGGAGGCCAAGGACCAGAGGGGAAACCCTTCTCCCATCTAGGGAGGAGGTCAAGGAAGAAGAAGACGAAGGGGTCCCTCTCCCCCTCTCTCCCGGTGGCGCCGGAACGCTGTCGTGGCCATCATCATCACCGCAATCTTCACCAACAACTTCACCGCCATCATCACCAACTCTTCCCTCCTCTATGCAGCGGTGTAACCTCTCTCTTACCCGCTGTAATCTCTACTTAAACATGGTGCTCAACGCTATATATAATTTCCCAATGATGTATGGCTATCCTATGATGTTTGAGTAGATCTGTTTTGTCCTATGGGTTACTTGATGATCAAGATTGGTTTGAGTTGCATGTTTTATTATTGGTGCTTTCCTATGGTGCTCTCTGTGTCGCGCAAGCGTGAGGGATTCCCGCTGTAGGGTTTGCAATATGTTCATGATTTGCTTATGGTGGGTGGCGTGAGTGGCAGAAGCACGGACCCAAGTAAGTAGGTTGTTTGCGTATGGGGTAAAGAGGACTTGATGCTCTAATGCTATGGTTGGGTTTTACCTTAATGATCTTTAGTAGTTGCGGATGCTTGCTAGAGTTCCAATCATAAGTGCATATGATCCAAGTAGAGAAAGTATGTTAGCTTATGCATCTCCCTCAAATAAAATTGCAATAGTGATTACCGGTCTAGTTATCGATTGCCTAGGGACAAATAACTTTCTCGTAACAAAAAGCTCTCTACTAAAACTAATTTAGTTGTGTCCTTATCTAAACAGCCCCTACCTTTTATTTACATGCTCTTTATTATCTTGCAAACCTATCCAAAAACACCTACAAAGTACTTCTAGTTTCATACGTGTTCTAGGTAAAGCGAACGTTAAGCATGCGTAGAGTTGTATCGGTGGTCGATAGAACTTGAGGGAATATTTGTTCTACCTTTAGCTCCTCGTTGGGTTCGACACTCTTACTTATCGAAAGAGGCTACAATTGATCCCCTATACTTGTGGGTTATCAAGACCTTTTTCTGGCGCCGTTGCCGGGGAGTCATAGCGTGGGGTGAATATTCTCGTGTGTGCTTGTTTGCTTTATCACTAAGTAATTTTTATTTGTTTTCCTTAGTTGTTCTTTATCTTTAGTTGTGGATATGGAACACGAATTACCAAAAAAATTAGGTGTACTTGCTACTCATGGAGATGAGGAACCTCCTAAAACCCTCGATGCTCGTTATGTGACAGATATTATGTACTACTTTGATAATCCAGAGAAAACCCCATTCAATTTGGTAATGGGAGTAACATTGGATCAACGTCAATACTTTAGGGATTATCGCTTGACTCAAAAAGGGAAACTATTATGGGATCATATTTACATATTGAAGTGGTATGCTCGGCAAGTATGCTTGAGTTATGATTATACTTGTTGCTCTAGGATGAAGGCTCCACACACCTTCCCTTTTCATGCAAATTTAATGATAATAAAACCTTAGCTTCTTATGCTAATGGTATATATGATTACTATGATGTGGAACAAATAGAAGAATTTGTTGCTTTTATGGGTGCTTATGAAATTGAATCTATGTTTAAAGAGTTTGAAGATTTTGATGATGCTGTTTATAGACCTGAAAATTTAGCTATCCTTAAATATTGTTATGAGAATTATGAATACAATTACGAAATTAATGCACTTATTAAGAAAGTCTCTGCTGTCCAAGAAGAGACTAATATTTTGCAGGAATCTATGGAAGAAGAAGTTGATGAAACTGTGAGCTCATTGGATGAAAAAGATGATGAGGAGAGTGAAGAACAAAAGGGGGAAGAGCGGATTAGCTACCTGAGCCCACCTTCTAATGAGAGTAACTCTTCAACTCATACATTGTTTAATTTCCCTTCGTGCTTACCGAAGGATGATTGCTATGATGACTATTATGATCCCGTTGATTCTCTTTAAATATCCCTTTTTGATGATGCTTGCTATGCTTGTGGCCAAGATGCCAATATAAATTATGCTTATGGAGATGAACTTGCTATAGTTCCTTATGTTAAACATGAAATTGTTGCTATTGCACCCACGCATGATAGTCCTATTATCTTTTTGAATTCTCCAAACTACACTATATCGGAGAAGTTTGCTCTTATTAAGGATTATACTGATGGGTTGCCTTATACGTTGCACATGATGATTTTGATGAAGATAATATGCGTGTTCTTGCTGCTACTACTTGCAATTATTATGAAAGAGGAACTATATCTCCACCTCTCTATGTTTCCAACATGAAAAAATTGCAAGAAACTGTTTATACTATGCATTGGCCTTTACTATGTGTGGATGAATTGTTCTTTTATGACATGCCGATGCATAGGAAGAGAGTTAGACTTCGTTATTACATGATATATGTTACTTTGTGCTCACTACTAAATTACAAATCATTGTTAATTAAAATTGGCTTTGATATACCTTGGGATTCGGGTGGATCCATTACTTGAGCACTATATGCCTAGCTTAATGGCTTTAAAGAAAGCGCTGCCAGGGAGACAACTCGGAAGTTTTAGAGAGTCATTTATTTTTGTTGTGTGCTTTTATAAAGTTTAAGAATAAAAATAACATGCCAAGGTTTGCCTTTAGGATGTTTATAATGCTTGTTGGTTTGTACGGTGCAGGACATAAACTTTGTCTGTAGTGCTCGATTTTACATTTCTTACTGGAACGTCAAATGGTTCTGATTATTTTTGCACTGTCTTTCTGTATAAATTGTTTATTTGTCCTAATTGTGGCAGAATTTTTCATGTATCAGAAGTATGGTGAATGTTCAGATTATTACAGACTGTTCTGTTTTAGACAGATTCTGTTTTTGATGCATAGTTTGCTTGTTTTGATGAAACTATCAATTTATATCAGTGGATTAAGCCATGAAAAAGCTATATTAAAGTATACACAATTCAAAAACAAAATATGAATTGGTTTGCAACAGTACTTGAGTAGTGATTTGCTTTATTATACTAACGGATCTTACTGAGTTTTTTGTTGAAGTTTTGTGTGGATGAAGTGTTCGATGATCGAGGAGGTCTCGATGTGAGAAGAAGGAAGAGAGGCAAGAGCTCAAGCTTCGGGATGCCCAAGGCACCCCAAGTAAATATTCAAGGAGACTCAAGCTTCTAAGCTTCGGGATGCCCAAGGCACCCCAAGTAAATATTCAAGGAGACTCAAGCTTCTAAGCTTCGGGATGCCCAAGGCACCCCAAGTAAATATTCAAGGAGACTCAAGCTTCTAAGCTTCGGGATGCCCCGGAAGGCATCCCCTCTTTCTTCAACAAGTATCGGTATGTTTTCGGATTCGTTTCGTTCATGCAATATGTGCAAATCTTGGAGCGTCTTTTTGCATTTAGTTTTCTTTTTTCTTTTATGCCCCATGCTGGTATGAGATAGTACTTGGTTGATTTATAGAATGCTCTTTGCACTTCACTTATATCTTTTGAGTATGGCTTTATAGAATGCTTCATGTGCTTCATTATATCATTTGAAGTTTGGATTGCATGTTTCTCTTTACATAGAAAACCGCCATTTGTAGAATGCTCTTTTACTTCACTTATATTTGTTAGAGCGTGGGCATATCTTTTGTAGAAAGAATTAAACTCTCTTGCTTCACTTATATCTATTTAGAGAGATGACAGGAACTGGTCATTCACATGGTCAGTCATAAAATCCTATATAAACTTGTAGATCACTGAATATGATATGTTTGATTCCTTGCAATAGTTTTGCGATATAAAGATGGTGATATTAGAGTCATGCTAGTGGGTAGTTGTGGATTGTAGAAATACTTGTGTTGAGGTTTGTGATTCCCATAGCATGCACGTATGGTGAACCGTTATGTAATGAAGTCGGAGCATGATTTATTTATTGATTGTATTCCTTATGAGTGGCGGTCGGGGATGAGCGATGGTCTTTTCCTAGCAATCTATCCCCCTAAGAGCATGCGCGTTGTACTTTGTTTCGATGACTAATAGATTTTTGCAATAAGTATGTGAGTTCTTTATGACTAATGTTGAGTCCATGGATTATACGCACTCTCACCCTTCCATCATTGCTACCCTCTTCGGTATTGCGCATTGCCCTTTCTCACCTCGAGAGTTGGTGCAAACTTCGCCGGTGCATCCAAACCCCGTGATACGATACGCTCTATCACACATAAGCCTCATTATATCTTCCTCAAAAAATCCACCATACCTACCTATTATGGCATTTCCATAGCCATTCCGAGATATATTGCCATGCAACTTCCATCATCATCATATACATAACTTGAGCATTTATTGTCATATTGCTTTGCATGATCGTAACATAGCTAGCATGATGTTTTCATGGCTTGTCCGTTTTTTGATGTCATTGCTACGCTAGATCATTGCACATCCCGGTACACCGCCGGAGGCATTCATATAGAGTCATATCTTTGTGCCAGATGTCGAGTTGTCATATTGAGTTGTAAGTAAATAAAAGTGTGATGATCATCATTATTAGAGCATTGCCCCAGTGAGGAAAGGATGATGGAGACTATGATTCCCCCACAAGTCAGGATGAGACTCCAGACGAAAAAAAATAAAAAGAGAAAGGCCAAAAAAAAGAGAAGGCCCCAAAAAAAAGGAAAAAAGGAAAAAAATAAAAAAATGAGAGAAAAAGAGAGAAGGGGCAATGTTACTATCCTTTTACCACACTTGTGCTTCAAAGTAGCACCATGTTCTTCATATAGAGAGTCTCTTGAGTTATCACTTTCATATACTAGTGGGAATTTTCATTATAGAACTTGGCTTGTATATTCCAACGATGGGCTTCCTCAAATGCCCGAGCTCTTCATGAGCAAGCAAGTTGGATGCACACCCACTTAGTTTCAGTTTGAGCTTTCATACACTTATAGCTCTAGTGCATCCGTTGCATGGCAATCGCTACTCCTCACATTGACATCAATTGATGGGCATCTCCATAGCCCGTTGATTAGCCGCGTTGATGTGAGACTTTCTCCTTTTTGTCTTCTCCACATAACCCCCATCATATTCTATTCCACCTGTAGTGCTATGTCCATGGCTCACGCTCATGTATTGCGTGAAAGTTGAAAAGGTTTGAGAACATCAAAAGTATGAAACAATTGCTTGGCTTGTCATCGGGGTTGTGCATGATGTGAATATTTTGTGTGGTGAAGATGGAGCATAGCCAGACTATATGATTTTGTAGTGATAACTTTCTTTGGACATGTTATTTTGAAAAGACATGATTGCTTTATTAGTAGGCTTGAAGTATTATTGTTTTTATATCAAATGATAGACTATTACTTTGAATCACTCGTGTCTTAATATTCATGCCATGATTAGATACATGATCAAGATTATGCTAGGTAGCATTCCACATCAAAAATTATCTTTTTATCATTTACCTACTCGAGGACGAGCAGGAATTAAGCTTGGGGATGCTGATACGTCTTCGTCGTATCTATAATTTTTAATTGTTCCATGCCAATATTATACAACTTTCATATACTTTTGGCAACTTTTTATACTATTTTTGGGACTAACATATTGATCCAGTGCCCAGTGCGAGTTCCTGTTTGTTGCATGTTTTATGTTTTGCAGAAACTCCATATCAAACGGAGTCCAAACGGGATAAAAACGGACGAAGAATTATTTTGGAATATTTGTGATTTTTGGGAAGTAAAATCAACGCGAGACGGTTCCCGAGGTGGCCACGAGGGTGGGGCCCACGCCCACTCCAAGCAGGCGCGCCCCTGACCCTCGTGGGCCACCCGTAAGGTGGTTGATGCCCTTCTTTGGCCGCAAGAAATCTAATTTTTTGAAAAAGATCTGTGCGAAGGTTTCAATCCAATCGGAGTTACGGATCCCAGATATAAAAGAAATGGTGCCAGGGCAGAATCCCAGGACGCAGAAACAGAGAGAGACAGAGAGACAGATCCAATCTCGGAGGGGCTCTCGCCCCTCCCACGCCATGGAGGCCAAGGACCAGAGGGGAAACCCTTCTCCCATCTACGGAGGAGGTCAAGGAAGAAGAAGACGAAGGGGGCCCTCTCCCCCTCTCTTCCGGTGGCGCCGGAACGCTGTCGTGGCCATCATCATCACCGCAATCTTCACCAACAACTTCACTGCCATCATCACCAACTCTTCCCCCCTCTATGCAGTGGTGTAACCTCTCTCTTACCCGCTGTAATCTCTACTTAAACATGGTGCTCAACGCTATATATTATTTCCCAATGATGTATGGCTATCCTATGATGTTTGAGTAGATCTGTTTTGTCCTATGGGTTACTTGATGATCAAGATTGGTTTGAGTTGCATGTTTTATTATTGGTGTTTTCCTATGGTGCTCTCCGTGTCGCGCAAGCGTGAGGGATTCCCGCTGTAGGGTTTGCAATATGTTCATGATTTGCTTATGGTGGGTGGCGTGAGTGACAGAAGCACAGACCCGAGTAAGTAGGTTGTTTGCGTATGGGATAAAGAGGACTTGATGCATTAATGCTATGGTTGGGTTTTACCTTAATGATCTTTAGTAGTTGCGGATGCTTGCTAGAGTTCCAATCATAAGTGCATATGATCCAAGTAGAGAAAGTATGTTAGCTTATGCCTCTCCCTCCAATAAAATTGCAATAGTGATTACCGGTCTAGTTATCGATTGCCTAGGGACAAATAACTTTCTCGTAACAAAAAGCTCTCTACTAAAGCTAATTTAGTTGTGTCCTTATCTAAACAGCCCCTAGCTTTTATTTACGTGCTCTTTATTATCTTGCAAACCTATCCAAAAACACCTACAAAGTACTTCTAGTTTCATAGTTGTTCTAGGTAAAGCGAACGTTAAGCGTGCGTAAAGTTGTATCAGTGGTCGATAGAACTTGAGGGAATATTTGTTCTACCTTTAGCTCCTCGTTGGGTTCGACACTCTTACTTATCGAAAGAGGCTACAATTGATCCCCTATACTTGTGGGTTATCATTGTTATGTTTGGCAAGTATCGTTGTGTTGTGATCATGGAAGCTGAAAATTCCAAAGTCTTCTAAGGCTTTAGGAGAGGATATCTGTATATTGTTGATTTCTCTACAGGACCACAACCAGCTATATGTCTACTTGCAAAAGCTTCAGAAGGCTGACTATGGCATCGATGACTTGGTCATGCTGGAATGAGGAATTTGCACATGCTCGCGAAGAATAAGCATGTCATTGGCATTGAGAATGTTAAATTCCTCAAGGATCACTTATGCGGAGCCTGTGAAGCTGGAAAGATGACCAAGGCCAAGCATCCAGCGAAGACTATTATGACTACCACTCGACCATTTGAATTGCTTCACATGGATCTCCTTGCTCCTAATCACTATTCTGCCTTTACAAATGAAGCATCTCTATATGGCTTTTGTTGATGATTACTCTCATTACACATGGGTGCATATTGTCACTTACAAACATGAAGTGCAGGAAGTCTTGAAACGATTTTCCTCGAGGGCTTCAACCAACTTTGGTGTGAAGATTAAGCACATTAGAAGTGACAATGGAACTGAGTTCAAGAATACTGGTTGATGACTATCTTGATGAACTTGGTATTACTCATGAGTTATCTGCTCCTTATACTCCTCATCAGAATGGCGTCGTGGAGCGCAACAACATGACTCTTGTTGAGATGGCTCACACTATGCTTGATGAATACAAGACACCTCATCGTTTCTGGACTGAGGCAATTGATACTGCATGCCACATCATCAACAGGGTATATCTTCACAAATTCTTCAAGAAGACTGCATACGAACTCCTCACTGACAAGAAACCCAATGAATATGAAATGTCTATGATGGGAGAATTGAAATTCTTCTTAGGTCTTCAAATTCATCAACAGCGAAATGGCATATTCATATCTCAGGAGAAATACCTCAAGGATGTATTGAGGAAATTCGACATTCAAGATTGCAAAGGCGTCAAATCCCTATGCCCACAAATGGTCATCTATGCACTGATGAAAATGGTACTGACTCCGATCAAAAGGTATGCTGCTCCATGATTGGTTCTTTATTGTACTTATGTGCATCTAGGCCAAACATTATGCTTAGTGTTTGCATGTGTGCCCGATTTCAAGCTACATCGAAGGAATCACACCATAAGGTTGTGAAGCATATTCTTCGATATCTAGCTCACACACCAACACTTGGATTATGGTACCCCAAGGGCTCGGCTTTTGATCTCATTGGATATTCAGACTCTGACTATGCTGGTGATCGTGTGGACCGCAAGTCAACATCAGGCACATGCCATTTCCTCGGACGATCCTTGGTCTGTTGGTCCTCGAAGAAAGAAAACTGCGTATCACTGTCTACTGCTGAAGCTGAGTACATTGCTGCTGGTTCTTGCTGTGCTCAATTGCTATGGATGAAGCAAACTCTCAAGGACTACGGTGTCAACGTGAAGAATGTGCATCTCTACGGTGACAATGAGAGTGCCATCAAGATTGCTCATAACCCAGTTTAGCACTCGAAGACAAAGCACATTCAGATTCATCATCATCTTCTTTGTGATCATGTGTTGAAAGGTGACATTTCTATTGAGCATGTGAAGATTGAAGAACAACTAGCCGATATCTTCACAAAGCCCTTGGATGAGAAGAGATTTAGCAAGTTGCGGTGTGAGCTAAATATCTTAGAATCTTCGAATGTCCTTTGAAAAGGACACACATCCTAACACTTATGCAAAATTGATGACTTAGATGTGCAACACACGAAGAAACGTTTTTCTTCAATCAATGAAGACTAACACTCTAAGTGTGAAGAAATTAACGAAGAATTTGATTCTCAGAGCCCTACGACAATTGTACGTGGTGTCTGAAATCATCATTCTTATACGGTGGGTCACGCCACCACCAAAAGTTGAAAATCTTCAATTTGAGTTTTTCCTCATTTTTGAAATTCCTCATTTGCTCAATTTCTTCAACTTGGCATTATCTTCACTCTTTCCATTGTTGTTCTTCATTGGCTATATATATATATATATATATATATATATAGCATTCACTTATTGCTATTTCTTCAAGTTGCTTGTTTCTGCTAAGTGAATGTGATCGGATCCTTTCCCGTCTATGCTAAACTCAACCCAGTCTATTCACAAATTCTTCATGTGCGTTCTATATGAAACTCGTTCAAAATCTTCACTATGTCCTTGTGAGCTGAAGAATTTGTGAACGGAACTTTAAAACTATCTTATCTGAATTTTCGGCGTTTGCCGCTCAAACCGTTCCGCATCCCATGAAATTATTATCTATTCACCCACGATCTCACACAATCGCCACCTCTCATTACGTGGGTGACACGTGTCAAGCGAATGAGAAGGTTTAGGGGTACGTTCGTCCAATTTCTTCGGACGAGTGGTTTTTTCACCTCGGCTATAAATACCCCTCCCCTTCCTCACTTCGTTTTTTACTTCGCTCGACCTCACTCCCTTGCTCGAGCTTCCCAAAACCTAGCGCCGCCGCTATTTCCATCGTCACCGGTGAGGAAGAGCTTCACTGCCTCGACCTCGTCGCCGTCGTACTCGCGCCGGCTACGGATTTCTTCACTCCGTCGCTGCCGTAGCTGTCTTCCTCAGCCAAGTTAGGGCGTGGAAGATCTGAACCGACGAGCTTCAAATATACACTTCCCAGTTCGACGTGTTCTTCATCAAGGGTAATTAAAAGTTACTTTTACTGCCCTCGTTGATTCGAATGTCTTCTACAAAATCTTCAAAAGGTGCTTATTCTTCAAATCCTCACACACTAGACACCTCACATAACATCTATTCTTGATATGTTTCTCTAAGCAACATTTCTCTTCAAGATTCCTCAATTGTGTGGATTTTCAATCTGTACAACTCTGGAACCTAAGACAAAGAACGCTTAGTGAAATTCTTCAAGACTCATCTGGTCAAATTCCTCAAACTTGTTCTTTTTGCAAAAACTTCTGAGAACGCATACGACCTCTCCAAATTCCTCGCAACTATACTCTGTTCACAGGTACACATGTCCGCTACTGAATCACTAGGTTCTCATCAACTTAACTCATTTGCAGCGCTCCTCGAAGAAAATTTGCACACGTATTCAGAGAATTCTATTGTTCAGATTCCTCAGCTGAAGAAAATGGCTGACGGCAAGAAGCCTCAGAAGGGTGGAAAGAGACCTGAGGTCAACACTGCTTTTGAAATCCTTGATGACATTTACAAGGATTATTGCACTCCTGATGAGGCCAAACATGGAAAGGAGGACAAAAATCAACGCAAGGTGCGCATACAAAGGATAGAGAGGAGATGGGCACGGGAATGGAGGGAATACAGATATGTCACTCCTAAGTACATGAAGAAATTCGCTCTTCACCCTCCATGCCCAAGACCTCCATTGGCACCTAGCCAAGAAGCCGATCCTACCAGCCTCAGGCGTGGTGAGGACTATCCTGATGAATGGGCCAAGCGTCAAGCTAAATTGGCCAAACAGGCAGAAGAAGGAGTGAGGAAATTCAGTGAAGACTCTGCTGCTGCTGCTACCACTGCTGAGGCCTCTTCAAGCAAGCCAAAGAAGGCCATGACAAAGAAGCCTTCTCACAAGCCCAGTGCTTCAACCTCTATGCCCTCACGGCCAATTCCTTAAGCTGCACCAGCTCCTCCGTCCAAATCCTCAGCACCTGTGCACCTCGCCTCATGCCAAAGGACAACAAGCATCTCTATTGCCTCAGGAGCCTCTGCTAGTTCTTCAGCTCCTCCAAATTCCTCAACTGGCCCCACTCTGCTGAAGACAAAGGCCACTGCTGGACGAGGTTCTCGACTAAGTCCTCACAAGAAGCAGGTCGCCTTTCAAGTACCGTCTGATGACGACGAAGCTGATGATGAAGAACTTGCTGAAATCATCAGAGACAGGCAACAGAGAGCCGCTAGAGTCAAAGGCAGCAATGTGCCATTGATACTGGATCCAAAGTTGATCCTCGACTTCATCGACCTATGGCACAAGGATCCCAACACACCTTTTCCTGAGATGAACCTCACTCCTGGTCAAAGTCATGTATTGACTGCCTTCATTGATGAAGAAAAATGGAAATATGAACAGGGGAGGAAGGTGAAGAAAGCTCAGTACAAGAAAGAGTGCTTTCTGAAGAAAAACGTCTTGAAGCTTTCACCTGAAGAACTTGTAGCTCTGCAATCAGAGATAAAGCAACTGAGTGATGAATTTGATCGCTACTATGCTGACTGGCTTGGAGCCAAAGTCAAATTTGTGAAGTTATCTGAGAAATTCACAACCAATGTTGCAGCCCCAACGCAACAAGAAATTCCTCAGGCTGAGGCATCTGCTCAGCCTACTGAAGAACATGCCAGCACCGCTGATGAAAATTAGGCTGCTGATGAAAGTCAGAGTACCAGAGCTGATGACTGCATTCCAGCCGCTGAAGAAATTGTCAGGGCAACCACTAGTGTTGCGCCTGAAGAAACTGTCAGGGCAGCTGAAGCTTCAACAGCTGTGCCTGAAGAAAATGAAAATGCCAGGACAACTGCATCAATTTTGCCTGAAGAAAATGAGCCAATTCCCTCTACTCCTCCTGCACCTACCCCAAGTCAAATTCTTTCTTCTGCATTAGATGTGAAGAAGACCAAGGCTGCGGAGCGTGCAACTGTGAAGAAAAGGAAAGCATCAACTTCATCAGATTCTCCAGCTCCGAAGAAGATGAAGACATTGACTAGCTCTTTTGAGAATCCGATTGATGTTGTTCCTGTCCCAAGCATACTATCAAAGGAACTGGTTCCTTTTGATGAAGAATATGTGATCCCAAGTGGATCCGATGAAGACATTCCTTCTGCTGCTTCTTCAGAGCAGTTGGATGAAGAAATTGAAGTGGATGCAATCCCTTCAACCCCAATCGTCTCATTGCCCATGCCTCAGTTCACTTCTGCAGAGGTCGGCATTGAAGAAATGAGTGAAGAAGAAGAAGATGTGGACATTGGGAGTACAACACCAGTGATGAATGATGACTTTTGGGAAAGTCAGCACCCCAATTCTCCACTGTTCACACCTCTGCAACAAATTCCTCAGTCCCCAGTAAATACTGAAGTGCAAATGGGATCTGAAGAACCTCGTGCCACCCCGTCTGTACATGAAGAGATTCCAGCCACTAGTGCTGAAGAAGTTGTTACTGAAGGATTGAAGACCCAGGCTGCCACTGAAGAAGAAACTGAAATTCCTCAGCTTGTGGATCCTGAGATTGTGATTCCTGAGGTGGTGATGCAATTGACCGATACTCCTCAGCCCAAGCCAAAGGATCCCTTCTCGAAGAAGCAAAAATTCAAGGATGATGACTTCTTCGGCGAGCATGTGTTCTTCACCGACTATAACCCATATGACTCTGCTCATCTTAGAAGGAAACGTTTCTGGACTGCCAGCAAAGCCAACTTTTATTCTTCACTGCTGTTCAACAAAGACAAAGTCCTCGACCATGAGCATATTCCTCACGTGGACATGGAATCACTGCCTTGCTTCGCCCCAGTCCTCAGTGTGCTTTATGATGCAGGACTGCTCAACTTTTGCACTGACATAGTTGATTGGAATGAAGAGCTAATTCTTTAGTTCTATGCAACACTGCACATCACAGGAGATGCTTCTGATGTGAACTCTTGGGTTTTGGACTGGATGACAGAGAATACTCACTTCAAAGCACCGGCCTCTGAATTGCTTCATAACCTACCTGTGAGTCCTCCCCTTGAAGGTGCTCGTTGCATATACCATGAACCTGAGCTTACGGATCACTACATGCAAGTGTTGATGAAGCCTCTGAAGCCCGGTCAAGCCCCAAGGACCAAATTCCTCGTGAAGGAATTGCTGTACGTGCCAAGAATAGTCTATCGCATTCTGATGAAGACTTTGAGTCCTATCAAAGGCCACGACTCAGCTGATGAGGAAGTTGTTGGCATCATGAAGAATCTGCTGTTCAATATCATGCATGGCATTCCTGTCAACTATCATGATTTCTTCATGAGGACTTTGGCAAATGTTGCACTCTCTCCGTTTGAGTTGAAGCCTTATGCTCCTTGGATTATGAGATTCCTCAGAACAAGGTCTTCACTCAACTACAAGGCTGATTTTCAGAATCATCTCAGCTACTTGCCCCCCATTGAAGTCCTCAAACGGACATTTTCCTCAGCTGATGAAAAGGGCAAGGCCACTGCAGTTATTGATGAAGGCATTCGTCCATTGGATGGTCAATTCCGCAAAGCCGCTTCTTACTCCACCAATGATGACTCTGCCACTCATGATTCTGCCGCTAATGCTTCAAAGCCAAATCCTCAAGCCACAGCTCCAAGAGTGATGACTGATCGTGAGCTTCTCCTAAGTCTTCACCAAAAGGCCGATCGCAACCACAAATGGGTTAAGTGCCAGTATGGTTTTATTCTTCACAACATGAATGCTACACACAATGCAGTGAAGAAAAACCACCACTACCTCCATGAAGTCTTCGGTCGCACCTGGGCTGTTCTGTCACATCTGTATGGTGAAGAAGATCTGAAGCAAACGGGTCTCAAGGAGGACTGGTCTGCACCACCAGCGAAGAAATTCAAGAAGGTCAAGGTTCCTTCCTTGGTGGCCAGCTCCTATTCTTCATCGCGCGAAACCGATGAGCATGAAGACTTGGAGGACACTGCGGGAGGCCCTACTACAACAACCGACCCCAACAATGCTGGCGCTGCTCCATCAACTTAATATTCTTCAGGGGCGTTAGTCCTCACTTTTCGATCCTTTCGGTCATTCGATGACAAAGGGGGAGAAATTTGAGTTAGTCTTCAAGCGGGTCTACTTATATGGGCGTTTTTTGCAAAGATACAACTCTCGTTCTTCTGAGACTTTATTTGATCGAGTTGTAAACTTAAACTCTATGGTGGTATGATACTTTTGCTGTGTTTTTCTGCATGCTTATTCCTCATATATTAATGCATGCATGCTGAATTACATCAGTCACCATATTTCATCATGCATTTCAAATTCTTCATATTATATGTCAAATGTGTGTATGAATTACAAGATATAGGGGGAGATCTCCATGATTCTACTCTTCAAGTGTGCATTGCTTCAAAAGCAAATTCCTCACTATGCACATCTTCAGGGGGAGTTCTTCTATATCTTGCAATCAAATTCCTCAATGTCTGTATTTACACATCATATGTTTATCCCCATTGAAAACTTAACCTATATTGTCATCAATCACCAAAAAGGGGGAGATTGTAAGTGCATCTAGTACCCCTTAGTGATTTTGGTGTATTGAAGACTTAAAGGTTAAGGGACTAATGTGTTTGTGAGTGTACACAGGTCTATAAGTCTATGAGGAGTTTGATATTTACAGAGAAAGTCGACCCCTAAAAATGAATGTCTTCGACGGAAGACTTTGGATTTCTGAAGACTTTCTGAAGACTTTGAAAGTGAAGAAATTGGTGTGACCTTGAAGACTTGGAATTCATTCGAGGAACATGGAGCGTGAAGACTTTTGTTTTCGTAGTTTCATTTTCTCTTTCTTGAGTCATAGGAAACACCGTACTATTAAAGGGGGTCGAGGAAATACTAAGGAAAAATTTACAAGTGATCCTCATCTCAAAATCCTACACCTACCAATCCCTTCGAGTGAAGCCATTGGAAATCTCATACAGTTCAGTCAATTTATTCAGTGACAGAGACGAAGTTCTTCTGGTCTCTGAGGAATTTGTTCTGACTGAGGAGTTAGGAATTCGCCAGTGCGGATTGCCTACAAGTGAGGAACATGATAGCCCTGAGGAATTTGGTAGTCAAATTTCTGACCGTTGCTATGCTATGCGCCAGCTGTCCCAAAATATCTTACCCACCTAACGGTCATATCATTGAAGGGCATTTATGTCTTATCATGTCTGGCTGCTCCCTAGGCTATAAATAACTGCCCCCTACAACAACTAGCTGGTTGGCTGCTCCGAGAGAAACTGACACTTGTCATTTGTGAGCATCCCATCCTCCGAGGACTTTGAGCGAAAATCATCAAGTGAGGAAACCCAAACCCAAACACCTACAAACCCAAAGTGATTGAGCATCACTGAAGAGATTGATCCTGCGTGGATCCGACGCTTGTTACCTTTGAAGACTGTGCATCTTCCAGACGGTTAGGCGTCATGGTCTGAGCATCCAAGAGGAAATTGTGGATCGCCGAGTGATTGAGTTTGTGAAGGTTTGGAAGTCACCTGAAGACTTACCACGAGTGATTGGGCGAGGTCTGTGTGACCTTAGCTCAAGGAGAATACGGTGAGGACTGTGTGTCCGGGACTGTGTGTCCTCAGGTTTAAATACGTAGCCGCTCCAACCAGACATACAACTGTCACAACAGTTGGAACTGGTCTACCAAATCATTGTCTTCACCAAGCCTACTGGTTCTATTTCCTTAACTCTTTCATCTCCTCGTTACTGTGTTGTGTGCTTGTTCATATCTGTTTGAAGACTTTGACTGAAGACTTTCTCAATTTCCTCAGTTCAATTTCTTCAGTCTATTTGTCTTCATCCTGTCTATCCTGTGTTTACGCTTTCTGTACTCTATGCTTGTTTTCATTTCTTCATGATGACCATGCTTATGCTCTGTTATGTTTGCATCTGAGTACTTATTCCGCTGCAAGTAGTTCTTCGCTTAGGAATTTCCTCACCCTGAAATTCCTCAGTGAAGAATTCATAAAAATCGCCTATTCACCCCCCTCTAGTCGACTTAACGCACTTTCACATAGGACTTATGTTTACAACTCATCAGAGCAAACACCTCAGAAGAGCAAGAGTTGTAACTTAACAAAAAAACAACCCATATATAAGACCCGCTTGAAGACTAACTCAAATTTCTCCCCCTTTGTCATCGAATGACCAAAAGGGACGAAAAATGAGGACTAACGCCCCTGAAGAATATCATCATGATGTCGATGGACGAGCACCAGTGTTGTTGGGGTCGTCCGTTGAGGTAGGGCCTGCCATCTCGCGTGATGAAGAATATGAATTGTAGCCAGCTAAGGAACTTTGACCTTCTTGAATTTCTTTGAATGTGGCTGAGACCAGTCAAAGTCCCGTTGAAATCCCATCTGCTTGAGGTCTTCATCACCGTAGAGGTGAGACAATATGGCCCAACTGCAATCGAAGATTTCATGCGCATAGTAGTGATTTTTCTTCACAGAGTTTTGTGTGACAGTCATATTCTGAAGAATTTTGCCAAATTGACGCTTGACCCACTTGTGATTATGATCGACCTTCTGATGAAGACTTAGAAGAAGCTCACGATCAATCATCACTCGTGGAGCAGTGGATTGAGGAATTAGCTTTGAAGCTTTTGCGGCAGAGTCTTGAGTTGTAGAGTCATCATTGGTGGAATAAGATGCAGCTTTGCGAAACTTACCCTCCAATGGACGAGAGCCTTCATCAATAACAGCAGCTTTGCCTTTTTCATCAACCGAGGAAATGGTCCGCTTGAGGACTTCAATAGGAGGCAAGAAGCTGAGGTGATTCTGACAATCAACCTGGTAGTGAATTAAAGACCTGGTTCTGAAGAACTTCATTATCCAGGGAGCATAAGGCTTCAACTCAAACGGTGGTAGTGCAACATTCGCCAAAGTCCTCATGAAGAAATCATGGTAGTTAATGGGAATACCATGTATAATGTTGAACAGTAGATTCTTCATGATGCCAACAACCTCTTCTTCTTCAGAGTTGTGGCCTTTAATCAGACTGAGGGTTTTGGTCAGAATGCGGTAGATTGTCCTTGGCACATAGAGCAAATCCTTCACTACGAGGGTGGTTCTTGGAGCTTGGCCAGCCTTCAAAGGCTTCATCAGCACTTGCATCATATGATTTGGAAGCTCAGGTTCTTCATATGTAAGCCTGGCGCCTTCAGCAGGAGGACTGACTGGTACGACATGAAGTAATTTAGAGACCGGGGCTTTGTAGTGAGTGTTCTCAGTCATCCAGTCAAGCACCCATGAGTTCACATCAGCCACATTTCTAGTGAGGTGCAGTGTGACATAGAATTGAAGAATTAGCTCTTCATTCCAATCGCAGATGTCAGCACAGAAGTCCAGAAGCCCAGCTTCGTGAAGAAAATTTAAGACCGGCTGGAAGCAAGGAATGGACTCCATGTCAACATGTGGAATTTGACGGTGCTCAAATACCTTATCCTTGTCCAACATGAGTGTGATACGTCTCTAACTTATCTATAATTTTTTATTGTTCCATGTTGTTTTATTACCAATCTTGGATGTTTTATAATCATTTTATATCATTTTTGGTACTAACCTATTGACATTGTGCCAAGTGCCAGTTGTTGTTTTTTCCATGTTTTTACATCGCATTAAATCAATATCAGACGGAGTCCAAATGCCACAAACTCCACGATGATTTTTATGGGCCAGAAGGAAGGCAATGGGCCCTGGTTGCACCTGGGGGTGCCCTGAGGGGGGCACAACCTACCAGGGTGCGCCAGGAGGCCCAGGCCCGCCCTGGTGGGTTGTGCCCATCTCGGGTGCCCCCCAGACCGCCTCTTTGCTCTATAAATACCTCAAAAATCCCAGAACCCTAGGGGAGTCGACGAAATATTCATCCAGCCGCCGCAGAGTCCAGAATCACTAGATCCAATCTAGACACCATCATGGAGGGTTTCACCACCTCCATTGGTGCCTCTCCGATGATGCGTGAGTAGTTCTTTGTAGACCTTCGGGTCCATAGTTAGTAGCTAGATGGCTTCCTCTGTCTCTTTTGATTCTCAATACAATGGTGCTTGGAGATCCATATGATGTAAGTCCTTTTTGAGGTGTGTTTGTTGGGATCTGATGAACTTCGAGTTTATGATCAGTTATATCTTTTTATATCCATGAAAGTTATTTTAGTTTCTTTGATCTCTTATTGCCTCGTATTTCTTCTATGATATTTGGGTTTTGTTTGGCCAACTTGATCTATTTATCTTGCAATGGGAAGAGGTGCCCGGTAGTGGGTTCGATCTTACGGTGCTTGATCCCAGTGACAGAAGGGGATCCGACACGTATGTATTGTTGCTACTAAGGATAAATACGAGATCTATATCTACCGCCATATAGATAAACGGATCTTGTCTACATCATGTCATCGTTCTTATTGCATTACTCCGTTTTTCCATGAACTTAATACACTAGATGCATGCTGGATAGCAGTCGATGTGTGGAGTAATAGTAGTAGATGCAGGCAGGAGTCGGTCTACTAATCTTGGACGTGATGCCTATGTAATGATCATTGCCTGGATATCGTCATGATTATTTGAAGTTCTATCAATTGCCCAACAGTAATTTGTTTACCCACCATTTGATATTTTTCTCGAGAGAAGCCACTAGTGAAACCTATGGCCACCGGGTCTTCTTTCTCATATATTTGCTTTGCGATATACTTTTCCTTTGCGTTTTTAGTCAGATCTATTAAACCAAAAAATACACAAATACCTTGTTGCACTTTATTTTATTTGTGACCTATTATTTCAATCCAATACAATTTTGTCCCGTCCGTTTGCCTATCTTGAGGCGCCGTACCTCGAAAGGGATTGACAACCCCTTTAACACGTCGGGTTGCGAGGTGTTGTTATTTGTGTGCAGGTGCTGCTTATGTTGTGATTGCTTGGTTCTCCTACTAGTTCGATACCTTTGTTTCATAACTGAGGGAAATACCTACCGTTGTTGTGCTACATCATCCTCTCCTCTTGGGAGAAATACCGACGTAGTCCTAGCGACACCATCAGAGTGAAGAATAGAAGTTCATCTAGCTTGCAGTCTAGAACCGCTTGCGTCGAAGTCTTGTTGAGTCATATGGATTGAAATCCATGAAGAAATGGTGCTCAGCGAAGAAATCATCAGCCTTGAACTTTGGCCTTTTAGCATGAGGGTTTTGCTACTTGGGCTGAAGGTTAGCAGTTGATGATTTCACAGCCTCTTGCTTCAAATCTCTAGAGCTGCTGACTGAGGAATTGAAGGTTCAGGTTCTTCAGCAGCGTGTTGAGTCTATATTTCTTCAGCTATAGTAGCTGGAAATTCTTCAGGAATGGAAAGAAGTGAAGTTTGATGTCCTTCAGATCCCGTTTGAATTTCTTCAGTTTGCACAGGGGACTGAGGAATTTGATGCAGAGGTGTGGTCAACGGTGAATTGGGGTGATGCCTTTCCCAATAGTCATCATTCAGCACAGGAGTTGTAGAACCAATGTCCACATCCTCATCCATTTCTTCAACGCCCGCCTCTTCAACTGTGAACTGAGGCATAGGCGATGATACCAGTGGAGTGGAAATGATATCGTCCACTTCAATTTCTTCATCCAACCGCTCTGAGGAAGCATCAAAAATTTTCCTCATCAATGTCATCTGGTATGACATATTCTTCACCAAATGGGACAATTTCTTTTGATGGCACTATCGAAATTGGAACAACATCAATTGGGTTGTTGAAAGAGCTCGTCAAAGTCCTCACTTTCTTAGGAGCTGAGGACTCTGCAGAGGTTGATGATTTCCTCTTCTTCACAGCAGCGCTCTCCGCAGCCTTGGGTTTCTTCACTTCTGATGCAGAAGGAAGGTTGATATTCCTCATCTTTGAAGACTTTCCAGGAGAGGCAGATGGTGTTGGTTCAGTTTCTTCAGGCACGACTGATGCAGTCGCCCTGGTATTTTCAGTTTCCTCAGGCGCAACAAATGCTTTAGCTGGCCTGGTTTGTTCTTCAGGCGCAACATTGGTGGTTGCCCTGGCAGTTTCTTCAGGAGCTGGAATTTCTTCAGCAGCCCTGGTACTCTCAGTGTCATCAGCAGTCTGATTTTCATCAGCTGTGCTTGCATTTTCTTCAGTAGGCTGAGCAGATGCTTCAGCCTTGTTGCGATGGAGCTGCAACATTGGGTTTGAGGTTCGTGGCCAGTTTGACAAATCTGACTTTGGCACCTAGCCAGTCTGCATAATAGGTGTCAAATTCATCACTGAGGCCTTTGATATCCTTTTGCAAAGATACAAGTTCTTCAGGAGACATGTTCAGAACATTTTTCTTCAGAAATCGCTCCTCCTTGTACTGAGCTTTCTTGACTTGCCTCCCCTTTTCAAATTTCCATTTTTCTTCATTGATGAATGCCGTTAACATATGACTTTGACCTGGAGTGAGGTTTAAGTCAGGTAGAGGAGTGTTGGGATCCTTGTGCCATAGATCAATATAATCCAGGATCTTCTTCGGATCCAGCATGAGAGGCACAACACTGCCTTTGGCTCTAGCGGCCCTTTCTTGCATGTCCCTGATGATTTCAGCAAGTTCTTCATCATCAGCTTCATCGTCATCAGACGGAACTTGAAAAGCCACTTGCTTCTTATGAGGACTAGGCCTCGACCCACATCCAGTAGTGGCCTTTTTCTTCAACATAATTGGACATGTTGAGGACTGTGGTGTAGCTGAGGAACTTGTAGATGCTCCTAAAGCAATAGAAAATCCTGTAGTCTGTTGGCACATTCCAAGATGCACGAGTGTTGAGGACTTTGCAGTAGCAGTTGAGGATTTCGTGGCAACAGAGGGAATTGGAGCTGCCCTTGAAGAGGTTGCCTGAGGAATTTGCCTTAAGGGCGTTGATGATGGCCGTGAGGGCATTGCTGTTGAAGAACTCGGCTTCACAGCTGATTTCTTCGGCAAAGCCTTCTTAGGCTTACTTGTAGAGGCCTCAGCAGCAGCAGCAACAGAATCTTTATTGAATTTCTTCACTGCTTCGTTTGCCACTTTAGCCAATTTGGCTTGGCGTTTGGCCCATTCATTGGGAAATTCCTCACCGCTCCTGATGCTTGAGGGATCAGCTTCTTGGCCTGGAGCCAATGGAGGTCTTGGACATGGAGGGTGTACAACGAATTTCTTCATGTACTTGGGAGTGACATAGCGATATTCCCTCCATTCCTTGGCCCATCTCCTCTCAATTCTTTGTATGCACACTTTGCGTTGATTCTTGTTTTCTTTGCCATGAATTTTCTCATCAGGAGTACAGTACCCAACATATATATCCTCAGGGATCTCAAAAGCAGTGTTGGACTCTGGTCTCTTTCCTCCCTTCTGAGGTCTTTTACCATTAGCCATTTTCTTCACTTGAGGATTTTGAACAATGGATGTTTCTGAGGAAGTATGCAATTTATCTTCGAGGAACGCTGCAAATGAGTTAAGTTGATGAGAACCTAGTGATTCAGCAGCAGACATTTTTCTACCTGTGAACAGAGTATAGGTGCGAAGAATTTGGAGAGGTCATATGCGTTCTCAGAATTTTTTCAAAAGAATCAAGTTTGAGGAATTTGACCATGGGTGTCCTGAGAAATTTCACTAAGCATTCTTGACTTAGGTTCCAGAGTTGTATAGATTAGTAAATCCACACAACTGAGGAATCTTGAAGAAAAACACAGCTTGGATAACAAATCAAGGTACTCATGTAATTAGGTGTTTAAGGAATGAGAAGTTGAAGAATAAACACCTTTTCAAGATTTTGTGGGAATCATGAGAATCAAAGAAGGGCAGTAAAATCAGATTTTAATTACCCTGGACGAAGAACACGACGAACTAGGAGTGGAGTTGGAGAAGTTCGTCCGTTCAGATCTCCCACGCCCTAACTTGGCAGCGAGAGACGGCTACGGCGGCGGCGGAGTGAAGATTTCCGCGGCCGGCGCGAGTACGACGACGACAAGGTCGAGGCAGTGAAGCTCTTCCTCAACGGCGACGATGGAGCATAGCGGCGGCACTAGGTCTGAGAGCTCGAGCAAGGAGAGTTGCAGCCGAGCGGAGTAAGTGAGGTCTGAGGAAGGGGAGGGGTATTTATAGCCACGGTGAAAAACTGCCCGTCTGAAGAATTTGGACGAACATGCCCCTGACCCTTACTCTTCTAACGACATGTGTCACCCATGTATAGAGAGGTGGAGATCGTGGTAGATTGTGGATGAGTAGTTTAATCCATCATGGGATGCGGAATGGTTTGAGCGACAAAAGCCAAAAATTTAGATATGAAAATTTTAATGTTTCGTTCGCAAATTCTTCAGCTGACAAGGACACACTGAACATTTTGAATATGTTCCAAATAGAACGCACGTGAAGAATTTGTGAACAGACTGGGTTGAGTTTAGCATAGAGGGGGAACGGGTCCGATCACGTTCACTTAGAAGAAAAACAACTTAAAGAATTAGCAATAAGTGAATGCTATTGAGGACATGAAACTCAAACACACACAGCATGGGTCTATTATGATAACACCGTTAAGACCCTTATTCTATTAACACCAGAGCCTTATTCTGCTAACACCAAACAAACTCCACCGCGCACCCGTCAGAAAAAACAAACGCCGCAAACCCCACCCCCACCTCCCGCAATCACCACACAACCCCCACCCACCGGCCACCATCCTCCCATCCTGGCCTCAATTCCTCTTCTTCCTCCCCTCCACCAACCACCCACCCAGAGCCGCCATGCCTCCTCTCCCTCCCTGCAGCGCCCCCACCTGGCCACCTCCGCCGGTGCCCCTCTTGCCTTCTTCTGCGCCGCCGGCCGGCGCTACCACTGGATCCCCAAGACCCCCACCTCCACCCACCTAGCTCCTTGCCCGACCCACCCCACCCCAACGAGTGCCTCCTCTTCCTCCCGCTGGCCAGCTTACCCGAGGCCCTCCCCTAGCCCTCCTACCTTCTCTACCCCTGACCATCAAGCCCCAACGCAGCCACCTCCCCATCTCCTGCGCGAGCCGCACTGCTCCCCACCCTGCGACGGCCCGGCTACCTACATCGCCGCCGCCCTGCCAGATCCGGCGAGATCCGGCGTATCCCACTCTCCACTGCCTCCGTGTAGGGACTTCGGGCGCCTGGATCTGGCGCCTCTGCGGATCAAGATCCTCCACCCCCGAAGGCTTCCTCCATTCGTCTCATAGTGTGCAGTTCCCTATCATGGACGCGCAGCTCACCACCGGCCGCGTGCGGTTCGGCGTCGTCGATGTGCAGTTATTTTTTAGGGGCGTGGTGCCGTTCAGCGCTCGTGGACTGCTAGTTCTTTTCTGTGCGGAGTCCACAGATTGCAAAACATTGCGGTGCGGTGTGGCGGCCGTGGCGTGCACTTTGTTTTGATGGGCAGTACGTTCTTTGTGGACGTGCACTTCGTTCGGCCCCGAGCGGCATGAAGCTCAGTTTGCGCGGGCATGCGGCTCGGGTAGCTATTTCATGCAGTTCTCTCGATACGTTTTTTATGTGCTGCCTGCCTATGATAAAATTTGTTATGTGCCCTTGTGATGCCGGCAAGGTTTAGCAGCAAGTTCCTTCACCCCTTGATGAACTTGTGGACTTATGATGAATGTGTGTTTTCAGTACGTTGTTCGTGCACTTGCACATGTGCCACCCCTGTAGTGCGCTGGTCCACGACCGTGCAGTTCCGCAATCACCCGAGTGGCATTTTAATTTGTGTATAAAAAATTGTTGAAGAAAAACGAATGAAGTTCATTTCTTTAAAAGGTTCTGTGGTTCACATTGTGAAAAAGAAACATGTAGGAGTCTCTTGGAGTTCACTACTCTTGTCTACTTTGCAAGTTCGTTATGAAAAATTTGGTGGCTAGTACACTTAGTTCTGTTGCTGCCGTGTATGGCCGTTTGGCATTCTCGGGCGACGGCAGGTTCGCGTGCACGCAGTTCCTCTCATTTGGGCTGTTTGGCGGCTGTGTGGGCTCACACTGGTGGCCCCGACGATGAGCTCGTGGTTCAGTTATCTATGGCTCTGTGAAGTTGATTGTTTTCCATTTTCAGAAAAATTGCAGGAGGCTATCTGGTTGTTAGTTTTACACTTAGTCATGCCGTGGACTCGTAAAAGTGGTGCCGTACTCGCAAAATTGTTCTAGTTTTATACTTAGTCATGCAGTGCACTAGCAAAAGTGGTGCAGTACTCGCAATATTATTTTGTTTCTGCTCACCGACGACAATGGTGCAGCACTTAGTCCAAGAAATAGTGGGAGCACATGGCCAATGTTTACTCTAGAAGCAGTACACTTCGGTACTGTGAGCAGTTGTGCAAAAGAAAAATGGAACCGATTGTATTTGTATTTTGGTTTTGAGACCTGTTGAGTAAAATCCAGCGACCTATTTGTCAGTAATGTTAAAAGATAGATGCAGTTTAATGTAAACCCTCATGTGGTTTACTTTGTGAAGAAAACATGATAATAAAAACTCTTGAGAAGCTCACATCCCCTACTAAAAATGCAATTAATTATAAACAAAAACTATTAAAATCTAATTATTTTTTGAAACAAAAATTCTAAAAAAACAATGCAGTTAGCTTGCCCCTATCATGGAGTTCAGTCGCTCAATCCATGTCGTCCACTCGCATGGTCTACGCACGTAAAAGGTAATAACTATGAAAAAATAGACAACAAAAACCCATGTGGTTCACTTTCGGTAGTGTCACGGTTCATTTTCAGTAGTGTCGGGGTTCACTTAATCTCAAATGTGAAGTACAGAAAAATTGTTACGGGAATGAAAAAAAGTAATGCGGTTCACTTCTCGATAGTGTTGCGGTTCACCAACGCTCGACACGAAGTGCACTCCACCTCGTTTGAGAAAATTTACGTCCCACAAAAAAAGAAATCATGTAGTGCACTTGTCCGTCTGATGAAGTGCGGTTTTTAGTCTATAGCAGTGCGGTTTGCTGTTTGATGCAGTACGTACGATGATTTTGGTGTCGCGAAAAAACAGTGCGTCCGCATTTCGTTAAAATCAAAGTTGCTCTTAAACCGTAAGGAATCAGAGAGAGTGTTCTATATGAAAAAGTTGTGCCTCATCGATTTCTTTCCAACGGCGTATAATTTGAATCATTTCGACCAACGGTTTGTAAAAATTTGGCGAAAAACGGCCGCTGCCTCTCGTTGTCAACCGCACGATTTTCAAAATTAACTAAAAACCGCAAGGAATCTCAAAACCATTTTAACATATGAGAGTTGCGCCTCGTCTCTAGCTTTCCAACGGCGCTTTCCAACGGCGTATCATACGCCTCATTTCGACAAACAGTTAGAAAACTGGAGCGAAAACAATACCGAAAATTTCAAAAAATTTGAAAAACAGAATTCCGCGATTTAGTAATTTGAAACTGCTCTTAAACCGTAATGAATTAAAGAAAATAATAGATATGAAAAAGATGCGGCTCGATGATATCTTTTCAATGGTGTATCATTTGCTTCATTCTGACGAGCGGTTTAGAAGACATCGCGAAAAAACGCTCGCTGCCACTCGTCATGGGCCGCACCATTTTCAAAACTGCTCTTAAACCGTGAGGAATCTCTAAAAGTGTTCAACATGGCGAAGGAGCACCTAATCCATAGCTTTTCAATGGTATATTACACGTCTCGTTCCGACAAACGGTTAAAAACTAGAGCAAAAAATGTACCAAAAAACACAGCGTGCAGTTTTTTACGACGGCAAGTTCACCCGTGTGGGTACTGCAGCACACTTGGTTCAAACAATGACGTTCACTTACGTTAAGCGTGCAGTGCGAAAGTGTTATCAGAATAGTTATTCTGCTAATATTCATCACCCAGCGTGCAGAAAAAGTTATTCTTCACCCGAGGTAATCTTACGATCATTTCATAATTAAATTACATTTGGATTCAAATAGTTACATTTATATTGATTCACTACGTAATATTTGGTATAAGAAAATAAAAATATAGGTCATAAAACAAGAAACTTGGAGTTTATATATATTTTACACTATGTTTTTACGTTTGTAATTTTACATAACATAAAATATTTTTTACGGCGATTAATTTTTTTTACAGTCTCTTTTTACGTCAAAAATAAAACAAAACTTACGGAATGTAAAATTATAGTGCATTGGTGGTAAAATACAGGGGGGTGAAGAATAACTATATATATATATATATATATATATATATATATATATATATATATATATATATATATATATATATATATATATATATACTGCATGCTCAACGCAAGTGCACGTCATTGTTTGAACCAACTGTGCTGCAGTACTCAGGCGAGTGATTTTCGCGTCGGAAAAAACTGCACGCTTGTGTTTTTTGGTAGCTTTTTTGCTCTAGTTTTTTAACCGTTTGTTGGAATGACGCATGTAATATACCGTTGAAAAGCTATAAATTAGGCGCAACTTCTCCATGTTAAACACATTTCGAGATTCCTCACGGTTTAAGAGCAGTTTTGAAGATGGTGCAGCCCACGACGAGTGGCAGCGAGCATTTTTTCACGTTTTTTTAAACCACTCATCGGAATGAGGCAAATGATACACCGTTGGAATGATATCATCGATGCGCATCTTTTTCATATCTATTATTTTCTCTAATTCGTTATGGTTTAAGAGCAGTTTCAAATTTACTAAATCGCGGAGTTCTGTTTTTTCAAAAAATTCAAATTTTTGGTACTGTTTTTGCTCCAGTTTTTTAACCGTTTGTCAAAACGATGCGTGCGATACGCCGTTGAAAAGCTATGGACGAGGCACAACTTTCATATGTGGTAATGTTTTTGAGATTTCTTACGGTTTTAAGTTAATTTTAGAAATCGTGCGGCAGACGACGAGTGGCGGCGGCGGTTTTTTGCTAAATTTTTCCGAACTGCTGGTCGAAATGATTCAAATCATATGTTGTTGGAAAGATATCGATGAGACGCAAAATTTTCATGTAGAACACTCTCTCTAATTTCTTACGGTTTACGAGCGGTTTTGATTTTACCGAAAAACATACACTGTTTTTCGCAAGAGCAAAATCGTCGTGTGTACTTCATCGGACAGAAGAACGCACTTCTTCAAACGGAAAACCGCACTGCAGCAGACAGTGAAGTGAACTTCATGATTTCTTTTTGTCGGACATAAACTTTCTCGCACAAGTTTTTGTTGTCTTTTTTTCAACTTTTTTTTCGAACGAGAGTGGACCACAACACTTCCGAAAGTGAACCGTAACACTACCCAAAATGAACCTCATGAGTTCTTGTTGTCCTTTTTTCATACTTATTAATTTTTTACGCGCGTTGACCAAGCGAGTGGACCTTTCATCGGATAGAAGAACGCACTGCATCAAACGGAAAACCGCACTGCAGCACGCAGTAAGTGAACTTCATGATTTCTTTTTGTCAGACATAAACTTTCTCGCACAAGTTTTTGTTGTCTTTTTTTCAACTTTTTTTCCGAACGGGAGTGGACCACAACACTTCCGAAAGTGAACGTAACACTACCCAAAGTGAACCTCATGAGTTCTTGTTGTCTTTTTTTCATACTTATTAATTTTTTACGCGCGTTGACCAAGCGAGTGGACCTTTCATCGGACAAAAGAACGCACTGCTTCAAACGAAAAACCGCACTGCAGCAGGCAGTCAAGTGAACTTCATGATTTCTTTTTGTCGGACATAAACTTTGTCGCACAAGTTTTTGTTGTCTTTTTTTCAACTTTTTTTAACGAGAGTGGGCCGCAACACTTCCGAAAGTGAACCGCGATACTACCAAAAGTGAACCTCATGCGTTTTTGTTGTCTTTTGTTCGTACTTATTAATTTTTTACGCGCGTTGACCAAGCGAGTGGACCTCAAGGATTGAGCGAGTGAACTACATCTAATATAGAAGCGAGCTTCTTTTTTGAGATCTTTTTTGTTTTGTGTTCATCAAGCGGACAACAAAGGAGTTTCTTTACGAATGACATAAGTGGTATCTAGGTAAAAAATATCAATGCTATAAAAATGCAAATGTTAAAACTTTGTAGAGCACTGTTTTTGGTACTGCAAATTGTTCTTTATATCTGTTCTCATTAATGAATAACACTAGGGGTAGTATATATAGTAGCATGATAAAATCCACTCAAAAAATTAGCATAATAGGAATTGCAAGAAAAGGCAAACTTCATTTTTAATGTTTTTGCACACACGCATAGATGACGAGGACCAACAATTACTTATAGAAGTTGTTCAGACTTCGGAATAATAAAAAGGCATCATATCATATATAACATAATCAACATGCGTCTTGTTTTTTTCACCAGGGAGAGAAATTAGTCGTCGGTCAGGTCTTGCTTGACGTGTTTATTAAGCTGGCTGGATCCGCCGCTGCCGCTGCTGTTGCCATGCTTCCTGCTCTGCTCACGCGACGTCTCCACCATCTCCTCCATCTTGGGAGTCAGGTACGCCCCGGGGTTTGCTCCCCGACTGCAGCTCCACCGCCGAGGCGGGCTGCTGCGCGTGCGAGCTCATGCCGGCCAGCAAGGCCGCGTGCCCCGTCTACTGGTACTCCCGCTGGTCGCCCATGCGGGCGCTCAGGTCGCGCAGCTCCTCCTTGATCGCCTCACACGTGGGATCATCTCCCGCCATCCCTGACGCCGACCGCTGCACGGCCTTCAGGATGCAGTCCAGTATCCGCGCCGCGCCGACGTGTTGCCCGCCTTCAGCGGCATCCCGTGCGGCTGCTATGTCCCCTAGTGCACCGGCCACCCCTAGTGCAGTGCGCTTGTCCCCTGCTTCCCGCGAACAACAAGGAGTGGAGGAGAGAGAGCTGCAAGTCAGGTTCGTCGCCCAGACGCCCGGCGAGCTGCACGGCACGCTCGCCCGCACTGCACGCAGTGCTCGCTGAAAAGGGGTGACCCATCGGTTGCTAGGACGGTAGGACCTGCAAACACACACGCCGGCACCTGACAAGCTGAATGCCCTCTAGGGAGGGTGGAGAGGAGCAGGAAACAGGATGCATGCACGCAGCAGTGAGGCACCCACAAAACTGCAGGAGATTGGCTACCTGTCAACAGCGAGCAAAACAGTTAAACACCTTCGATCCCCAATACGTGCAGAATTCACCACCATGAGAACCAAATTCAACAAGAAAGACGGACACGAGATGCAAGATGACCAAGAACCTACTCGATTTTGCAGAAGAAGGTGCTCGAGGGGGATGAAGGATCTCGCTAGAGGAAGGACGACAAGACACCGAACGACACACGGGCATGCCTACGAGCCGAGCCGGGTTGAGATTGGTAGGAAAAGGCAAGTGGGGCTCCGCGAGAGGCCACGATAGTAGGGCGGCCACTGGGAGGCTAATGGCGAGGCCAAGGCTGCAGGCAGATCTGTCACCAGGACCCGCGCTCGAGGTGGGCTGCGCCACGGTCATGGCTGGGCCGTGGAACTAGCAGGGCGGCTCGACGTCGGCGCTGCCATGGCCGTCCGGTGCGGCGGCGGGGCAAATCGGCGGAGAGGGTGGCAATGGGGCTGATTTAGAAGGTTGAGCGCCACCGTCGAAACAATTGCCTTCGTCAGCCCCGCTACCTCTTGAGCACTGTGTTGGTTTTCCCTTGAAGAGGAAAGGATGATGCAGCAAAGTAGCGTAAGTATTTTCCTCAGTTTTTGAGAATCAAGGTATCAATCCAGTAGGAGGCTACACACGAGTCCCTCGCACCTACACAAATAAATAAATCCTTGCAACCAACGCGATAAGGGGTTGTCAATCCCTACACGGTCACTTACGAGAGTGAGATCTGATAGATATGATAAGATAATATTTTTGGTATTTTTATGATAAAGATGCAAAGTAAAGAAAGTAAAATAAAAACGACGCCAGAAATATCTTGTTGTTGGGAGATTAATATGACAGAAAATAGACCCGTGGGCCATAGGTTTCACTAGTGGCTTCTCTCAAGAGCATAAGTATTTACGGTGGGTGAACAAATTACTGTTGAGCAATTGACAAAATTGAGTATAGTTATGAGAATATCTAGATATGATCATGTATATAGGCATCACGTCCAAAACAAGTAGACCGACTCGTGCCTGCATCTACTACTATTACTCCACACATCGACCGCTATCTAGCATGCATCTAGAGTATTAAGTTCATACGAACAGAGTAACACTTTAAGCAAGATGACATGATGTAGAGGGATAAATTCATGCAATATGATAAAAACCCCATCTTGTTATCCTCGATGGCAACAATATAATACATGCCTTGCTGCCCCTACTGTCACTGGGAAAGGACACCGCAAGATTGAACCCAAAGCTAAGCATTTCTCCATTGCAAGAAAGATCAATCTAGTAGGCCAAACCAAACTGATAATTCGAAGAGACTTGCAAAGATAACCAATCATACATAAAAGAATTCAGAAGATTCAAATATTGTTCATAGATAAACTTGATCATAAACCCACAATTCATCGGTCTCAACAAACACACCGCAAAAGAAGATTACATCGAATAGATCTCCACAAGAGAGGGGGAGAACATTGTATTGAGATCCAAAAAGAGAGAGGAAGCCATCTAGCTAATAACTATGGACCCGAAGGTCCGAGGTAACTACTCACACTTCATCGGAGAGGCTATGGTGTTGATGTAGAAGCCGTCCGTGATTGATGCCCCCTCCGGCGGAGCTCCGGAACAGGCCCCAAGATAGGATCTCGTGGGTACAGAAGGTTGCGGCGGTGGAATTAGGTTTTGGGCTCCGTCTCTGATCGTTTGGGGGTACGTAGGTATATATAGGAGGAAGGAGTACGTCGGTGGAGCAACGTGGGGCCCACGAGGGTGGAGGGCGCGCCTGGGGGGTAGGCGCGCCCCCTACCTCGTGGCTTCCTGGTAGCTTTCTTGACGTAGGGTCCAAGTCCTCTGGATCATGTTCGTTCCGAAAATCACGTTCCCGAAGGTTTCATTCCGTTTGGACTCCCTTTGATATACTTTTTCTGCGAAACTCTGAAATAGGCAAAAAAATAGCAATTCTGGGCTGGGCCTCCGGTTAATAGGTTAGTCCCAAAAATAATATAGAAGTGAATAATAAAGCCCAATAATGTCCAAAACAGAAGATAATATAGCATGGAACAATCAAAAATTATAGATACGTTGGAGACGTATCAGCATCCCCAAGCTTAACTCCTGCTCGTCCTCGAGTAGGTAAGTGATGAAAACAGAATTTTTGATGTGGAGTGTTGTTTATCATGTCATATCATATTCTTTTGTTTATAGCATGGGCATTTGGAGTTTTATGTGAAGCAATAGTCTAGTTTTGACATAATAATTTAGATACTCAAGCATATCAGCAAGCAACCATGTCTTTCAAAATATCAATGCTAAAACAAGTTATCCCTAGCCCATCATGCTCAAACATTGATCCATTCATGAAACACACTTGAATATTAGGTACACCCAATACTTAAGCACGATCATATTGCCTCTTAGTTGGTGCTTTTATAAGAGAAGATGGAGACTCAAATTCAAAATAAAAATTGCATAAAGTAAAATAAAGACCCATCATAGAGGGAAGTAGGGATTTGTAGAGGTGCCAGAGCTCAAAGCAAAAATAGAGATAAAAACATTTTGGGACGTGTGTCCATCCCACGAACGAAAATGACGTAGAGCAACGAACACTTTCCATGCTAGATATGCCATAGGCGGTTCCCAAACTGAAAATAAAGTTTATTCCTTTTTCCACCATACTTTCACTTTCCATGGCTAACCGTATCCACGGGTGCCTTCCATACCAACACCTTCCAAGGAATTTATTATTTGACAACATAAAGTAAATTCATTTTTGCATTTCGGGACTGGGAATCCCTAAAACCTTTGCCTTACTCTCGTGCAATGACAAGTGAATAAACACTCATCGTGAGAATAACACATCCAGCATGGAAAATATTAGCCACCCGTTACCGTTCCGCGAGCGAAACAAACACACAAAAGAGAAGTTTATTTTGAAAATTAGAGATGGCACATGCAAATTTTCTTAGAACGGCAAAAGAATACCGCATATAGGTAGATATAGTGGACTCATGTGGCAAAACTGATTTAAAGGATTTTGGATGCACAAGTAGAGGTCATACTTAGTGCAAAATGAAGGCTAGCAAAAAGATTGAGAAGCGACCAACCAAGAAACGAATAATCTCATAAGCAAGCATTAAGCATAATTAACACCGAATAATGCACCACATGTAGGATATAATTTTCATTGCATGATTATTGACTTTCGTGCATGCATAGGGAATCACAAACTTAACACCAATATTCTTACTAGAGCATAATTACTCATCAACATAACTCACAGATCACATCATCATATCTCAAAACTATTACTAAGAATCAAGTTTATTTTTTCCAATGATCTTCATGACATTTTTTTTTACTTTATCCTTCTTGGATATCTATCACTTTGGGACTAATTTTCATGTGTTGCTTTTCATAAGCTCAAACAAATATAAGTGAAGATCATGAGCATAAATTTTTTCTTTCTCTCAAAATAATTTAAGTGAAGCAAGAGAGAATTTCTTAAATTTTTTACTAACTCTCAAATAAATCTAAGTGAAGCAAGAGAGCATTTCTTCAAAAATACTAAGCACACCGTGCTAAAAAAGATATAAGTGAAGCACTAGAGCAAGTCCTAGCTCATAAAAGATTTAAGTGAAGCACATAGAGCAATTCTAACAAGTCATGATATAATTTTGGCTCTCTCAAATAGGTGTTTCCAGAAAGGATTGATGACTTAAAAAACAAAATAAAACAAGCAAAGACACATATCATACAAGACGCTCCAAGCAAAACACATATCATGTGACGAATAAAAATATAGTCTCGAGTAAAACACCGATGGTCGTTAGAAGAAAGAGGGGATGCCACTCGGGGGCATCCCAAAGCTTAGTTGGTTGCTCATTCTTGGATAATAGCTTGGGATGCCGGGGCATCCCCAAGCTTAGGCTCTTCTATCCTTCTTTCATCCATCGTAAGATAACCCAAAACTTGAAAACTTCAATCACACAAAACTCAACAAAACCTTTGTGAGATCCGTTAGTAAAAGAAAGCAAACCACTACTATAAGTGTTGTATCAAACCAATTCATATTTTATTTTTGTATTATATCTACTGTATTCCAACTTTTCTATGGCAAAAACTCATTAAAGAAAACCATAGAGTCATGAAAATAAGCACACAACACAAAAAAAACAGAACACTACAAAAAAAGACACATCGGTGACATTTTGGGCCGAACGAATTTTTTTTCTGTCATACTTATGACACTTCTATGACGATAATTGTGAGAAAATCCGGTATCATCATAGATGTGGTGGGGTCCTACTTCTATGATAAAAAATCATGACAGAAAATGGGCTTTTCGTCCTGGGCGGGCCGGTGACACGGCTGGATGACATTCTTTGGGCCGTCCATGACGGAAAAAACCATGGTAGAAGCGAGGGCGAGGAAAATATCGGGGTGTTCCCGGTTACAGTGGGTGGTCGGGGCTGAGCGATGCGCGTTTCTCCCATACACGCACGCGCGTGGGTGCGAGGCGTTGGGCTCTAACTGAACCCGAGCGAGGCGTTGGGCTCTAACTGAACCCGAGCGATTGCACTACAGGCTACGCGTTACTGAACCCGAGCGATCGATCGATGGCTGTTAACTGAACCCGATCGAGTGATTCCTTTGCTACTGCTGCTAACTAAATCCAATCGTTGCTGCCTCTGGATGAATAGTGAGTGTTGCTGGGGAGTTTGGATGAACAGTTCCCGGTGGGGGTGGATGAACAGGACCCCGTGGTGTTGCCTCTGGATGAACAGGACCCCGATCGATCGAGCCGGTTGGGGCTAGATGAACAGGACCCCGTGGAGGGCAGGATGAACAGGACCACCCTGTGGAGTGCAAGATGAACAGTAGACGGTGGAGGGCTGGATGAACAGTAGCCCGTGGAGGGGTGGTTGAACAGGAGCCCGTGGAGAGGGCTGGTTGAACAGTAGCCGGTGGAGTAGCGCGCGGTGGAGGCTGGATGAACAGGAGCCCGTGGATGAACAGTCGCAGGTGGAGGCTGGAGGAGGTCGACGGTGGATGAACAGTAGCCCGTGGAGGCTGGAGGGGGTCGACGGTGGAGATGAACAGTATCCCGTGGAGTCCCGTTTTGCGGTACGCCACACCCCTCCCGATGAACAGGACCCTTGTTTCGACCGTAGCGCTCCAACACAAGTCAGTTTCCTCCGTTTTGCGGTACGCCACACCCCTCCCGATCAACAGGACCCCCGTTTCGACCGTAGGAGGTCCGTTTCCTCCGTTTTGCGGTACGCCAGACCCCTCCCGATGAACAGGATCCCGTTTTGAACGTGGCCGGTCAAACACAAGGCCGTTTCCTCCGTTCTACGGTACGCCAAGCCTCGTTTCCATCGGCTGTTTCGTCCAAGCCCTCCCGATGAACACGAGGACGCATTCCGTTCCGACCCAGCCGGTTGGCTCCCCATGAACACGACGACGACGCTGTTTCTTCGTTCCGACCCAGCCATGTACACGAGCGCTGGCCGTACGTACACGCGAGTAGGCGTTCGAGACCCCGCCCGTATGTACGTACGTGGCCGTATTTACTTTCTTGCACCCTGGCCGCTGTATGTACGTGTACATGCTACATGCGCGCCTCTACTACGACACGTGCGTGCCTCTACATCGACCAGTATGTACGTACACGTTCGCGACCAGAATGACAACGCTACGTACGCTTCGACCAGGTGGGTCTCGACTGTCAGGCACTTCCTTGCATGCGAAGATGTAGCTGGTGGGTTCCAGCAGTCAGGGGGGGCGAATCGTTTTTTTGCCCAGACGCACTTCCTTGCGTGCGAAGATGTCGCTGGTAGGTCCCAGCAGTCAAGGGGGAAACGTTTTTTTATGAAATACGGTTGCCCGTCCGGTGGGTCCCTACTGTCAGGTGGAGGAATCATTATTTTCCGCGTAATAAGGAGGCACTTCCTTGCTGCGGCCGTGGACCCAGCTGTCAGCCTCTGCACGTACAGTCCACGTCCGATGGAAGCCATTCCTTGACCACGTTGACCATGCCGCGCCGAGAGCACCAGGGCGGTGGACGAAGGCGAGGCCTAAGAAAGGGATGACGCGGAGCCGGGGAAGACGCGGCAGTGGAAGCCCGCGCGGAGAGGAGTATGATGGTTCACTGGTTCGGCTACGGTGTGAGGCTGCCGTCACCGCAGAATAACAGGGGTGTGGGTGAGTGGAGGGATGGCCTGGCAAGCTGTGGGAGTAGTAGGGGGCGGTGAGGCCTCTGCGGAAGCACAGCCGGCCACGGGAGGCAGGAGCACGAGGCACGACCGGCGCTGGTTTGGGCGGCTGGAGCAAGAAGACCAGAGGTTGAAGAAGCACTACGACCGTTGGATGGACATCATACGGTCACTGGAGCTAGAATCATGCATATTGACTAAGTTGACAAAGCCCTCCGTCCCCGTCAACTTAGTAGGCCCACAAGTCAGCCTGCTACTATACTGGGTCCCAGCTAACAAGGGGAGTATTCATTTTTTTGTGCGTAATATGGAGGCACTTCCTTGCGTGCGAAGATATAGTTGGTGGGTCCGAGCTGTCAGCGGCGGTAACTTTTTTTCGCGAAATACAGAGGCCCTTTTGGTGGGTCCCAGATGTCAGGTGGAGGAATCATTATTTTGCACGTAATAAGGAGACATTTCCTTGCGTGCGGCCGTGGACCCAGCTATCAGCCTCTCCACGTACAGTCCACTTCAGATGCATGTCGGTCATTGACCACGTTGACCAGGCCGCGCCGAGAGCACCAGGGCAGTGGACGATGGCGAGGCCTAGGAAGGGAATGACACGGAGGCAGGGAAGACTCGACACTTGTTTCCCACGCGGAAGGGAGTATGACTGAACGAGGGTTTACTGGTTCGTCTGGCGTCGCCGGAGAATAACAGCAGGTGTGGGTGAGTAGAGGGATGGCTAGGCCAGCGATGGGAGTATGGTGGGGCGGTGAGGCCTGCGAGGCAGCACAGCCGGCCGCGGGAAGGAGGGAGCAGGCAGTCCCGCCGGCGCTTGTTCGAGCGGCTGGAGCAGGAAGAGCAGAGATTGAAGAAGCACGACGGCCGTTGGATGGACATCCAACAGTCACTGCTTGTGCGTCAACCTTTTTTAGGGAAAGCCTCAAATCTGTGGAATACATTATATAGCCCATCTACCATTATTTCTAATAATTTACAGCCCATTTGCTAATTCTTATGTTTTTTTGGAGCCCATATTCTTTTTGTTAGCATTACAGCCCATATTGTGGCCACGGTTAAAAAATTATACGAAATTTTGCATATTTCGGTGCGGTCCGAACTGTTTTTAATCCCGAAATTTCGAGTCACATTCAAACTGATTAAAAAAATGTATATCAATATAAAATCCAACAAATTGTCCACGCATAAAAATCAATGCAATTTAAAATCTTGAAATCAAAAAAAGAAATTTGAAACTAATTGCCGGTTTGATCTGTTTTAAAAATGTACAGCCCATTTCTCATTACTGATAGGCCATTTTCTCGGCCAGCCGAATGAAGCTCTCCTCGTCTTGAAAGATTTGCAGCCCAACAGGCCTGACAAAGCGACTTACTTGGCAAATCACAAAAAAACTGGGCTGTGGCCGTGGACCCAGCTGCGGCCGTGGACCCAACTGTCAGCCTCTCCACGTACAGTACTCTTCCGATGGAAGTCAGTCGTTGACCACATTGACCACGCCGCGCCGAGAGCACCAAGGCGGTGGACGACGGCGAGGCCTAGGAAGGGGACGACGCAGAGTCGGGGAAGACGCGGCAGTGGATGCCCACGCTGAGAGGAGTACGAGGGTTCACTGGTTCGGCTGTGGTGTGAGGCTGCCGTCGCCGCAGAATAACAGGGGGTGTGGGTGAGTGGAGGGATGGCCTGGCCAACGGTGGGAGTAGTATGGGGGCGGTGAGGCCTCCGCGGCACCACAACCGGCCATGGGAGGCAGGAGCAGGCGGCACAACCGCCGCTGGTTTGGGCGGCTGGAGCAAGAAGACCAGAGGTTGAAGAAGCACTATGGCCGTTGGATGGACATCGTACGGTCACTGGAGCTAGAATCGTTCATATTGACTAAGTTGACAAAGCCCTCTGTCCCCGTCAACTTAGTAGGCCCACAAGTCAGCCACCCACTATGGTGGGTCCCAGCTAGCAGGGGGTATTCATTTTTTTGTGCATCATAAGGAGACACTTCCTTGCATGCGAAGATATAGCTGGTGGGTCCGACCTGTCAGCGGGGTGGGGGGGGGACATTTTTTTCACGAAATACAGAAGCCCTTCCCGTGGGTCCTAGCTGTCAGATGGAGGAATCATTATTTTGCGCGTAATAAGGAGGCATTTCCTTGCGTGCGGCCATGGACCCAGCTGTCAGCCTCTCCACGTACAGTCCACTTCCGATGGATGTCGTTCATTGACCATGTTGACCAGGCCGCACCGAGAGCACCAGGGCGGTGGACGACGACAAGGCCTAGGAAGGGAACGACACGGAGCCAGGGAAGACTCGGCAGTTGTTTCCCACGCGGAGGAGTACGAGGGTTTACTGGTTCGTCTGCCATCCCCAGAGAATAACAGCAGGTGTGGGTGAGTAGAGGGATGGCTAGGCTAGCAATGGGAGTACGGTGGGGCGGTGAGGCCTGCGCGACAGCATAGCCGGCCGCGGGAGGAGGGAGCAGGCAGTCCCGCCGGTGCTTGTTTGAGCGGCTGGAGCAGGAAAAGCAGAGATTGAAGAAGCACGACAGCCGTTGGATGGAAATCCAACAGTCACTGCTCTCGTGTGCATTATTTCTAATAATGTACAGCCCATTTGCTAATTCTTAAGAATTTTTTTGGAGTCCATCTTCTTTTTGTTAGCATTACACCCCATATTGTGGCCACGGTTAAAAAGTATACGAATTTTATGCATATTTCGGTGCGGTCAACTGTTTTTAATCCCAAAATATCGATTCACATTCAAACTATTTTGAAAAATAATTTATATAAATATAAAATCCAAGTAATTGTGCACGCATAAAAATCAATGGAATTTCAAATCTTGTAATGAAAAAAAATTGAAACTAATTCCCGGTTTGATGTGTTTTAAAAATGTACAGCCCATATCTGGGCAAACCGAATGAAACTCTCCTCGTCTTGAAAGATTTGCAGCCCAGCAAGGCTGATAAAGCAAGTAGGCCTCGTTTGGGTATTTCTTTAAAAAAATAGAACTGGGCTAGCCATTTTCAGCAAGAAAAAAACACAATTGGGCTCATGATGTGGTAAACATAAATAAAACCCTGGCTAGACGGGGCACAGCCCCCGCACAGCCCCGTTGTTACCCTGATCCGTCGCTAAAACTAGTATAAATAACAACTGCTTGTTCCTCAAAAAAAAACCGCGCGACCTGCTGGGTCCCTGGTGTTAGCCGCTCGTAGTGTAATTCTCTCGTTTATTGACTACGTTGACAATGGCGTGAGCGCCAGATGTCCAACCATTAGGAGGAACCATATTTTTGGGCTTGTAATATAGAGGCACTTGCTTGCGTACTGCTATGACGCTGGTGGGTCCCTACTGTCATCCTCTCCATGTATAGTCATCTCCTTGTTCCTCTCGGTTGTTGACGACGTTGACAACACAAGAGGGCGATGCACCGCGCACGGCGAGCGAACCAAGGCCGCAAGGCGGAGGACGACGGTGAGGCCTCGGACGGAACGAACAGGAGCCGTGGAAGATGCATCGGTCCAGTCGCAGGCGGAGGGGAGTACGAGGGTTGACTGGTTCGGGTGCGGGTGCGTGTTGGGGCTGACATCGCCGGAGAATAACAGGACGTGTGGGGGAATAGAGGGAGGGACTGGCCAACGTTGGAGGGTTTGTACGGTAGGGCGGCAGAGGCGTAGCCAGCCATGGGAGGCGGGAGCAGGCGGAGCCGACAGGGTGGTTTAGTTTGGGTGGCTGGAGGAAGAAGAAGACAAGACATAGAAGATACACGACAGATGTTGGATGTCAATCCAACGACTGGTAGGCAGAATCGTTTGTTGACTGGCTAGTAAGTCGACACCACCTTGGATAGGCTATTTCCTCGTGGGTCCCAAATGTCAGAATCCAAATCTGTCACGGTCATGCAACCCTTCCTATGAAAATTTACAGCCCATTTGATGTGCTAGTTGGAAATAAGTTTGTGGGTGCTGGTGGGGGCTAATCAATTGGCTTCTGTAATGCACAGTGAGCTCAAGCAGTGTAACACCCCAAAATTTTTATTTTGGTTTTATCAAATTCTTTATTTGATTTGAAGGAGGTTATGTAAAAAGTTTTCTAAAGGACTCTCCTTCTCAAAAAAATTCTTTTATGACAAGTATTTTCTTTGGGTTCATCCAAAACTTGATCTTTGGTCTTGAGGGTTTTTCATCTTGTGTTGACTCAACACAAATGTTTTTCTTTGGGAAAGTTTTTGAAATCTTTTCTTTTAAAAATAACCCTATGGCTTATGGAGTGATCCTTCCCCTTTCAAAAATTATCTCTTGCCATGACCTAAGTTGAAATCCCCCTCCCAAAAGCCATCTTCCCACTTTGTGTCAAGTCAAGCTTCAAATCCAGCAAGTCTAACTCCCCCTTGAATTTATTTCCATTTATTTTAATCAAAAATCTTTTCTGTCTCCTATTTTGGGCCCTTAGAGATTTACAAAGGAACCACTAGAATTCCTTTGAGTTTTGATTCCAAACAGGTTTCCCTGGCTAGTCCTTAGAACCCTCAACCAAGATCCATGAAGATCCACTGGTCCACAGTTCAAAATTTTCAAAATTTGCTTGCTGAAAGTTTGGACCAGATTTGTCATTTTGATGAAATTCATTTGTTTTCTTCTCCTAAAAATCTGAGAAAAATCAGGCAGCCTCTAGATGCATCAAGAGGTCACCTCACCAAGTCCCAGCTCCAGAAAAATTTTCCTCGTGCCCAAAACATATTGTCGAACACCTGGCATACACTGTTTCTGTGCAGGTTCAGAGTTCAGTGTTCAGTTTCAGTCATCGGTGTCGTTTTCTTCAGAGCCTCACGTCGATCTCGCCAGTAGCCGCAGTGGCGCCTTGCTCCCTATTCCCCCTTCTTATCCACCGCGCCGCACGGTTGCCTGGACAGTTGCGGGCGTCGGCGGCGAGCTGGCAGAATCGCCCCGTGAGCGGCGGCAGCAGCACTTGCTGCGGCTGCCAGAGAGGCGCAGCGAGGGACGGCGCCGTCCAGCACCGCCCAAACCACCAGAAGCCTCCGCGTGGCCGTCCCCTTCCCTGTGCATGCTGCAGAGCCATCATCGTGAACTGGAAGGCACAGAGCGCGCTCCCTGCCGCCGACGTGCCCGTGAGGCCGTTCCGTCGAGGGCCGGAGTATCGCCCAAGTCCGACCGAGATTTAACTGAGAAACGGTACCAGTGGACCATCACGACGATGCCCAATCACCTAAACCGCCTGCCCGACCCCTGCCTCGCCGTAATCGCCCGCCGGCGTTATCCCGTTCACGGCAACCGCCTCGGATCGACTATAAAAGGAGGCCCCGAGCTCGATCTCGACCAAGCACCACCACTCCACCTCACCAGAACCACGCCCAGCCACTGGAGAGACCTCGGGGAGGCCTTCTTCCCCGACTCCGGCCGCCCCGACCCGCTTGGGGATCCGACAAGATTTGCTCAAGTTGCAGCTCCCGTCGGAGAGTATCATCCTCGTCCGAACCACTGTCCGCCGGAGTTAAGGCCGCCGTCGACGTGGTGCTCGCCGACGACCAAGACCACCACCCACCGACGCGGAAGGACACCGTGAACCCATAGATACCAGAGGAGGTGACGGAACCGCGAACTTCGCCGAGCTAGACTCCGACTACTCCGAACCAGGCAAGCATGTTTGAACCTTTGATATGATGAGTGTTTTGCATGTTTGCTTGAATAGTTTGTGCATGGCATGTTTATATGGGCATCAGTGAGTGTTATATTGCATGCAAGGAAACTACCAGTATGCTTCAAAACTTGATGTGATCCTTTGATGGGAGATAACCTGATCATGTGGTGACATGAAAGGTGGTAAGATGGTATTGTTGAAGCATGCCAGTCTTATGTCAACCGTTAAACTCCGGCGTTAACGTGGACCGAGCCACGTTACCGTCCGTCCCCTTTCGTGCTGCCACAAGTTTTCTGCAAAGAATACGGTTTAGTAAGTTGCAAACCTCTTTCCTTGTACACACCAAATAGAGGGGCCATGATGAGGGTTCCATGGCCCTGGATTAAAGCCAGTCATCCGGTTAGGGGGAATGGGTGTTTCCGGTTGGGACCGAGAGGGGGGCACCCCTTAGAGCGCGCGATATAAATTTGATCCCATGCTACGCGAGGTTGTAGCCTCCCCGTCTCAAGGTTTTTCTTGAACGTTGACTAGGGAGATGCCTGGCAGCGGAATATGGAATGGGTGTGTACTGGTTAGATGTGTTTCGCCTAAAACACCATAAACGGAACTAGTCCCTTGTGACTACTGAAATCCGTTGGCTGTGGTTAAAAGTACAAACTCTGCAGAGTCAAAACCTTCCGAGTAATCGTGTCCATGGTCAAGGACCTTGGTCAACATATCCATATCAGTATCCATATCAGTCTCAGCGTCAGTCTCTGTGTCAGTCTCAGTGAAAATCCCCGGTGAACAAACATGAGTGGTAAACCAGGTTGAATGTTGTTCCTGTGGATGGACTAACCAGTTTATTATACGTACATGAGCATTTCCTCGAGATGAATAAAATTCATGAGCTACTTGAATTCGAATAATGAAATATAAGCCCTTTATGTGATGTCTCTCAGACGTCCGACTGTGGCACTCTTGTTATTTACTTTTGATATAAGCCCTTTATGTGACGTCGCTCAGACGTCCGACGGTGGCACTCTTGTTATTTACTTTTGATATAAGCCCTTTATGTGACGTCGCTCAGACGTCCGACGGTGGCACTCTTGTCATTTACTTCTGATATAAGCCCTTTATGTGATGTCGCTCAGACGTCCGACGGTGGCACTCTTTTTATTTACTTTTGATATAAGCCCTTTATGTGACGTCGCTCAGACATCCGACTGTGGCACTCTTGTCATTTACTTTTGATATAAGCCCTTTATGTGATGTCGCTCAGACGTCCGACTGTGGCACTCTTGTTATTTACTTTTGATATAAGCCCTTTATGTGATGTCGCTCAGACGTCCGACTGTGGCACTCTTGTTATTTACTTTTGATATAAGCCCTTTATGTGACGTCGCTCAGACGTCCGACTGTGGCACTGTTGTCATTTACTTTTGATATAAGCCCTTTATGTGATGTCGCTCAGACGTCCGACTGTGGCACTCTTGTTATTTACTTTTGATATAAGCCCTTTATGTGATGTCGCTCAGACGTCCGATTGTGGCACGCACTGTCGTTTATATTCCAATATGAGCCCTTTATGTGGTGTCGCCCTGACGCCCGACTGCGGCATTGTTAATTTATTTTTACCTTTCAAGGCGTCGTTTCAGACACTCGATTGGTCTTCAGTTATTTCATTGGGATTTCGGGAGGACTACCACCTGACTTCCTTTTTATTTGTCATGCAGTGCAATTTTATTATCTGAGTGCGCATTACTAATCTGCTCATGTGCATCATATTTGCATTTGTTATATCTTATGTCCAAACTGTCTTGCGAGTACTTTCAAAGTACTCACCTGGCTTGTTGATTTGGCCAGATGTTGAGGAAGGCGATCTTATGGATGAAGAGTTCGATAGCGAGTCCGACGCCTAGAGGAGTCCCAGTCAGTCCCATGCGATCCTGGAATTGGTCACTTGTATTATATACGCTTCCGCTACCCAGAATAAAAGTCCTCGAGCCTCACTCCGACGCTCGATGAGTTGTAAGATTTAGGAGTCATGTCACCTACTTCACTGTGACATATCCACCACCACTTTTATTACGAGTCAGTAGTTATGCCACCCAACCCCTTGTGTCATATCCACCTTTATGTATGATATCGGCGTGCTTGTAATAAATTGTTGAGCAGCCTCAGCTCAACCCTGTATAATATTTAGTATTTTCTGGATTTCTGTATCAAGGTTTTGTCTACCAGTAAGAAGGATTCTTCTATACTGGTCCGATAAAAGGGACGGTTTCTCAATAAACGTTTTATTGGAAAACCGGTCCTGACAAGCAGCCGGCGAGAGTGATGTCATTTCCCTTGGTTGGGATTTGTTAGTTGTTACAATATTTCACTCTAAATTAAACGACTGGCAAGCCATTTGCCTTGCTTCAAAGAAAATATGACAGTCACAGCCGAGTTGAAAAGGGCAAGATCTAACTCCATCTTACAAACTGTACAAAAGCATGAGGGTTAATTGTTCACCAGGTTTACAAAACAACCCAGGTTGAAAAGGGCAACAACATCTAACTCCAGCACTGTTTTTGGCAGTCACAGTCAAATCGATCGGTCAGGTCCATAGAGTGAACATCCCGGGTCGTAAAATTTACTGGATTATGACCACAATATGTTGTAAATAGAAGCCCGACATGTTCAAAAGCTCTTTTGCCCACCTGAAACTCCTTTTTTTGCTCTTCCACATACCCATCCGTCAAAACCATGTTGCTGATAAACTTAAGCCTGATGGACAATTGTAACCTCGCATTCAGCAGGAAGAATGTGACAAATCTAGTGTTTGCACGGTTGGCTACATATCGTTCTAGCGTTATTGTCTTCAACCGAATCTCAAGAGAGTGAGAAAATCCCGATGCTTACGAATCCACCGATTGGTTATAACTTTCTTACCCCGTCCAGTTGCCTAAATAGACATGAAGATTGAAAATAGTTAAGGTCTAAAAAAGAGTGTCGAAAGAGCAACAGCTGAACGGTTAATTCTAGTACACTATATGCGGGCTTCCAATGTGCGTGAAATTATCACCTTTATATACAACTTCTCCAGACATGGAAAGCATTGCAGCAAGCCAATAATCTTGTTCAGATCAAAACTATTCATTTGGATATATATGATCTTGACAGAATCCAGCACCATTGATAAGCCATCCATGGAGAAACTCTTCATTGAGCATAGAACATAATATTAGTACAAAATGTGTACTCCAAGATGACACATAACTTATGCGCAGAAATTGAAAATGCAGCTTATGGTTACAAGTGTAGATGATAATGTAAAGTACCTGAAGAACCGTGGAGCCAAACACCATATTGAAATGAGCACAAAGATCATGTATTACACCCAAGGTATCCAGTTTAGGCGCAGAGAGGACGGTTATTTGCAACTGTGAATAACTAGAATCAAGGATCAACCTTTGAAGTGAAGGGGCATCTTGGATGATGAGTTGCCTTCCGTCAAAACAAATTCCAATTCTTACAAGGTTAGGCGACTTTATTTGGAGACAACCGATTCTAACTGTGAAAACAAGCACCAAGCACTCCAGGGCAGGGAAACTGGAGTGGATGATGCTGTGCAACGAGGCCTCCGATATACGAACCCGCACAAGTGAAAGTTTCTTGAGAAACAGGAGTCGAAGGTTTAGTACCAGATTGTCTGGTAGGTCGCACAGCGCAAAGGTGGCGGTGTGGAGAGAGGAGGAAAACCGCGAGATGGACATCGGTGCTGAGGGCACAGGTAGATGGCGTTCAGTATCTGGTAGGTGATTTCCAGGGGAATAGTAGAACTCAAGCAGCTGTAGTTCTGTGAATTCAGGGGATTTCAGCGAGGCGCCCACCGTGCAGGGCATGGTATGTTTTTTGAGGTAGCATGACGGGATGCAGAGGCTTTGAACGGAGCCCTGGTGGGAGGAGATGATGGCTTTGGGGATTTCAAAATCATTGAAGAGAGATAGCTGACGACAGTCGAGATTAAGGGGCACGGCGCGCCATAGAGGGCGCCACCGAATTGAGAGGACTTGGGTGCGGCAGCAATCCTTGGTGGGGAGAAGCGAGATGATCTCCCCAAGGACGGCGTCCGGGAGATCGCTGATGCGGTCCACCCGAGATTCTACGGGTTCCTGGGATCCGGTGGGGGCAGGGTCGCCGCTTCTGCCCGTGCTGCCGGGTGCGGGATCTACAATAGGCATCGCCGCTGGCGGGAGCCTCATCTTCTTGGCGCTGGGGGTCAGCCGACTCCATTTTCCTCGAGGGCGTCGCGTCGCGCTCACGGATTTGAGCAGAGTAACGAATGACGAGCCTAGTTGTAGTGCGAGTGAAGAAGAAGGGGAGCTGGGGTTTTTCTGTAGTAGTGAGGAAGAAGGGGAGCTGGGGTTTTCTATAGGAGCGAGGTGAGGAATTTGGGGGTACGAGTGGAGCGAGCTGACGTGAGATGGGTGGGAGTGAGGAGGAAGAAGAACACCCAGGTTTTTTGGGGGGCGGTGTGCTGGGTGTGGGTAGCGCCTCTCATTCAGTAAATATATGGACTTTTGAATTGATTTTACTATTTACTAGGGTGGATGGGCTGTTTTGTCTTGGGCCCAGAGAAACAATTACTACTAGTACAGTGGAGACACTCTACAGCTACCCAGAAAAACAATTACTACTAGTACAGTGGATACAATACCGCTTCTGGCTCCTCCTAGGTCATCGAAACGTCTCCCTCTACTGAATGCCGTTATACTTTTGTTCACCGACATGCGGGCCATGCAGCACGCGGGCCCAAATGCCATCCACCAAATTAGAAGGCAGTATGCAGGCGGAGAGTCACCCCGGTCGTAGCGCGGCAATAACGAGCCGTCGTATCACAAAACCCCACCTCCCCGCAGTCTAAGTTTGACGGACGAAGCAACCATCATTTCACTCTTCGCTGAATCCCCTTCTCCCTCACCGTCTTCAAGAAAGGCAACACTCGCATCTGCCACTGTTCTTCTCTCCCAACGAAGGGAAGGTAAGCGGATCCGTGATGTTGGTATATTTTCGTTCAGAGAAAAAAAAGAACTTTTGCAAAGCAGTAACCGATCCTCACTCTCTTTTTTGTTTCATTGTCATTGCGATTGTGTTTTCCTTTCAGTGGTCTCCTAGTATTCATCAGTTTCATGATGGACCAAGGAGAACCAGGCAAAGATCTGCCGATATTGGAGCAGACGCGGGAGGCTGATCCCCACGAGACAGAGAGCTCCAAGAAGATGGAGGCAGCCACCGAGCCGACCCCAGATACGCTCAAGGCCACTACTGAGATGGTCAACCCCCGTTTGAGGTTACAGCCCCCGTGGCACTGCAGGAGCAGTTTTCCCCCTTCGAGGATGTGTCCCCCCCCCTGCTGAGCTGCCCAAGGTGATTTTCTTCTTTGCCGATCTCGATTGTGGTTTTTCATCTAAGTATGTGGTGATGAATAATGCAAAATTTTATTAGCTTCGATGCCATGCTATACATAGTGGTTTAAATAACTTGTGTTTCTTATACTGGAAAGTAATTCAGAATTTGTTTCTGTTTCAATTAGAGCCCTGATGCAGACAAGGATTGTGTGGTTGTACATGTCACTCGCTATGAGGCGGATGACCTGAATATACGCACTGGGAAAACAGAGTTTTTAGGCTGTTGGATCCTGGAAGCCATTTGCGCTTATACCAATGAAGAGTTGTATTCCAGCCTCACTGTTGTCAGGCGTGTTGTCCAGGGTGTACTGAAGCACAAGAAGTTCAAAGCTACTCCTTCGTTTGTGAGGCATACTGTTCTTGTCAAGCTTACGCAGGAAGATGATGTGGCATGCCTCCACAAACAAGTTTATGAGTGGCAAGGCCACAAGGTTGTCTTCATGAAGGTTCACAGGATTGAGCTGCTGCCGGACGTCCTCGATGATGTTCATGGCAAGGTCCGTCTTGTGTCCAGCCCAAATTAGATCGAGGCATGAAATACTTGCCCCAGCTAGTGTTTAATAGTAGTTTGGATTCTGTCTAATTATCCGAACCTTGCCTGTTATCGAGCCCTCTGGGGCTAGTACTCTGTTTGAATCCGTCTATGGGAACTGCTGCTACTTTTGTGTGCCCGTGAATCATCGTAATTGTTGCCGAAACAGATGCGTCCTCACTAGTTTTATCATACGAGCAGTGTGTGTTTTGATGAAATAGAGTACTCATTCGAGAACTGTGCGCCGACGTATACATAAGTACTTGTAAACACTGTTGGTGCTACCCCACTTGTAAGCAGTTGTGCAAAACACGGCACATTGGCTCAGCTCGCTTCAACACTAGGCTATCGACCAACTAACAATCAACAATCTGCTGTCTGACATATAAGCAACTATGTATCTTGTTACAGTGGTTCATGCAGTTAACCGAGGCCACAATGTAAATTCCAAACGTTCACACGCTAGTCCAGCGTTCATGTGGAACACTCACATTAAACTCGGCTTCATAAAAAACTTGAAAAGCATAAGTTAAGCAATTTTATACATCTCAATGATTCATAGAACATAACAAACATATACTAGTTAATAGGAAAAGACAAAGTTGTGAGAAGGTTTACAAATCAGGAAAAAACAAGCAAGGCTTCTCTGAGCAAAGGGCCTCCCGGCAGTCTTAAATTTCCTGGAGTTCACTCTGGTTTTTCTTGTTGCCACCATCCAGGGTTAGGTTCTCTCATTCCAGAATAACCAATTATAATTGTGTTCTCAGCTGGAATGTTGAACTGAACCATGCAGTGTACTGACCAGCTGAAAGTCTTGTGCATTCCACTAAATTTAAGCGCCGCTATTTGCAGAAATAAGCAGACCACAATGCCTCTTGTCCGCGCACCTGTAACAAAAACCTCCGTGCAGCCGTGCCAGCTTGTCCTCGGTCCATGGATGAACTGGAAGAAAGTGCATTCCGGACTAGGATGCAAATGTTTTCGCTCGTCCCTGCACTGCAATCAGGGAGTAAAACGTATGAATCATCTTCTTTTAGATTGCGTTTGTCATTCTATCTAGTAACTACCGATGTAGGAATACCTGGAAGACGGGTGGTTAGACAACGACAATGAGGGATAGCCATCTCATTTTGCGCAGTTCTACTAAAACTAAGGTGTGTGCTTTTGATTGCGCGGATAGAAACGATACGGAGACAGACATCCCGAAACGATATGGAGACAGACATCCCTGTTTGCGCAAATACGAAATACGGTTATTTAAACAGTGACATATATTTGCAGTGGCGTATGATTAACAACAACATCTATTGTGTTATAATTGGCACTAGATTGACAATATGAAAGTGTCCTTAAGTAAGTAGCATCACATCACATCAACACTGCCACTAGATTAACATGCAGAACAATAGCATTAGTATTACTGTCATGAGAGTAGCACATGGTCAGTAAATGTGCAATCAAATTTGTGCAGTTCCACTGGGATGAAGCAATGTTAGCGGTGTGAGATTTAAGTGTAACTGCAAAAACACAATTCATGGGAAATAAAGCAAGACGGAAGCACTTCATAAAATGGTGGTGGCATTGCTTCAATTTATCGACGGCACTAGACCATTACTTATAGTGACATTAGGTGGCATTGCTTAATGCTTCATGTGATTTTACATTAACGGTAGCGATATGGGCGTAGGGACAGCAGAGGCATAAAGTGGTGAGGCAGATGTGGTTGCCGAGAGCGGCAAACACTCAGGCAGCATGTCTGCATTTGTCCCATTTTTTATCTCCTCGGCGACATTTTCCTATGTGAGCACAGGAAATCTAGACCTGCTCATTCTCATTTGCGTTGTCCCCCAACACCCGTCACTTTCTTTCCTTTTTCAACCAAGAGATAGGTCCACTTCCCCCACCCTTCGCCATCCACCATGCTTTCTTCGTCTTTTCAACCAAGAGACCGGTTGGGTAGCCAGTATCTACTACTTTCCCCCGTTTCCTCTTAGAACCAAGTCCTAGATTCATGCTACAGCTTTCCCACTTTCTTCCCTGTTTGAACCAACTCTTAGAGTCGACTGTATGAACTAGCTTTACCTCTAATAATAGTAAAAGTCTAGGTGGCTTTGGAACAACGGACGGAAGTAGAAAAAGATCCACACGAAGCCAAGTGGGGAGCTGGGGCAGTAGAGCAAGGCAGGTTTCGAAGGAATATATACCTGAGGGTCGTCGGCATGTGGCAAAGACGGCATCGGGAGGCCGCATCTTGGCCACAATACCGCAGGGAGGAAGAAGGGGTCGGAGGCCCTCCGGAGCCGGCGCTCTCTCGGAGAGAACGGCACGGCCGCCGATCGGGACGCGCGGGCAGCCGTTGGTCTCCTCCCTCGCCGCCGACGACAGCGTGAACGATGCACCTACACCCCTGCCCCGGTCGAGGTTGTCCGGCCGGATTTGTGACCAGCCGTGAGCTGAGAGAGAGTGTGGCCACCTATGTCTTGCTTAGATCTGGAGAGCATGAGAGAGTGAACGAGAGGAACCCTAGTAAAGCAAGCGCTAAGGCTCCTGCTTATATATGTAGTGGAGTGATTTTGTTGTACAAGCTTCAAAAAAATGCGTTCCTACGTGTACCTGCGAGTGGGTGTAAGAGAACTAGTGCGTGCGTGCACTGCTTCTCTTTGTGAGAGTACAATATACTATGCCCAAAGAACGTTCGCCACAAGAGTAATAGTATAAGTGTGTGACGTGTGAGCTAAAATAAAATGTGCGCGACGTCTTTTGTTTTTTAGAAGTTCTGAGGGTAGGGTGTGAAGAGCACATATGTGTGTGACGTCTACCTGCAGATAGACGGTGGGTGCGAGAGGACTCGGGAGGGTGCGTGTGCGTGAGAGAGAGTTCGCCACAAGCCTTTTCCTGACGAACGCCGTAAGAACCGTTAGATCGGCATCCGACAGTGTCAGTTTTGCCATGTCATTTAACAGAACAACCACTCCTCCTACACACAAATCTTCCACGTGAGTGTTAGCAACTGCCGTATGCTCCCTCCGTTCCAAAATGCAGTGCATATAGCTTTATTGAAAATTCGAACCTCGCAAACTTTTACCGAGTTTTCGTGTACCAAATTGCACATGTAGAATACCCTGTATATATCATTTCATTCATCTTCGAGAGGTAACTATAAAGATGGGGGAGGAGTCTACAAAGAAAGACCATCGTATCACCTGCAGCAATTTCAACCATCCTTTGGTGTGGAGGAATATCATAGGAACTCTATATGATATGATTTTTATAGGATTTTTTCCTTTAGAGCCAATTGGTTCATAGGAATAGATTCATATACTCCACATTTCAAAGGAAATAAACATGATATCATTTCTATAGCTTTAGAGCCACTTGGTTCATATGAATGGATTCCTATACTCCCATAATTTCAAAGGAAAATAAACATTAGCGTATATTCAATAGAAAAGTTCCTATGATATGAACCAAATTACATCTCTTTTCTAATCCCTCCTCATAGGAATTGAGATACATGTCATCTCTAGATTCAATAGAAAAGTTCCTATGATGTCAACCAAATGACATCTCTTTTCCAATCCCTACTCATAGGAATTGAGATACTCCATGTCATCTCTTTCCCTACAACTTCCATGTATACATCTTCTATTCCTAAATAGCTAGTACAACCCACTAGTAGCTTTTTTCCAAGACATGCAACTATGGCACAAGAACTATATAGTGTGCGAATAACTTGAAAGATGGTCGCTGGATGAAGCTAATCCGACAGTGCAGAGATGGCAAATCCGAGCACTACTGGCCGTTGGATATCATCAACATTCCACCAGATCTGCCACATGTACAATTTAGAAGACTCCATGGTTGAACTTAAGCATAATGCACAAACCTCAAAACACAAGCACTTCTCCTTTGTTCTAGAATCTTCCGTATCATAATTGATTTTTTTCTAAATGAATTGCCATTATTTGTTTTTTACTTTATGCTTTACAATGCACAACCCCATGAATCTTAACATTTTTATAAAACTAATTGATTTTGAATGAGATGAACTATAAGAACTAAACGAACATCTACATCATGCATATATGACTCAAAGCTTTACATGCTATAGTGTGTATTTATTCATAATTTGGTTTCGAAATCTCATGCGTTCAATGCATGTGTACCTTACTAGTTTTGAGTAGAGTAGCAAATTTCACGCGGCCCCGGGTATATCAAAATGCAGGGCCCATGCATCATTGCCTTTCGGTCGAACCTACGTCCACAATTTTTTGTACGTACTATATCTCCACTGGTCCCCGAACCCAAAATGCTGCCTCGTTCCCCTAAAACCAAGCGGCCCACACATATTTAAGGCGTCGACTTGAACTCAATCCCTCTCCCGTTTACTACGACGTGGCCCCGCACGCCCTAGTAGTACTCCTACAAACCCTACCGCCGCACGCATCATCGGTTTTCTTCAAGAGGACGAGGGAGAAGCCGATTTGTAGTGGAGGCGCTTTCAAAAAAAATGATCTGTAGTGGAGACCCCTACCCTAGGGTGCCCTAGGTAGCTGCCGCACGCATCATTGGTTTTCTCTTTTCTTTATGCTCTTGCGCCCTAGAGTGAAATGATGGTTGCTTCGTCCGTCCAGCTTAATGCGGGAAAGGTGGGGCTTTGTGATTTGACCCCTCATCGCTCATTTTCTACTACTGCGGCGCTACGACCGGGGTGCCTCCAATTCCAACCGCTGCTCCGAACTGTAATTTGGTGCATCACACGTGGAACAAGACGGTGGATGAGCCACATGTCGGCCAAAGGGGTCCTGTTAAGTGTGTCGCCATTTCGTGTGCGGACTGACCCTGCTTGAGTCGCTACGCCAACACGACAGGTGCAGCCTACCACTTGGTTTTGCTCCTTGGTGAATCCCGACTATATTGATCTAAAAAGATACGTACTGAACTACCCTCTCCGTCTCGTTTTTTTAGACGTCTCAGTTTATAGGGCGTGCACGTAGTTCTAGGTCATCCATTTGACTAACTAAATCTGAGTTACTATGTCACAAAAAGTATATCATTGGATTATTAAGCGGATGTAGTTTCTAAACATATACTGTTCATCACATATATAGCCAGTTAAATTCTCAACCTAGAACGACGTGCATGCCATGTAAACCGATACGGAGGAAGTATAGTAGTAAAAATGAGGTGATTTTACCGAGCGATCGGCGGGGGAGCATGGCCTGTCATGCGGTCCCACGTGTCATGATGTACCAAGGCGATGCGCGTGTCCCTCTTGAGGCAGAAGCAATACTACGTGGTTTGAGATGATGGCGAACCGAAGTGTGAAATAATGGTTGCTTCTTCCGCCTGGGAAGGTGCGGCATTGTGATTTGACGTCTCATTGCTCATTACTACTACTACTGGGGCGGTACGACTGGGGTGCGTCCCCCCTACTGTTCTGCACTGTTATTTGGTGCTTGACATGTCGACCCGGTTGCTATATGTCCCACATGTCGGCGACAGGAAGTACAGAATTCATGAAAGCGAGCGTCAAGGGAGGAGTACAAGACACGGCTTGGGTTTTTGCTGCTTCGCGCGATCCATCGATACAAACCCGGACTAAAAAAAAGGCGAGGGCGGGGCTTTTCCCGTGTGGCAGGCAGGAGAGTTTGCATAGTCTGTTCGAGGCAAGGATGCTGGAAGGGAAACAAGCAAATAAAGGTTGAGCGACTTAGTTTTGGGAAAATCTGATTTTACGGAGTACGTACCCACTAGGGTTTATAGGGCTCATCTAAAAAACATTCGTTTTTCCATTTTATAAGTCTCAATTCTACTACTAGTAGTAGTACCATCACATGTTGGATTTCGAGGTGCGTTAGATCACCCGATGCAAGCAGTGTCAAGAGAAAACTCACCAATGCATGTAGAAGTTCATGGAAATTTAGTGGTCATTCATGCATTCATTTTAATTAATGACTCGGTAAACATAACTTCTTGAGAAAAACGAGTGTACTAATTACTTGTGCAAACTAGGAGTACGAAATTAATTCGACCACTCACCGTCTACCTTGGTTGGACAGATTTTGAAATTGAGCCATAAACTCGAAAGGAGGGAGTAGTAACTTTTGTCTCGATTACTATTTGTGGCCTTGTATAGACGCAAAATGTATTTTTTTATAGTGGCCTTGTATAAGTAAATGGAGGGAGTACTAAAGGACATATATATTCCAAACAATATGATAATCTCTCTAACCAAGGTAGTAGGGACGAGGAGTAAACGGAGGGAGTAGTAAAAATTTCTCCTCGTCCTGCGAGCCACCGCGCGCGTGGGCGAGGGAGCGGGCGTAAGGCGTAGTAAGCAAGCTTCACCTCATCCTGTGAGCCACCACGCCCGTGGGCGGGGGAGACGGCGTACTAAGCAAGGTTCTCCTCATTCCACGAGTTGACGGGACACATCAAAAGTACTCCAGTGTATAGAGCCTTGCCTCTAAGGTAGGCCCCACATGGTTTGCCTCTTTTTTAACATAACGCGTCAAGTCGCAATTTGTTTGTTCACCCGTGGTAGACGATCCTCCCTCCATCTAGTGGACAACCAGTACACGTGTCAAGTTACCACGTGGGCTGCCTTTTCGTACAGAAATGAGCTCCACCATGTTCCCGCGCGGGTGTGGTTGGGAAAGAGACGGGAGTACGTGCGCCGTGCATGCAATTCTTCTCTTCGTGCACGTCCCCCACCTATGTGGGTGTGTATGAGAGGGACTATAGAGATACAAACCTAGACATAATGCGCCGTCCATCCCCATGCCTCCGCCCAGTCCGACCACCAGTCACCACCACACCCCACTCCTCCTCACCTATCTCTCATCTTTCTCCCTCCATTTTTATATACAAGGCCACTATCAAAATTACAATTTGCAGATATACAAGGCCACTAACACTAATCGTTGCAATATTAATGGTGTTTGCCTCGTAGTACTACTAGCAAAGGAGGACATTAATTATCCCTTGCATGCATGCGGGAGTGTGAGCATTGGCTTGGTGTGCATGGAAGAGAAGAATACACATTAATTTACACGGCAAGCAAGGAAACAAGGTGGCTTGCAACATTGAGTTAGAAGACATTAATTTTTTCCTTGGTACCTGCATGTCAGTGACCCAATGCAGGCAGCGCACAGCAGAGGAACCTTTTGTGGGCCAGGGCTGTCAGAAGTGGGCATTTCATAAACCGATGATTGTTCATTGAGTGTGACGTCATCCTTTTAATGTATATAAGCCTACTATGTTGATAGCCCATTCGATACGTTGTGATTCATAAAGACCGCTACAAACATCAATGTTCTGCTTATCACAGATAAGATTGATTAATACCCGTAACAATCACAAAGGGTGCATGCACGTATAGGTTGAGCGTGTGTCTTGCGTCGTGTGCTGTGTGCATGCAGGTGTGTGAGTGTTGCTTGTGTGCAAGGGTACGTTTCAGTGTTGCATGCATGTGTGCCTACGTGCGGTGTTCGTGAGTGCATGTGTACGCGTCAGTGTTGCACGCCTGCATGCGTGCGTGTGTTTGTTATGTGTACGTGTCAGTGTTGCACGCCTGCATGCGTGCGTGTCTTGCGTGCGTGCATGTGTACATGCGGGGTGAGGCTATACGTCAGTCGACTGACTTTTTCATCTCTGGTCATTAGATTTTCCAGCCGTTGGATACGAAATCAAGGGCCTGTAGTTTATCATCAAACTCCACCCCCCTGAGCCGGCAGCCACCACCGGCCGAACCGCCGGCCCCCGCCGCCCGCGGCCGGCCCGCGCTGCCACGCCGCCCCGCCCGCCCCGAAACCACTCCTCACCGCCGGTCCGCCGCCGTACCGGCCATCCCTCTAGGCCCCCCCGCGCCGAGCTTTTTCTCCGGCGATCCCCACCCCACCGCCCAATCAACGCACCCCCCCCACTGCCGGCAACTACCAACCAGAGGTCTCACGACTTCGAGTACCCACCGACCACTAATTTATTACCATTTCTGTCCTTCATATACGCGCTGACGGGTGGGCCCTATGGTAATGTGCGCTGCTGAATGTGGACCGTTTGACTAGTCAATTGATCGTTTCATCAACAAATTACAGAGCTGTATGGTGAGCCATTTACCGTATGATCACCCTAAAATGTATTTTATTAACACAGTACAGACTCAAACTACCATTTCTTTCTTTCATATACGGGCTAACAGGTGGGCCCCACGGTTACGCGCCCAATGGTTACGCGCCCAATGGTGCAACACTAGTTGCGCCACGTGGAGCGTTTGACTGGTCAATTGATTGTGTCATCAACAAAATACGGAGTTGTACGGGTGAGCCAGTGACCGTATAATCATGACATGTATTTTTTTAGCACGGTACAGACGCAAGGGCTCATACATACGCGCAAGCACTCACTGCTTTAAGCGCACACACGCAGACCCTACCCCTATGAGCACCTTCGAGAGAGTGGGCCAGCATATGATCTTGAGATTTTACGAAGTCACCATAGGTGCCTCGTAGTCGAGTGGAACATTTCCTCCCACTGAACGCACATCGCCTAAAAATACTGAAATTAACCAAGGATAAATGCGAGCACCGGGACTTTAACCCTGGTGGGCTCGAGAAACCACTGTCCTCCTAACCATCCAACCACATGTTGGTTAGCATGACAAAATGTATGTGGTGACCGTGATGAGCTTATTCTGAAGTCCAGTGACCATATCGTGATTTCGCTTCAAATATGATGACCGTAAGTGTCATCAACAAAATACGGAGCACGCATCAAATGAAAAGTCCGTCAGTGTCATCACGAAAATACGGAGACGTACCGTGAGCTAGATACTGTATGATCACCACGAGAATGTATACGATGACCGTAATGAGCATATTCTGAACTCCAGTGACCGTATAGTGCTTTAGCTTGAAATACAGTGACCGTCATGTGTGAATGTGTCGTGGGCATGCATACTTTTAGAGGGCCGAGAGATAGTTTGTGTGCTTACGTGAAAGTGGTGTAGAAAGAGGGGATGTCCGGTGGAGACAAGGAGAGATATGCCCTTCGTTTCTCTTTCCCGTGACTAATATTTTAGGAGAATATATAAACATTCACAATGCAGAACAAATATGTTTGGATGCACCATGCAATTAACTTTCATGTATAACATTGTACTATTGTATATGCTTATTTTCTTAGTGGCCGATTGCGTGTGTGGTGTGGTGGGCACATCATTTCTAGTTGTGGTGGGTCAACATGAGGACTCATGGGTCGGTTCCATCCTGCACCACATAGGTTGGATCGAGATGCGTTATACGAAGACCCATGTGGAGGACTCGGCGTACAACACGAAGTTAGCTACCAGAGTCGCGGAGGACTCTATCCCCACTGGTGATAAGCTGACTATATATATGATTTGTGACCCTAGGCCCCCAGTATGTTATAGAAGGTTGGGGGCTAGTTCATCGATAGTATACACACACGCACATTGCCTGGTATTCACGTGTACTTTGTACACACCCCTATCACTAATATACATTATCAGGAGTAGGCTTTTTCCTCAACTGCAAGGGTCCGAAGTAGGGTAAAACTTTGCCTCGTATTACCATCTAGCCTAACAGTCAGGGATATCCTACCGAATGATACGATGGAATCATGTCTGCCAACTACTAAGAGAGAGGTGTGTCTGGGGGGGGGGGGCAATGTGTGCGAGAGAGGCCTAAAGATACTGTGCGTGCGGGAGACACGTAGGCACATATCTGTGCGTATAGAGGGCTAGTAGAGACCGTGCATGTGTATATATGCATGTGAGAGAAATAGTGTTTTCCAACTGAGATTAGTGAAAAGAGTGGTACGTAGTAGTCAGAAAGAGAGAGAAAGTGATACAGAGAGAGCATGTGCGTGAGACTCCCCGACACCCCGAGAGAGATTGTGAGCATGTGTGAAAGAGAAATGCCAATGCATGTAAAGTGTCTGCACTTATGCGGTAGATAGAGAGATATATAGCGCGTTTGTGAGAACGGGTCGAGGATAGTGCATCTACGTGTAAAAGGCGGTTCTACGCATTAAATTAAAATATAAATGGCATTATTATTTTTGGATGAGATCATGAATTTTTCAAATTGCGTATGGACGAAAATCGGTCTATCAGACACCCATACTCTATTGAATTCTAGCATGTGCATGTGTTTATTTCATATTATCGATCCATAGAGTGAGAGCGGTTTGAAATACAGGCAATGGATGCTTTTGCAATTCATATATAAACATTAATTAGTGCACTCCATGTTGTTACTGTGAAGCACTTTATACATTTGTCACTTGCATGGATACATTCCAAATTGCTAGCTACGAAATAGAATACATGTCGAATTCAACATAAAGGGGGTTTCGAAGATTCGAATTCATAGGAAGTGCATTCATCTATTTGAACCCGAGATAATGGCATTTGTAAATCAGATGTAAAAGGGGCATCAATCTTTGTTGTGCGTTTGAACATGCTATATATATTCATACGGATGTCTAACTTTTTTTGCAACCAAGGAGATTATATATGGAACCATGCATGAACTGAGGTAAGTTGCATATTTTTTAATATATACTTGTGTACAATGTATATTCAAATGTACCACCTCCATTCCAAAATAATCGTAGCTTTAGGATTTTCAAGAGTAAAGATTTGGGAAGTTTGACAAATCCTGAATGTTCAATTCAAGAGAACCGAAAACGGTAATGCTTCTGCTCCCAAATATTGAACGAAGCGCCAAATAGGCCTCTGGTCACTCGAAACCGCGCGAGACTAATGTTTGGTGGTAGGAAATTACTTTCCTGACTCTGGCCCGTCTAGCCTATCGGCCCGATGTCCAAAGGTCTAAACCGGGGTAGGTTTGTAACTTCACCAAGACGCCAGTCTCAACCGCCTCCGAGAAGCATTCATACGCCGTGGGCGCCTAAACACCCATGCGCTCGGCCGAAATCAATCCCGCTCACATTTGGGACACCTGAGATTATTGTCCTACCCCCAACCCGCAATATGTCCGAAATTTTAGATGGGGACAACGTTTGTAACTTTCCCCAAATTTCAAACAAGCGCGTCCCAAACCGAAACATTGTTCCCCTTAGTTCCCCGCCTCCCTCCGTTTCCCCATTCATACTCCGTGGGCGCCAAAACGCCCTCTCCACCAGCCACGAAACCCCAGCCTCCTCCGTCCTCCACCCCATAGCACCCAATCCACCACCACCCTCCTCCATCAGGCCGGAGCCGGTACCCCGACGTCGTCGTCCAACGCAACCGCAACGCCCTCAAGGACTTAGCAGCTGAAGCCGATGTAGAGCTGCCTCCACGACACCGAGGCCGACGTGCACCGTACCAGAACTACTCCGACCACGCCGTCCTGCGCCTCACTGCTGCTGCTCCACTGTCGCAACCGTCCACCGCACCGGAGTTGTTCCCGCTGTCGGCGTTCTTGGAACGGGGGTCCCCAAACTTGCCTGCCTGCGGCCCACGGCGTGGCTATGCTAGCAGGCCTGTATGGCCCATCTTCATCAATGAGACATTCGAGACCCTCGCGAGGGGCCAATCCTCGCGGGGCGGACGACGCAAGACCTCCTCAGGAGCGGCCTCACCAGGCTGCCTCGCGAGGAGCGAAGAAATCAAGGCAGGGCAAACCTCGCGAGGCTCTCGTGACGTGAGCCATGACGAACAAGATCAGGCGGGCGCCAGGCAGGCGCCAGCGCGCGCAGTGTCCTGTTTTCCTGTTTCGTGCTAAGGAGGCAAGCGCATGCACAGAGTACCGAGGCATCAAGCAAAGGTTTCCATATCAGTGCAACGAGACCAAGACCAGCAGGACAGCAGGACGGAGGTTACCATGGAGCCCAAGACGGCGTCACCACCAGAGCCTTTTGCAGGCGAAGACCACTTTTGTCAGGATAAGCTGTACTAGTTGTCCCCTTCCAAATTGGCCGTTGTTGGCTCCCTTCCCGCTCAATATTTGGCGAGAGGACCCGGGCCTATATAAGTAGAGCTAGCCACCACCGTAGAGAACAGCTCATTGAGAGGCATCTCACCCACACAAGTTCGTCAAGCACAAGAACACCTCAACCTCAGGAGGCTGTTCTTCCCCTTGTACTGTTCACCATCAGCCCAAGAGGCAATCCACCACAACCACACTTGAGTAGGGTATTACACCACATCGGTGGCCCGAACCAGTATAAATCTTGTGTCCTTTGTGCTGTGGGTTCGTCGAGTTCGTCCGCGAGATCTTAGCGAGCTAGGGTGTGGATCGGTAGGGAGGAAATCTTTGCGCGCACCCCAGTGTTCGAACCTTGAGGGTTTTGCCGGAACCCGTGATCCGACATTTGGCGCGCCAGGTAGGGGTGCGCCGGAGCTTCCTTTCTGTTGTTTCGCGTCGAGTTGCTCTGTCGTCTCCATGGCGGACGCTCGCCGTGCGTGTGCTGAGCGCCGGGCTACCCTAGCCACCCGCGTCGCACAGACGGCTCCCATCGGTGGGCCACCTTATCGTTCTCCGTCTCCTGCCGCCAACGCCGCCACCGGCCCGGCAGGGAACGAGCAGCAAGGATCCTTGCTGCACCCCTCGGTGCGGCGGGACGGCCGCACGGCCACTCCATCGCTGACCCCGGCCGGCTCCTCGTCCCACGCTCGTCGCGCTCCCATGGACGCACGGGCCGTGCTCCTCATGGCGACGAGCTCCTGCGCTACCGCCCGGTCGACGACCTCTACGAGGACTGGCTCGACCGCATCGCCGAGCTCGTCCGCACCGCAGGGGGCTCCCCTGCGCCGTCCCTCCACTACAAAAAAATACACTTCTGTGATGATACGTGTTTGTCACAGTAGGTCACGTTTTTTGTCATGCATGTACATCCATGACAAATTTATGACAGAATGAAGATAGTCATACCTGTGCTGTCGTAGAAGTGTTCCATGACATTACCAAAATTATCATCACGGAAGTGTCCACTTCCATGACGATAAATTGCGCGTCACAGAAGTGCTTTCGTCAAGGGTGACCGACACGTGGCATCCACCGTAACGGAACGCCGTTAAGCTATCGGGTCAGGTTTGGATCCGATAACCTGTTAACAGCCCCAACCAATGGGGATTTTCCACATGTAAACTCATCATTGGCTGGAGGAAACACGTGTCGGCTCACCGTTGGGACAGATGTCATCCACTCATTGGACCCAAAGCGCCTATGATACGTCGACACATGGCACGGCCCAACAGAGGCCCATTCCTGTGAAATGGCCGGCCCGTTTGACTTGGTCAAAAGGTGGCGGGCCGGCCCACGGCAAGCCTGTTAACGGCATGTTCGCATATAGCCCATTTACAGCCCGCTAACCCAGGGCCCGTTTACGGCCTATCCGAATTAGGCCCAGTAGCGTCATCTAGGCCGTCAAGTATAATTCCAGCCCGTTTTAACTTCTGGCCCATGTATGGCCCATGACGTCTTTTGGCCCATCTGAGGCCCTTAGTAACCCTGGGCCCGTTAACGGCCCGTGATGAACAGTGTATCACTTTATACCCATTGACGACCCATTATACCATTGGGCCGTTTCCAGCCCATGTTATCTTTCCGCCTTCTCAGGGCCCATTTATTCTTGGGCTCATTTCCAGCATTCCTTTACTTACGACCTATTACAGGCCTTTTCTGCTTGTGGGCCAAATTCAGCCCGTGGATACAGTCGGCCCGTTTCTGGCCTATTAATCTGTTGGGCCATTTTCATAGCATCATCAAATACGGCCGTTTAACGGCCCGTTATGGTCAGCCCATAAAACATACGATTTCCACTCTAGCCCGTTTACGGCCCCTTATACGGCCCGTACAAGGCCCATAGATGAGACGACCCGTAGAAGGCCCATTGACCCGACGGCCCACAGAAGGCCCATTGACCCGACGACCCATAGAAGGCCCATGGATCCGCTGGCCATGGAAGGCCCATGGATCCGACAGCCGATAGAAGGCCCACGGATTCGACAGCCCATAGAAGGCCCACGAATCCGACGGCCACAGAAGGCCAGGGATCGTCCGTCCCGTAGATGGCCCATGGAACGTACGGCCTGTGGAGGGCAATGGTCACTACAATGTTTGGGCGAGTTGGGCCCAGTTTGAACGATATAACATATTCAAAGAATTATCCTACTCTATACTATCACCTCTAAAAAAACATACACTATACAATTACAGCCGATTATACCCACTGGGCATTATGGTTCGGCACAAGTGATAATAAAGCATACACAAACAGCAAATTACATACACTTGGCAAATACAGCTCATACATCATGGACGCGCATCAACATAACTTACCATTTGAACTATAATCTCTTCAGAAAATAGGATTGGCCAGATTTAGATAGCAGAAATTTCAGTCTACAAAATCTCCAATTCCTTCGTTGTTACCTTAGTGTCTTGTTTCATTTTTTTGACTCCTGCATCTAATACCTGCATTTCCAGTCTCAACTTGTTGATTCTACGTTCAGAATCATGCACACATTGTCTTGCCACCTCTAGTTGATGCTCGAGAACATCAGCACATTCCAATTCCAATCCATAGTCATTCGGTAACGGCCATGCCGCACTGCTCGCAGATCTTTGTGTTGATGTCACTCCAACCTGAAATGTTTCTATAAGTACACATGACTAGGGAAAAAATATAGTTACAATAGTGAAGCGAGCAAGACAGACTATTTTGTACATGGCAAAACAGACTAACAATAATGTTACACGTCATGAAGTATAAGCAGGTGATATTTTAAAAATTATAAAAAAGGTAGTTTGTGCAGCCTGCATACAGAAATCTCTCTTAGCTCACCAGAGGAGCATGATGTTGGCGCCCAATCCAAAACAAAGACAAGTTACAAATTTAGACAGCACGTTGCGTAGAAGTAAGCAAGCAGTTCGCCATTCTGTAGCTCAATTAATGTCTTAGGGAGCATAATGAATAGCAGAGGATTTCATACAAACATACTACAGCAAGCAAAACTATGCAATCATTAGCCTAGTATAAACTAGATTGTGAGCCTCATTCAATAATAGTTGGTTAATAGACTTCAAAGCTTCAGGCACACTTCGGCAGAGTAATTAAATGGTAAGGCCTTTAATTATGTCAACTAATAGTTATACAAGTACCCAACATCAGGCATCATTCTTTGGGCATCTCATTAACTGAGGACAAATAAAGCAATTGAAAAGAAAAAATTAACTATGCCTGAAACAAACAAGGAATTGAACTGTTGAGTTGGATACAGTGACTTACCTTAACAGGTTGAAGAGGCTCAGCGCAACTCCTACTTCTCTTGCAAGGCTCCTTCCTAACATCTTGTACTTGGAAATCCTCAATCTTATCTTCACTGCACCCCCTCTACAAGGTGACACAAACTAGTTACTCGTCTCCTTGGAAGATAAATATGCATACTTTCCAGTCTGTGAACACAAAAGGATGAGATTATAACAAAACAGCACCACATAATGAAACATGCCGCATCTCTTGCACTTGCACACAATGAAATGAGCATTTACTATGTGTGCACTATGTAAAAACTAGGCATACCTTCGAACTTGACCTCCAGGTACTCTTGGAGAGCCTACTTTAGTGTACAGCCAAACCTTTATGTCACCTATGAGTTAGAAAAGGCCCCACTACAGCAGCCCTTAGTGTTTAAATCGTTGACAAGCTCTGTTAGAGTGTTAGGTCAAGAACAGCAAGTAATCAAAGCAAACAGTCCTAGTATGGCTGGCTGATGCAAACAAGCAATTGAACAGATGTGTGAGCAAATCTTACATATCAAGAAAAGAAGCAAAGAAGGAGGCTTAAAGACCATCACTTGACTGACCAGATTTAAGGGGCATTTAAACATCATGTGCAACATATGAACTAACATAAACATTGCATATTCCAGATTCTACAATGGAATGCACATGTATTAGGTTATGCCATGTATGATGATGCCTAAATGTACACTATAGCAGGCAAGAGTGATTCATCATTGCACGCATAATTGAATTGCAGGTTAAGGGCCAGTTCTATTCCGCCTTTTCAGGGCTTATTGTCAAAATAAGCCATAAAAGATGTAAAGAAGTCATTTTTGAGTTATGGCCTTGGGCTTAACTAATTTCGCTTTGGAGGGGGGTGTTTCGGGTAGAACCTCACTAAAAATTGAAGGGAAGGGGAATAGTGAAATGACTCTGTTGTCTGCCTATATTACACTCAAAATGCAACTGGTGACGCCCGCGTCACACCTCACCCTCAAGTAAAAATAAACACACAAGTGTTCATTGCCCTGCCCGCTTGCATCTCCTCTCCCCTTTCCCTCTACCTCGATCCCCTGCCTGCAGCACTAGGGTTCCTCCAGCAAGCCGTTGCCACTGGTCCCATCTGGCCTGGTCCTCGACGATGCTCTGTCCAGCTAGGCTACATGGCCGGCGGGTAGGGGCAAATCTCCCTGGCTGCTCCTCCCTCTGGTGCCGCCCCTCATTCTCATGGTCTCCAGCAGCTGCTCCACTGTGGTTCGTCCAACGCACTACTCCGGCAGGCGCTGCACAACTACGGCTGATGCCACACTGCGGCAGAATGCACCTTATTCCCCCTCCCCTCCTCCCAGGCCGTGGCCTTGAGGTGCTATTGAAGGATGAGCTCATCCAACAAGGTGAGGATCTCCTCTGTTTTTTGCCAAATTTTCATTCTGATCCACTATACGATGAATTGCTATGAGCTGCTTCTGGTGCTGCTATATGATGCATTGCTATGAGCTGCTCCTGCTGCTGCTATATGATGAATTGCTATGAGATGCTGCTGCTATATGATGAATTGCTATGAGCTGCTGCTGCTCCTATATGATGAATTGCTATGAGCTGCTGCTGCTGCTATATGATGAGTTGTTATAAGCTGCTCCTGCTGCTGCTGTATGATGAATTGCTATGAGCTGCTCCTGCTGATGCTATATGATGAGTTGCTATAAGCTGCTCCTGCTGCTGCTGTAGGATGAATTGCTATGAGCTGCTCCTGCTGATGCTATATGATGAATTGCTATGAGCTGCTCCTGCTGCTGCTATATGATGAATTGCTATGAGCTGCTCCTGCTGCTGCTATATGATGAATTGCTATGAGCTGCTCCTACTACTGCTATATGATGAATTGCTATGAGCTGCTCCTGCTGCTAGTATATGATGAATTGCTATGAGCTGCTGCTGGTATATGATGAATTGCACACTACTGCTGCTGCCGCTGTATGATGAGTTGCTGCTGCTGCTATATGATGCTTTCAGGTGGTGCTGCTATATGATAATAACCAGCCACTTGGACCATCGAATTTCAATAAATAATTATTCTTCATTTAAATGCGGGTCATGCGTTTTTTGTTTAAATTAGGCAATGGGATCTCTATGGAAAACATTGACCAAAGTAGATTGTGCCAAGTAGATGGTATCTTTGTATTTGCATTTTGAGCAAATAGTGATGGTCTGTTTTCCTATCATATTAATTACTGCACTGGGTTCAATTTGTGATGTTTGCAAGTCAAATTAATTTTCATATGGGCAGCAAAATGAAAAAATATAATGCAATCTAGACTTTTCACCTATCATACCAAAGATAAGCCGAAAACGCAATGAAAAGAACTGGTTGGCTTATTACATGGAGCTTATATTCGCAGGTGCTTATTTTCTTAGGATAACTCGTAATAACTGTCCCTAAGAAACTTGGCCAATAGAACTGACATACAAATAACATGTCACGATGATTGCAATGGAGGAGTGACGTACCATAGCACACTGTATAGGCTCACCGCTGGCTCTCCTTTTTTTGCGATGTTCCATGAAATTGCCACATACATCTTGTACTTTTTCATTGTGTAACCCAATCTGCAAGTTGGCACGGCTAATTTCAGACATCTCTACATGATAATACATTGCATATCCCTTGCGCATATTTAAACCACCAATTAATGATTGTGTGCATAGCATAAACTAGCCATGACTCTGTGTGCTGGACTAGCAGGCACTCTAAGGGAGCCTAATGTAGTGTACTGGAATTCCTACATGCCACCTACGATTTTGTGTAATGTACTGCCTCTGTTCCTAAATATATGTCTATTTAGAGATTCCAGTATGGACCACATACAGATGTATATAGATGCATTTTCGAGTGTAGATTCACTCATTTTGCTCCATATGTAGCCTATATTGGAATCTCTAGAAAGACTAATATTTAGGAACGGAGGTACGAGGTAGTATCATGTATGACATCTACATATCTAATTTAGCAGCCAGTAGTAGAAATCATTGTCTGCACAAAGGGATTACTGGTCGAAAATCCTAGCAAAGCACGCTGCCACGCACAGAACAATACAAGAGAGAGAGACACGCTTACAAGATCATAGCAATGCCTCGGTCAAGGATCTTGGTTGGCCAAGCTGTTAGATCCAGAAGAAACATCGTCCTTGTAGTTTTTGCCAGCTACATAACAGGTAAAAGTGACATGTTAGTATATTTGAAGTACATCGGGCAGGTGATGCTGGACGGGTTCAAAAGTGACAAGTACCTAGGCCGTGGCGGGTGCTTGGCATCTTACCAGACGGTGGGAATCAGGTTAGAAACGTCAAGGGTGATGACGCTGCACTGGCTGTCGGGGTCCGGTAAGGAGATCAAGAACCGTCGAGTAGGGTGTTTGTGGAGCGGCTCCGGTAGGGTGGACTACGGTGTGGGCGAAGCGGATCTGTGGCCGTGGACGAGGGCGTAGGTGAAGCTGCTCTGGTGGTTGGGTTAAGGATGGTGTCGACGATGCGGATCTGCGGCCATGGACGGGGCGTCAGAAGCTGCTCTGCTAGGTTGGATGAGGGTGCGAGGAAGCGGATCTGAGGCCGTGGACTTGTGAGTTGGCAAAGCGGCCCTGGTAGAGTTGAAAATGGAATAGGCGAAGCTACTCCGGTGGGGTTGACGATGTTGTCGGCGAACTGGCTCCGGTAGGGTTGAGGAAGGTGTCGGCGAAGAGGATCAGAGGCCGTCGACGGGGGCGTCGGTGGGGCGGCTCCAGGGGGTGTGGACGAAGCGTCTCTGGTGGGGAGTACAAATGAGTCGCTGCAGATGCGCTGCGGTTGACGAGAGTACCGGCGAAGCAGATCCGGCGCCGTGGACAAGGCCGGCACTGAATGGGCTGTGGTACAGTGGTGGATGAGTAGTCTACTTGTTTCTAGGGGAGGTGGGAGGGGTAGATGCGGCCGCAGAAGCAGATCCGGCGAGGTGGACGCCGCTGGCAGTGAATGGGCTCTGGTCTGCCGGTGGATGAGCAGTCTAGGGTTTCGAGAGGGGAGGGGAGAAAGGCCGATGACGTACGGACGGCGTGGTGTGAGATGCTCTGGTGCTGTGGAGTTAGTCGTTTTTGCGGGAGGGGGAGAGGAAATGGGGGTGCCATGTAGTGGGGGGAACCGGAAGTTACCAAAGCAGCCCCGACCTATTATGTAGATGAGGGCGGTATTGTAACTATTGGTCTCCGTGCACCAAGGACAAAAGGGGAATTTCGCATGCTAAATACTAAGGTGGCGGAAATTTTAGAAGGAGGCAGGAGATTTTGCCGCCCGCGGGATCATTCGTATCCAGTTTCAACTAATTTTGTACCGTGCAAGCGGGAAGGTCATGCGAGACCGTGTACACGGGGCACGCGTCAGCAGTTAATAACTGGTGTGTCCACCCCAGAAAAAAAGACAATAACACGGGATGATGCGCCGATAACTTGGACGTTCACACGGGCGCGGCCAATCGTACGGGTGTAGTGGCGCGTTCACAAAAAAGGGACCAAACGCTCAGCCTATGTATTTCTCGTGTAAATAGATAATTTAGTGCAATTGGTTATTTACTTTAAACATAATGCATTGACGTGTTAGTGTAGAGGCGTACAAAAAGAAGTCCGCTACTTAAAAGTGTTACCTCATATGATTACATAGCCTCCATTTCATAAATTGCGTACCCGTTGAATTCATATATGAATATTACATATATTACTTCATAATAGAACCTTAAATCATCCAAGACTAATGATTTTGAATGCAAGAGTAACAATGGTGCATGTACATGATAGCTACATTGGTTGTTTGAATAAACATCACTGTAACTTTGGCATGCACAACTGAAAAGGTTTATTTAAATAGAAAAATGTGATATGTGAGTGTCCAATCTTTATAGCGTTGAATCGATATTGTACCTTTGGACACGATACGAAGTAGATATTGATTTATGTTCAAGCGATGCACGTCCACGATCGCTAGATAGTGTTACGTGAATGAATTGTGCAATCTCTCTCACACGCATACATATCTCATTTCCCTGTGGTCATCGGAATCAGACACGCGCACTTCGTGTATTTCTCTCCCTCCGTCAAGGTTAGAATTCGTCTTTCTACCCCGTCCTACAAGTCTCTCACACAGAAACACACACGCTCTCTCTGTCGAACATGCCCATCCCTTTAATTCCGCTCACCAATAGCCACTAATGTCTCAAAGTATAATAATGTCTCTCACACATATGCCTAAGGTTAACTCGAGTTCTGGGACCATATGAATACATACAATGGGATTCCAACAGAGCACCTTTTGTTTTGAGATTTCGCTCTCTCTCTCTCTCCAACACATTGTTTCTCGCTTCATTTTTTCCGGCACTTGCATGCACACAATTTTGTTTATCTTCGTGATGCTTTAAGTATGTGTCACACAAATGCTATCTACCTATCCCTTAATATAGCTAGATATGTGTCACACAAACTCCTTCTCCCTACTAGCAAGATGCCCATGCGTTGCACCGAACATCAAGATGCATTTGTATGAGTAGTTTATCTTGTGGGAGAAAAGGATGAATGAGGGAATGCCTTATTTGCAAATGCGGAGAGGGGTGTGGGTATCTTTTTGCAAAATTTCCACAGTTTCCTTCCTATCCGTCGGGTATAAATCGCATGGCCTATATTGCAGGATGGCAGGAACACCATCATCACCAACTCTGTTTTTTATAAGAGTAGGGATATGTAAGTGTCACTGCCCCCCCCCCCCCCCGCCCCCCCGACACACACACCCACTGTTGGGTAACGTAGTAATTTCAAAAAAATTCCTACGCACACGCAAGATCATGGTGATGCATAGCAACGAGAGGGGAGAGTGTTGTCCACGTACCCTCGTAGACCGACAGCGGAAGCGTTATCACAACGCGGTTGATGTAGTCGTACGTCTTCACGATCCGACCGATCAAGTACCGAACGCACGGCACCTCCGAAGTTCTACACACGTTCAGCTCGATGACGTCCCTCGAACTCCGATCCAGCCGAGTGTTGAGGGAGAGTTTCGTCAGCACGACGGCGTGGTGACGATGATGATGTTCCACCGACGCAGGGCTTCGCCTAAGCTCCGCGACGGTATTATCAAGGTGTAATCTGGTGGAGGGGGGCACCGCACACGGCTAAAATATCGTATATCAAGTTTGTCCATGGGGTGCCCCCTGCCCCCGTATATAAAGGAGCAAGGGAGGAGGAGGCCGGCCCTAGGAGGGGGCGCGCCAAGTGTGGAGTCCTACTAGGACTCCCTAGTCCTAGTAGGATTCCACCTCCCATATGGAATAGGAAAAGAGGAAGGGAAAAAGAGAAGGAAGGAAGGGGGCGCCCCCTTTCCCTAGTCCAATTCGGACCAGACCAAGGGGACGGGTGCGGCCACCCTTGAGGCCCTTTTCCTTCTTTCCCGTATGGCCCAATAAGGCCCAATACGTATTCCCGTAACTCTCCGGTACTCCGAAAAATACCCGAATCACTCGGAACCTTTCCGAAGTCCGAATATAGTCGTCCAATATATCGATCTTTACGTCTCGACCATTTCGAGACTCCTCGTCATGTCCCCGATCTCATCCGGGACTCCGAACTCCTTCGGTACATCAACATACATAAACTCATAATAAAACTGTCATCGTAACTTTAAGCGTGCGGACCCTTTGGGTTCGAGAACTATATAGACATGACCGAGACACCTCTCCGGTCAATAACCAATAGCGGGACCTGGATGCCCATATTGGCTCCCACATATTCTACGAAGATCTTTATCGGTCAGACCGCATAACAACATACGTTGTTCCCTTTGTCATCGGTATGTTACTTGCCCGAGATTCGATCGTCAGTATCTCGATACCTAGTTCAATCTCGTTACCGGCAAGTCTCTTTAGTCATTCCGTAATACATCATCCCGCAACTAACTCATTAGTCACAATGCTTGCAAGGCTTATAGTGATGTGCATTACCGAGTGGGCCCAGAGATACCTCTCCGACAATCGGAGTGACAAATCCTAATCTCGAAATACGCCAACCCAACAAGTACCTTTGCAGACACCTGTAGAGCACCTTTATAATCACCCAGTTACGTTGTGACGTTTGGTAGCACACAAAGTGTTCCTCCGGTAAACGGGAGTAGCATAATCTCATAGTCATAGGAACATGTATAAGTCATGAAGAAAGCAATAGCAACATACTAAACGATCGGGTGCTAAGCTAACGGAATGGGTCAAGTCGATCACGTCATTCTCCTAATGAGGTGATCCCGTTAATCAAATGACAACTCATGTCTATGGCTAGGAAACATAACCATCTTTGATTAACGAGCTAGTCAAGTAGAGGCATACTAGTGACACTCTGTTTGTCTATGTATTCACACATGTATTATGTTTCCGGTTAATACAATTCTAGCATGAATAATAAACATTTATCATGATATAAGGAAATATATAATACTTTATTATTGCCTCTAGGGCATATTTCCTTCACCCACACCCACACAACCACACACACACACACTTCCCAACACCGAAGGAGTAGGGTGACACCTTGATCTTGATACTAATCTATCGCCTGGCTTCTCTCTCAAACACACACACACACACACACGCACACACACTACCCGACACCGAAGGAGTAGGGCGGCACCTCGATCTTGATAGTAATCTATCTACTCCTCTTTCAAACACACACACACAACTCGCTAGTTGTGCCTCTGTGCCTACCACGCACACTCTCGATACGTCTTTCTCTCCCCCCCTCCCCCCACCCCAACAATGACAGCAGAAGGGTGACAACTCAATCTAATCGTAATCTGTCAATTGGTTTCTCTCTCGAACATTGTGTCTCTGTGCCTCGCTCAGTAGCCCCCTCGATATGTAGACTTCTCACGCGCGCACAGCTGTAGTGACGATGACGCCGAACCCAGTGTGCCTCGTTTTACCGGCCTCATGTGATAGTTTTCACCCCTGTTTTCTGTTAATTAACAAGGGAACCTTTCTTTGTTACTACTAGTGAATCCAAATCATTCGCGGCAGACATAAAATATATCACTTCAACCCAATTATCGCAGTAACTATTTAAAAGAAAACTAGCTAGATGCCCGTGTGTTGCACGGAAAATCAAGATGCATTTGTATGAGTAGTTTATCTTGTGAGAGAAAAGGATGAACGAGGGAAGGCCGTATTTGCGAACCTGGAGAGGGGTGTGGGTAAATTTTTGCAAAATTGCCATAGTTTTCTTCCTATCCGTTAGATATAAATCCGATGGCCTATATTGCAGGATGGCACGCACACCATCATCACCAACTCTGTTTTCTACTCCCTCCGTTCCTAAATATTTGTCCTTTTAGAGATTTCTACAAGTGACTACATATGGAGCAAAATGAGTGAATCTACACTCTAAAATATGTCTACATACACATCCGTATGTGGTAGTCCATTTGAAATCTGAAAAAGACACATATTTAGGAACGGATGGAGTATAAGAGTAGACATGGAGATATATCAGCAGCATGGTCTACAACAAAAATGTGCTGGACTGGTTAGCGCCGGATGCTCGCAACGTGATGACATGAGTTTGAATTCTGTCTTTAACTTTAGATTTTTATATTATATATTACTTATTTAATATATACTTCTTTCGCTACTATACTGACAGTGGAACCCACAGAGTACTTAGAATACAAGATTAAGGATGGACTTGTTTCTTTTTAACTTTCTGCACGAAGCTGTAGCCACCTTGCAAGTCACGTGTACACTATACATGCAATTAACTTTTTATAGAGGGACAATCATACACGCAATTAACTCAAATGGATTGGATGTCACTCTATTATTTCCAGCATAAGAGCATCTCCAACGACAGTCGGCAAATTTCCTCCCGTTTCCTTCCGCGGAGGATGACATCAAACGCCAGCGGCATACATTTTCACAACTCTAACCAACCAGATGAAATACGTGCAAACACGAACTGATTTCATATAAGCATGAAGGATTTCGTATAAAAAAGCCGGATCTTCATATAAACATGATGGATTTCATTACATTTACATGAACTAAGCGGTGCCAATCCGGCTATCTGCTTGGTATAATTAATACTCCCTCCGTCCGGAAATACTTGTCCTAGAAATGGATGTATCTAGACTAATTTTAGTTATAGATACATACAATTTATCCATTCTTAGAAAAAAAAATTCCCGCCAGCTGGAGAGGGAGTACATAATCTAAATGGCCGCTCGCGGATCCCTTTGTCTTCCTCATGTCCGGCAGACACTTTGCGGGGTCGACGAAGGTCCTTGGAAGAGACGAAGAAGCTAAGAAACCACCTGAATGCGCAGTCGTCGCCTTGGCGGTGGCCTTCATGGGACCCGAGTGGCGGCGGCCTCCCGTGTTCTAGTTCTCCTCGATGATGGCGGCGGACACGGAGAAGCTGACCACCGACTCGTCGCTGTCCACGCACCCGGCTTCTGTCTCTGCCTGCATGGCGCTGCCGCAGGCACGGGAGGTGCGCCCACAGACACGGGAGGCGCGGTACGACACGGCAGCGACGACGCCCATACCGGTGTGCTCGCCGCCATGCCGGCATGGAGCAACTCGCCACTCCTCATCGAGCTGAACTGGAGTGGCGAGTGAAGGAAATATGCCCTAGAGGCAATAATAAAGTATTATTTATTTCCTTATATCATGATAAATGTTTATTATTCATGCTAGAATTGTATTAACCGGAAACATAATACATGCGTGAATACATAGACAAACAGTGTGTCACTAGTATGCCTCTACTTGACTAGCTCGTTAATCAAAGATGGTTATGTTTCCTAGCCATAGACATGAGTTGTCATTTGATTAACGAGATCACCTCATTAGGAGAATGACGTGATTGACCTGGCCCATTCTGTTAGCTTAGCACCCGATCGTTTAGTATGTTGCTATTGCTTTCTTCATGACTTATACATGTTCCTATGACTATGAGATTATGCAACTCTCGTTTACCGGAGGAACACTTTGTGTGCTACCAAACGTCACAACGTAAATGGGTGATTATAAAGGTGCTCTACAGGTGTCTCCAAAGGTACTTGTTGGGTTGGCGTATTTCGAGATTAGGATTTGTCACTCCGATTGTCGGAGAGGTATCTCTGGGCCCACTCGGTAATGCACATCACTATAAGCCTTGCAAGCATTGTGACTAATGAGTTAGTTGCGGGATGATGTATTACGGAATGAGTAAAGAGACTTGCCGGTAACGAGATTGAACTAGGTATCGAGATACCGACGATCGAATCTCGGGCAAGTAACATACCGATGACAAAGGGAACAACGTATGTTGTTATGCGGTTTGACCGATAAAGATCTTCGTAGAATATGTGGGAACCAATATGAGCATCCAGGTTCCGCTATTGGTTATTGACCGGAGAGGTGTCTCGGTCATGTCTACATAGTTCTCGAACCCGTAGGGTCCACACGCTTAACGTTACGATGACAGTTATATTATGAGTTTGTATGTTTTGATGTACCGAAGGTTGTTCGGAGTCCCGGATGTGATCACGGACATGACGAGGAGTCTCGAAATGGTCGAGACATAAAGATTGATATATTGGACGACTATATTCGGACACCGGAGTGCCGGAGAAGTTTCGGATTAAACCGGAGTGCCGGAGGTTTACCGGAACCCCCCGGGGAAATATTGGGCCTTAGTGGGCCTTGAGGGGAGAGAGAGGGCAGCAGCCAGGAGGAGGCGCGCCCCCTTCCATGAGGAATCCGAGTTGGACTAGGAGAGGGGGGCGCAGCCCCTCTTTCCCTCTCCCTCTCCCTCTCTTTCCTTCCCCCCTCTTTTCCTAGTTGGACTAGGAAAGGGGAGTCCTACTCCTACTAGGAGGAGGACTCCCCCCCTCTCCTTGGTGCGCCTAGGGCAGCCGGCCTCCCCCTTGCTCCTTTATATACGGGGGCAGGGGGCACCTCTATACACACTTGATATACGATATTTTAGCCGTGTGCGGTGCCCCCCTCCACCATATTACAGCTCGATAATACCGTCGCGGAGCTTAGGCGAAGCCCTGCGTCGGTGGAACATCATCATCGTCACCACGCCGTCGTGCTGACGAAACTCTCCCTCAACACTCGGCTGGATCGGAGTTCGAGGGACGTCATCGAGCTGAACGTGTGCTGAACTCGGAGGTGCCGTGCGTTCGGTACTTGTTCGGTCGGATCGTGAAGACGTACGACTACATCAACCGCGTTGTGATAACGCTTCCGCTGTCGGTCTACGAGGGTACGTGGACAACACTCTCCCCTCTCGTTGCTATGCATCACCATGTTCTTGCGTGTGCGTAGGAATTTTTTGAAATTACTACGTTCCCCAACAGTGGCATCCGAGCCTGGTTTTATGCGTTGATGCTATGCACGAGTAGAACACAAGTGAGTTGTGGGCGATATAAGTCATACTGCTTACCAGCATGTCATACTTTGGTTCAGCGGTATTGTGAGATGAAGCGGCCCGGACCGACATTACGCGTACGCTTACGCGAGACTGGTTTCACCGTTGCGAGCACTCGTTGCTTAAAGGTGACCGGCGGGTGTCTGTCTCTCTCACTTTAGTTGAACCGAGTGTGGCTACGCCCGGTCCTTGCGAAGGTTAAAACAGCACCAACTTGACAAACTATCGTTGTGGTTTTGATGCGTAGGTAAGAACGGTTCTTGCTAAGCCCGTAGCAGCCACGTAAAACTTGCAACAACAAAATAGAGGACGTCTAACTTGTTTTTGCAGGGCATGTTGTGATGTGATATGGTCAAGACATGATGTGATATAATTTGTTGTATGAGATGATCATGTTTTGTAACCGAGTTATCGGCAACTGGCAGGAGCCATATGGTTGTCGCTTTATTGTATGAAATGCAATCGCCATGTAATAGTTTTACTTTATCACTAAGCGGTAGCGATAGTCGTAAAAGCAATAAGTTGGCGAGACGACAACGATACTACGATGGAGATCAAGGTGTCGCGCCGGTGACGATGGTGATCATGACGGTGCTTCGGAGATGGAGATCACAAGCACGGTGCTTCGGAGATGGAGATCACAAGCACAAGATGATGATGGCCATATCATATCACTTATATTGATTGCATGTGATGTTAATCCTTTATGCATCTTATCTTGCTTTGATTGACGGTAGCATTATAAGATGATCTCTCACTAAAATTTCAAGATAAAAGTGTTCTCCCTGAGTATGCACCGTTGCGAAAGTTCTTCGTGCTGAGACACCACGTGATGATCGGGTGTGATAGGCTCTACGTTCAAATACAACGGGTGCAAAACAGTTGCACACGCGGAATACTCAGGTTAAACTTGACGAGCCTAGCATATGCAGATATGGCTTCGGAACACGGAGACCGAACGGTCGAGCGTGAATCATATAGTAGATATGATCAACATATTGATGTTCACCATTGAAACTACTCCATCTCACGTGATGATCGGACATGGTTTAGTTGATTTGGATCACGTAATCACTTAGATGATTAGAGGGATATCTATCTAAGTGGGAGTTCTTAAGTAATATGATTAATTGAACTTAAATTTATCATGAACTTAGTACGTGATAGTATCTTGCTTGTCTATGTTAATTGTAGATAAATGGCCCGTGCTGTTGTTCCGTTGAATTTTAATGCGTTCCTTGAGTAAGCTAAGTTGAAAGATGATGGTAGCAATTACATGGACTGGGTCCGTAACTTGAGGATTATCCTCATTGTTGCATTGAAGAATTACGTCCTGGAAGCACCGCTAGGTGCCAGGCCTCCTGCAAGAGCAACACCAGAAGTTATGAACGTCTGGCAGAGCAAAGCTGATGACTACTCGATAGTTCAGTGTGCCATGCTTTACGGCTTAGAACCGGGTCTTAAACGATGTTTTGAGCGTCATGGGCATATGAGATGTTCCAGGAGTTGAAGTTAATATTTCAAGCAAATGCCCGGATTGAGAGATATGAAGTCTCCAATAAGTTCTACAGCTGCAAGATGGAAGAGAATAGTTCTGTCAGTGAGCATATACTCAAAATGTCTGGGTATAATAATCACTTGATTCAACTGGGAGTTAATCTTCCGGATGATAGCGTCATTGACAGAATTCTTCAATCACTTCCACCAAGCTACAAGAGCTTCGTGATGAACTATAACATGCAAGGGATGAATAAGACAATTCCCAAGCTCTTCGCAATGCTAAAGGCAGCGGAGGTAGAAATCAAAAAGGAGCATCAAGTGTTGATGGTCAGTAAAACCACTAGTTTCAAGAAAAAGGGCAAAGGGAAGAAGAAGGGGAACTTCAAGAAGAACAGCAAGCAAGTTGCTGTTCAGGAGAAGAAACCCAAGTCTGGACCTAAGCCTGAAACTGAGTGCTTCTACTGCAAGCAGACTGGTCACTGGAAGCGGAACTGCCCCAAGTATTTGGCGGATAAGAAGGATGGCAAGGTTAACAAAGGTATATGTGATATACATGTTATTGATGTGTACCTTACTAATGCTCGCAGTAGCACCTGGGTATTTGATACTGGTTCTGTTGCTAATATTTGCAACTCGAAACAGGGGCTACGGATTAAGCGAAGATTGGCTAAGGACGAGGTGACGATGCGCGTGGGAAATGGTTCCAAAGTCGATGTGATCGCCGTCGGCACGCTACCTCTACATCTACCTTCGGGATTAGTTTTAGACCTAAATAATTGTTATTTGGTGCCAGCGTTGAGCATGAACATTATATCTGGATCTTGTTTAATGCGAGACGGTTATTCATTTAAATCAGAGAATAATGGTTGTTCTATTTATATGAATAATATCTTTTATGGTCATGCACCCTTGAAGAGTGGTCTATTTTTAATGAATCTCGATAGTAGTGACACACATATTCATAATGTCGAAGCCAAAAGATGCAGAGTTGATAATGATAGTGCAACTTATTTGTGGCACTGCCGTTTAGGTCATATCGGTGTAAAGCGCATGAAGAAACTCCATGCTGATGGACTTTTGGAATCACTTGATTATGAATCACTTGGTACTTGCGAACCGTGCCTTCATGGGCAAGATGACAAAAACACCGTTCTCCGGAACTATGGAGAGAGCAACAGATTTGTTGGAAATCATACATACAGATGTATGTGGTCCGATGAATATTGAGGCTCGTGGCGGATATCGTTATTTTCTCACCTTCACAGATGATTTGAGCAGATATGGGTATATCTACTTAATGAAACATAAGTCTGAAACATTTGAAAAGTTCAAAGAATTTCAGAGTGAAGTTGAAAATCATCGTAACAAGAAAATAAAATTCCTACGATCTGATCGTGGAGGAGAATATTTGAGTTACGAGTTTGGCCTACATTTGAAACAATGCGGAATAGTTTCGCAACTCACGCCACCCGGAACACCACAGCGTAATGGTGTGTCCGAACGTCGTAATCGTACTTTATTAGATATGGTGCGATCTATGATGTCTCTTACTGATTTACCGCTATCGTTTTGGGGTTATGCTTTAGAGACGGCTGCATTCACTCTAAATAGGGCACCATCGAAATCCGTTGAAACGACACCTTATGAACTATGGTTTGGCAAGAAACCAAAGTTGTCGTATCTTAAAGTTTGGGGTTGCGATGCTTATGTGAAGAAACTTCAACCTGATAAGCTCGAACCTAAATCGGAGAAATGTGTCTTCATAGGATACCCAAAGGAGACTGTTGGGTACACCTTCTATCACAGATCCGAAGGCAAGATATTCGTTGCTAAGAATGGATCCTTTCTAGAGAAGGAGTTTCTCTCGAAAGAAGTGAGTGGGAGGAAAGTAGAACTTGATGAGGTAACTGTACCTGCTCCCTTACTGGAAAGTAGATCATCACAGAAATCAGTTTCTGCGACACCTACACCAATTAGTGAGGAAGTTGATGATAATGATCATGAAACTTCAGATCAAGTTATTACTGAACCTCGTAGGTCAACTAGATCAAGATCCGCACCAGAGTGGTACGGTAATCCTGTTCTGGAGGTTATGTTACTAGACCATGACGAACCTACGAACTATGAAGAAGCGATGGTGAGCCCAGATTCCGCAAAATGGCTTGAAGCCATGAAATCCGAGATGGGATCCATGTATGAGAACAAAGTATGGACTTTGGTTGACTTGCCCGATGGTCGGCAAGCCATTGAAAATAAATGGATCTTCAAGAAGAAGACTGACGCTGATGGTAATGTTACTGTCTATAAAGCTCGACTTGTTGCAAAAGGTTTTTGACAAGTTCAAGGAATTGACTACGATGAGACCTTCTCAACCGTAGCGATGCTTAAGTCTGTCCGAATCATGTTAGCAATTGCCGCATTTTATGATTATGAAATTTGGCAAATGGATGTCAAAACTGCATTCCTGAATGGATTTTTGGAAGAAGAGTTGTATATGATGCAACCGGAAGGTTTTGTCGATCCAAAGGGAACTAACAAAGTGTGCAAGCTCCAGCGATCCATTTATGGACTGGTGCAAGCCTCTCGGAGTTGGAATAAACGCTTTGATAGTGTGATCAAAGCATTTGGTTTTATACAGACTTTTGGAGAAGCCTGTATTTACAAGAAAGTGAGTGGGAGCTCAGTAGCATTTCTGATATTATATGTGGATGACATATTACTGATTGGAAATGATATAGAATTTCTGGATAGCATAAAGGGATACTTGAATAAGAGTTTTTCAATGAAAGACCTCGGTGAAGCTGCATATATATTAGGCATTAAGATCTATAGAGATAGATCAAGACGCTTAATAGGACTTTCACAAAGCACATACCTTGACAAAGTTTTGAAGAAGTTCAAAATGGATCAAGCAAAGAAAGGGTTCTTGCCTGTACTACAAGGTGTGAGATTGAGTAAGACTCAATGCCCGACCACTGCAGAAGATAGAGAGAAGATGAAAGATGTTCCCTATGCTTCAGCCATAGGCTCTATCATGTATGCAATGCTGTGTACCAGACCTGATGTGTGCCTTGCTATAAGTTTAGCAGGGAGGTACCAAAGTAATCCAGGAGTGGATCACTGGACAGCGGTCAAGAACATCCTGAAATACCTGAAAAGGACTAAGGATATGTTTCTCGTTTATGGAGGTGACAAAGAGCTCATCGTAAGTGGTTACGTTGATGCAAGCTTTGACACTGATCCGGATGATTCTAAATCGCAAACCGGATACGTATTTACATTGAACGGTGGAGCTGTCAGTTGGTGCAGTTCTAAGCAAAGTGTCGTGGCGGGATCTACGTGTGAAGCGGAATACATAGCTACTTCGGAAGCAGCAAATGAAGGAGTCTGGATGAAGGAGTTCATATCCGATCTAGGTGTCATACCTAGTGCATCGGGACCAATGAAAATCTTTTGTGACAATACTGGTGCAATTGCCTTAGCAAAGGAATCCATATTTCACAAGAGAACCAAGCACATCAAAAGACGCTTCAATTCCATCCGGGATTTAGTCCAGGTGGGAGACATAGAAATTTGCAAGATACATACGGATCTGAATGTTGCAGACCCGTTGACTAAGCCTCTTCCACGAGCAAAACATGATCAACACCAAGACTCCATGGGTGTAAGAATCATTACTATGTAATCTAGATTATTGACTCTAGTGCAAGTGGGAGACTGAAGGAAATATGCCCTAGAGGCAATAATAAAGTATTATTTATTTCCTTATATCATGATAAATGTTTATTATTCATGCTAGAATTGTATTAACCGGAAACATAATACATGTGTGAATACATAGACAAACAGTGTGTCACTAGTATGCCTCTACTTGACTAGCTCGTTAATCAAAGATGGTTATGTTTCCTAGCCATAGACATGAGTTGTCATTTGATTAACGAGATCACCTCATTAGGAGAATGACGTGATTGACCTGACCCATTCCGTTAGCTTAGCACCTGATCGTTTAGTATGTTGCTATTGCTTTCTTCATGACTTATACATGTTCCTATGACTATGAGATTATGCAACTCCCGTTTACCGGAGGAACACTTTGTGTGCTACCAAACGTCACAACGTAAATGGGTGATTATAAAGGTGCTCTACAGGTGTCTCCAAAGGTACTTGTTGGGTTGGCGTATTTCGAGATTAGGATTTGTCACTCCGATAGTCGGAGAGGTATCTCTGGGCCCACTCGGTAATGCACATCACTATAAGCCTTGCAAGCATTGTGACTAATGAGTTAGTTGCGGGATGATGTATTACGGAACGAGTAAAGAGACTTGCTGGTAACGAGATTGAACTAGGTATCGAGATACCGACGATCGAATCTCGGGCAAGTAACATACCGATGACAAAGGGAACAACGTATGTTGTTATGCGGTTTGACCGATAAAGATCTTCGTAGAATATGTGGGAACCAATATGAGCATCCAGGTTCCGCTATTGGTTATTGACCGGAGAGGTGTCTCGGTCATGTCTACATAGTTCTCGAACCCGTACGGTCCGCACGCTTAACATTACGATGACAGTTATATTATGAGTTTGTATGTTTTGATGTACCGAAGGATTGTTCGGAGTCCCGGATGTGATCACGGACATGACGAGGAGTCTCGAAATGGTCGAGACATAAAGATTGATATATTGGACGACTATATTCGGACACCGGAAGTGTTCCGGAGAAGTTTTGGATTAAACCGGAGTGCCGGATGGTTACCGGAACCCCCCGGGGAAGTATTGGGCCTTAGTGGGCCTTGAGGGGAGAGAGAGGACAGCAGCCAGGAGGTGGCGCGCCCCCTCCCATGAGGAATCCTAGTTGGACTAGGAGAGGGGGGCGCAGCCCCTCTTTCCCTCTCCGTCTCCCTCTCTTTCCTTCCCCTCCTCTTTTCCTAGTTGGACTAGGAAAGGGGAGTCCTACTCCTACTAGGAGGAGGACTCCCCCCTCTCCTTAGCGCGCCTAGGGCAGCCGGCCTCCCCCTTGATCCTTTATATACGGGGGCAGGGGGGCACCTCTATACACACTTGATATACGATATTTTAGCCTTGTGCGGTGCCCCCCTCCACCATATTACACCTCGATAATACCGTCGCGGAGCTTAGGCGAAGCCCTGCGTCGGTGGAACATCATCATCGTCACCACGCCGTCGTGCTGACGAAACTCTCCCTCAACACTCGGTTGGATCGGAGTTCGAGGGACATCATCGAGCTGAACGTGTGCTGAACTCGGAGGTGCCGTGCGTTCGGTAATTGATCGGTCGGATCGTGAAGACGTACGACTACATCAACCGCGTTGTGATAACGCTTCCGCTGTCGGTCTACGAGGGTACGTGGACAACACTCTCCCCTCTCGTTGCTATGCATCACCATGTTCTTGTGTGTGTGTAGGAATTTTTTTGAAATTACTATGTTCCCCAACAGCGAGTTGCTGAACCACGCGCCTGCTTGGGGCGGCAACTGGTTCCGTCGGGCCAAGCGAGGTTGGTGAAGCACCGAGCGGCCTCGCCCGTATCCGGAGGGCTCGGCGGGCCACCCAACAGGGTAATATGCCAGAGAACGGCTCCTCGGAAGCCATCGGAAGAGTGGAGAAATTGGTGAAGGCGGAGATGGGGGAGCGGCGGAGGGGTGCGATTCTTGCCCGCTGTCTGTCTGGCCTCGTGTAAATAGAGGGCGGACGGTAGGAGCTTGGCCGGCGTCTGGCCTCGTTTAAACTGAGGGCGGACGGGAGGAGCTCGGCCGGTGTTGCGTTTAATTCCGTCCCGCTCATGAACGGACGTGTGGCCGGAGTAGGTTCTCGGTTTTCATGCAGGTTGAACGGAGGGGTTTGATGGAGGCTAGGAGGCGTGTTCAGCCGGGCGTGTAGTGGACGGGGCAGTACTATTTGATTTGACAACTACAACTAGTATATTATAAAAAACAAAGAAGAGTAGTAGAGATAGAGATAAGCATAGAGACTAGGGAGGAGCACCATCTACTGCTTCGTGGGCTACACCTGCGCTCCATTCGGTGGCCACAACGTCCCCTACAGCCACTCCCTCCTGCGCTCCATTCGGCGGGCGCTGTTGAAATTTGGGGAGCGCACTCTCGCGACTGCTAGCAGCGGACGACTTCACCGACGACGACTTCTTCCCCGACCTCGGCAACGTCTTCCTCAACGACATGGGCGACAACCTCAACGCCATTGGTGCTGCTCCCGTTGCACCGTATGTGTTTCTGTCCTTCCTGTTTGAAATCGTGGTAGAATTCATGTTTCTAGTCTGTGTCCTAGATTCGATCTGTTCATCTACTATGCTAGTCCGCATGATTAGTTTAATATCTGTTATAGCCGTCAAGATTTATTTTGTGCTTATTCGGACTAAATCTCGTAGTAACTTGCTCATATATTCAACTGGCGGAACGTCCCCTACAGCCACTCCCGTTTCATAGACGGCCTGGTCGATGCCTCCAAGGAGCCCTTCGTCTACTGCTATGAGTGCCCGGTACCGTTTTGGGGCTCGCCGGCGGACATCGGCATCACCTGATGCAGGCGTGCGGCCATCACTACTGGCCCTTGGCGAAGAACATCAAGTACGAGACGTGCTACCCATTCACCGTGCCGGAGTCGCTGGAGGATCAGCGCCGCCTGCTAGTCTCGGAGGAGGACGGTAGCGTCTTCCTCTTGATCGTGGCCACCGGCGAGGCCCGCGTAGGCCGCCGCCACTTCTCTGTAGTGTGCGTCAGGGGAAACGCCGCTGACGCTGACACTGACACAAGGTCGATGTACGCGTGCGTGCTCACTATTACTACCCCTCGGAGGTACGTGGGCAGCGACACTGGGTACGCCAAGCATACTTGGACTCTGCCGAGCTGGGACCTTCCCGCCGATGTGGACATGGAAAACCCATGGTGTTATTTGAACTCCAACAATGTGCACGGGGACTCCAAGGAGGTTCACCTGGACATCTGCATTTTCAAGTTAAATGTTGATCATTAGTCTTCGGTCAATGTAATCCGCTGTCTAAGCATGTGGAGACTTCCGTGCATGATCTTGCTCTGTTGGATGATCACGCATGAATAAAAGTGTATCCATTTATGGTTTAGTCTAGAATCTTCCATGTATGAATTTTTACTACAGCACTGGTGAAAGCCTTATGATGAACCATTTCTTACATATCCTCTGCCCCCTTCCAAGTCATCCTGATTTAATCCCTCCGTCTAGGTGTATAAGGGCATGGTTAATACTTAAATAGTATAGCCAACTCTTGACTATAAGAAAGTGCCATGTCATCTGTAGCCAACATGTATAAGAATGGATACTCAAAAACTAATTCTTGAAGATCATTTCCTACAAAGCACAATAAGAGTTATTTCTTCACAAGTTTTGGATGCAGGTTGAACAGTTGAACGCTTTTGTTTGCAAAAGATACTTTTTTTATCTATTTCACCCAGATGTTTGTGAGCTCTAGAGATGAAATAATATCCGAACAAACCTATCAATACCCGTTACACATGAGATGACCCCCACATCCTTTGTCAAAATAAACAACTCCCCGATCAATGCATATCACTCTTCCGTGCAACGCACGGGCACCTTACTATAGATTAGTATGACCAAAAATTGAACTAACATTATATATAGTATGATAAATGATGATGCATGTCACCTAAAATTATATCATTGAAAACTATGTTCAAATACGAATCTAACGATATTGTTTTTGTTGACATGCACTAACATTTTGTCAGTTAAATCTTCAGTCAAATTCAATGGGGGATAAACAACGACCGATGTAGTAGTACTAGTATAGAGGGCAGCGCTGCATGGGAGTCTCCCCTCTCACCCTGCTTGTGGCGTGGCAGTAAAGCCGTCATATCACAAAACCCAACCACTCCGAGTAATAAGTGGCCTGGTAAAATAAACGGACAAGCAACCATCACATCCCTCCGTCTTTTTTGCATTTCATCTCTCTACATTTACTTTCTCCGGTTCATCTCGCACACTCGATCCCTAGCTACTACTCCTAGTATCCCTAGCTACTAGTCCTAGGGCCAGTTCTTTTGGCGGCTTCCCCAGCTTTTCCCATAAGACTAGTCATAGTGGAGAGTAACATTAAGGCGCCTCACTCATTTATTTGGGCTTCTAAACTACTACTAGTAGTACCTCCGTCCTGATTTATTCCTCACCATTGTAATTTGTGCTAAATTTTGACCAAAAATTTAACTGATAAAATGTTACTGCATGTGACATGCACTAACATTTCATTAGTTAAATTTATGATCAAAATTTGACACAGACTACAATGGGGACCAATAAACCAAGACGGAGGTAGTAGTTATGGGATTACTAATCTAGAAGCCTAAAAGAACTGGCCCCTGGTACTCCTACTAGTAGTAGTACTCAAGTTGGAATTCCAATTGCACGGCACAACTTCTTAGGCAAAAAATTCGATACAGGGTGTAGGAAGCGGTTTGGGAATTTGCATGCCTTTCCAACCAGTGAGATACTCCGTACAAAGTACGACAAAGAAATGACCACAGAGAAGGAAGCTAAAAGTAAACAATCAAACGAGCATTTCTGCATTTGTTTTGCATTGAATCTTTTCACAAGCTTGACTAGTGATGTTTTTTTACTTTTACAAAGACCGCATCTTAATGTTAAAACGTGCATTTGCACGTACATAAGTAATAGTAGTACTCCCTCCGTCTAGGTGTATAAGTCTTCCCTCCTTCTTGGTCACGGTGCACAACCAAAGATGACTTATTGACCTGGATGGAGGGAGTAGCACTTACAGTCCAGTTCTAAATATTTGTCTTTCTAGAGATTTTTCAATAAGTGACTACATACGGAGCAAAATGAGTGAATCTACACTTCAAAATATGTCTATATAATCCGTATGTGATAGTCCATTTGAAATCTCTAAAAGGTCAAATATTTAGGAACGGAGGGAGTAATATATTAGGAGTATATCAAAACAAGAGTGATTTCTTTCAAGTTTGTGAACAAGTACTACTATTCTACTACTTTCGATCCGTCGCAACGCACGGGCACATTGCTAGTAAAAGGAAAAGGCCTGCCGCGTTCGCGTCGCACTCCCCCCTCACACGCCCGGGAATCGGGAGTACTCCACGGCCTGTCCGGCACGACACATAGCTTAGGGAAGGCGTGTTGCCTAGCATTTTCACTTTCATGTGGGACCGCCGTTGAGCAAACCGACTATTGGCAAACCGCACCCCGCCCGCCGCCGGGTTGGAAAACAGAAACGAGGGGAAGATCTAGCTGTAGCATGGAAGCCAAGAAATTTGGTGTCAGATGGGGCTCGTTGATAGAGTAGGAGCATTCCGTACTACTCTGTTCCTACTAGTACCAAGTTTGTACTATACAACTAGTACTACCACTATACAACTAGTAGGTACGTGCACGGCACAACATCGTAGGAATAAAAAACGGGAAGATCTTGTTTTGGGTGATTTTTTTTTCTGTCAACGTAGTATGAATAATATGATGTGGGGGGCACCCATGAAGCTTATGTGGCTTGGTTGCATGGCCACGAAAGGTTAGAGAAAAATAAATAGATAATGTGTTTAGAGTGCACTCGACTAACCAAATATACTTTGGATCCATTGCAATGGGCCAGCACATCTATATCTTTGAAAGTTGGTCGTTGGATGAAGCCAATCCGATGGTACAAAGATGGCAAATCCGAGCACTACTGGCCGTTGGATATCATCTACATTCCACGAGGTTCTGCCACATGTAGAATCTAGAAGAATCCATGGTTGAACTTCATTCATGACTAACTTTGCCACAACTAAGCTTAGGCAAAGTGTGTCTGAAACAAAAAATGTGGCTAACAAAATGGCCGCCGCAAGTGTGGCAAGATTTGGCAAGAAGTTGAGTCTATGACATGTGGACCATGTAGCTAGAAAAGTGTGGCAAGCCACGAGTGTATCAATGAACCAAACACATGCCTGGTGTGTTTGGTAGGGTGTATGAAGGGTGCATGATCCCAAGAGTTCCCTTCTCCACCCATTTTTGGGTGTTTGGTAGAGTGTATGGAGGGTGCATGAGTCCACACTAGATTAGCACAAATACACTAGAAGCATGCATGAAGAGAGCATACCTGAAGAGGGGTGTTGAGTTGAGCATGCATGAAGAGGGAACAACTATGCTGAGACGAGACGCAACCAAACACACTTGTGGCATGCCTAAGCTTACGTGTGGCAACCTTAGGCTGCAAACCAAACCATAACTTTGAAAGTTGGTCGTTGGATGAAGGCAATCCGACGGTACAAAGATGGCAAATCCGAGCACTACTGGCCGTTGGATATCATCTACATTCCACCAGATTCTGCCACATGTAGAACCTAGAAGACTCCATGGTTGAACTTCATTCATGACTAACTTTGCCACAACTAAGCTTAGGCAAAGTGTGTCTGCCACAAAAAATGTGGCTAACAAAATGGCCACCACAAGTGTGGCAAGATTTGGCAAGAAGTTGAGTCTATGATATGTGGACCATGTAGCTAGAAAAGTGTGGCAAGCCACAAGTGTAGCAATGAACCAAACACATGTCGGCACGCCTAAGCTTAGGCGTGGCAACCTTAGGCTGCAAACCAAACAACAACTTTGAAAGTTGGTCCTTGGATGACGCCAATCCGACGGTACAAAGATGGAAAATCCGAGCACCACTGGCCGTTGGATATCATCTACATTCCACCAGATTTTGCCACATGTAGAATCTAGAAGACTCCACATGTAGAAGCATAATGCACAAACCACCAGAATCTCATGCGTGCAATGCACGTGTACCTTACTACTAGTTGGTAGTAGTAAGAAACAAATTCCGGGTTTGGCACGAGCTCGTACTGTGGGAGCACCACAAGGCCTGCCGCAGGAGTTACATTTCCCTCTCGGGGCCCACGGGACCGAACTTCAGTGGCTTAGTGCCCGGCATATGAGAGTCAATGGCATGTGGACATTAAATGCGGCTGGCCCACATGTCATTCTCATGGTGGTGGTGTGGTTCGCGACTCACTCATTCGAGATGAACCGGCCGGTGGTGGCGTGGCCGTGACGAGGGTGCCACAGTTGGGCGTCGGGGCGTTACGAGGCGTAGATGGCCACACCGACGGGTACAACCTGTAGTACAGAAGTACTCCAGCTGAGGATTGATGCCCGGGACGAAATGTGTCACAGCCGCTGGTTGAAAATATTATGGTGCCGGACGTGTGGTGTCATTGGTTCGCGCGGCATCGTGGGAATCGCGTGTGGCTGTGGTAGAAACTTGATGCTCTCCGCATTTAAGGTGGCCCACATGTCATGCACACAAAGGCAGAGGGGCGGTGCGGCCGAGAGGGGTGAGGCGCACGTCGGGGGACGTGGTGCCGTGGGTTGGAGCGGCGTCGTGGGAATCACGAGTGGAAGTGGATGAAATGTGATGGTCGCCGTAGTTTAACTTCCATGGACAAGCTGTCATGTCTACGGGCACATGCATTGCATACCGATCACTAGAAGGAGTAGTAGAGAAAGCTAGGCAGATAAATAGTTCCTTATAGTCAAGCGGACCCACGCTACTACTTGTTCCAAAGACATGCACACCATCGAAATAGTCCATCTATATCAATATACATAGAGAGGGAATATATTTTTTACATGAGAGGAAATAGTTCATCCATCCACAATGCCCTGCTGCTGGTGCAGCATCTTCTTCTTCTTCTTCTTCTTGTTGTTGTTGTTCTCATTTTCTGTGGGAGACGGCTTCGCAACAAGCTCCCTGGACCTTGCAGCTATCTCGAAACTCACACGGGCATCGAGGGCAGCATATTTTATCCGCTCGTACGTCAAGGGATAATTCTCCCATCCAGACGACCTTAATGCCAGCGTCTCGTCACCGTTCTGAATATTTGTTCCTAGCACAAAATTTGCTACGTCGAATAGGGATGGTGTCGGTTTATCACAATCTTCTACAGGAATTTTTATTCTAGTTTGTAGGTCAGCGATGCTTTTCAAATCAAGGTTGTACGGCTCCAACTTCTGTTTGTCCCCTGCGATGGCTGCCCCACAGAAGTATATGTCCTCCCGAGACAAGAAATCGTGAAGCTCACCTGGTATGGAGGGCGCGTGTATGATGTGGTACACCAAAACATCATCTTCGAGGCACAGCTGAAGGACAGCGGTGCGTTCGATCTTCCCAGTGGCACGCTCCATGTACTCTGCGTCGAGACCGATGACATTCATCTCCACCTTTTGGAGGGAGTTGGATACATTGTTGATCCACTTCCGAACAACCCTTGGGTGGTCGGTGACTGTGGCAACTATGCTCAACGAGCCTTCGACGAGGACATGTTGGACGCTAAAAACCTGCATCTCAATCTCTTTCGCCATTTGGAACCGCTGGACCGGAGGGTGATGGTTTGGAGAATTAGGATTAGATGGTTAATCTAACTGAAGAAGATGATTATTTATAGGGGCTTCGGAATTACTCCAGGAGGATGTGAAGAGGTTAAAACAATGTGAATGCAGTGTGGTTTGGATGCAAATGAAGATCAAGGAGTAGTGAAAAAGCCGAGGAAAATCGGTTCCCGATGGAGAAGTAAATGGGAGAAGTTATGCGCATGCATGAGGAGAGGTGCGGTGGTTTGACTGCTGCATGCAATGGATTGGACGGGCTCTTTGGTTGCCTTTTCTCTCTCCCACGTGCACAGAGTGGCCCACTTGCATGCTGCAGTTTATTGGCTGGAGTCGGGCTGCAGCTGCTCATGCGTACGCTAATTAATGCTGTGAATGCGGGGCATGGAGGGAAATGGGCGCATGCAAAAGGGTATATACGCAGACTAATTAGAGAAATACTAGAAAAAGTTATGCGCAGATGAAAGAGGACCGGAGGGAGTACTACTCATGTTCCTACTACGATTAAGGAATATGCGGTTATCCTCAAAAAAAGAAAATTTCTTCTTCACGCTTCCGCATGCACGAGAATTTGGTTCTGCTCGCAATATGGATGATAGCTGGAGGATGAAGTGAACCCAGAGTCATGCTAGCACGGGAGTGTACTCATGTTCCTACTACTCCTACTAGTAGTAGTAGTACAACTATGGTACACTTGATGGTCAAAATACTATTATTCATCCGGTCCTCACAGTGAAGTGACAAGACCCTACGCCCGAGGTGACACCAGTCCAGGCGGCGTGTCCGGGTTACCAAAGTCAGCCTCACCTTGTGCACTGTGCAGTCACTGTCACCTCCGCTATATAGCATGCCTCGCCTCGTCTCCCTCTCCCCTAGCACCACTCCATCTCCATCTCCGTCTCGCCGGAGATCCTGAGGTCACTCTTCATTATCTCACTGTGCCCCCACATACCCTCGCCTCGCTCGCCTCCCCCAGTACCACTATTCCCTCGCTAGCCGCTCCAGCACCGACAGCCTTCTCCCCCGTAAATCAAGCCCCCCAAAACCACACCTTCCAAACTCCACCATGGCCGAACGCGAACCGCGCAGGATCCATATGAGCCGCGATTGGAGCTATCTCCCCAGTGACGTCCTCGACCTCTGTTGTTCGTGTATGGATATGTTGAGCGCCCTACGGCTGGCTGCATCCTCGAGGGGCATCCACACGGCCATCGTTGAAGCGAGGCCTAAGCTTTACAAGACACCCTGCTTGCTGCTATCTGGTCTTGCGAGATTGGCTCACCATGATACGGAGGCGTACATGATGCCCCTCGACTTCAATCCGATCTCCATTAGCCGAAACTTCTTTGCAGGTATGTAGTGGGTCGCAGTACATCATTTCCCTTGACTTCGATCCGATCTCCATCGCCCGAAACTTCTTGGCAGGTATGTACTGGGTCGGAATGAACTCACACTGGATGGCTGCCGTCAGAGAAGACGGTAAAAAGTTGGTGCTCGTGAACTTCCAGACCTCCCATGAGATTATCCTTCCTCCGTTGGATTATATTGAGTATTCCCATCGCGGTCCTAGTCATCTAGATTACCGCGTCAGTTGGACGGACCTTGTTTTGCAGAAGATTGTAATCTGCCAAGTTCCCACACGACATGCGGATTACGTAGACTTCAAGCTAATAGCCTTGTTCGACAAGGGACTCGCCTATCTTTACGCCGGTGCCTTCTTTAGATGGAGATAACTCAGCTTGCAGTGGATCATCGTCAAAGCTGATACACACTTCTGTGATGCTATTGAACACAATGGCATCAACTACGCGATCGACAAAGCAGATGGCACCATGCTACCTCTTGAGCACTGCGTTGGTTTTCCCTTGAAGAGGAAAGGGTGATGCAGCAAAGTAGCATAAGTATCTCCCTCAGTTTTTGAGAACCAAGGTATCAATCCAGTAGGAGGCCACGCACGAGTCCCACGCACCTACACAAACAAATAAATCCTCGCAATCAACGCAATAAAGGGGTTGTCAATCCCTTCACGTTCACTAACAAGAGTGAGATCTGATAGATATGATAAGATAATATTTTTGGTATTTTTATGATAAAGATGCAAAGTAAAGTAAAGGGCAATAAAAATAAATAAGTGTTGGAAGATTAATATGATGGAAGATAGACCCGGGGGCCATAGGTTTCACTAGTGGCTTCTCTCGAGAGCATAAGTATTACGGTGGGCGAACAAATTACTGTTGAGCAATTGACAGAATTGAGCATAGTTATGAGAATATCTAGGTATGATCATGTATATAGGCATCACGTCCGTGACAAGTAGACCAACTCCTGCCTGCATCTACTACTATTACTCCACACATCGACTACTATCCAGCATGCATCTAGAGTATTAAGTTCATAAGAACAGAGTAACACTTTAAGCAAAATGACATGATGTAGAGGGATAAACTCATGCAATATGATATAAAACCCATCTTATTATCCTTGCTGGCAACAATACAATACGTGCCTTGCTGCCCCTGCTGTCACTGTGAAAGGACACCGCCAGATTGGACCCAAACCTAAGCACTTCTCCCATTGCAAGAAAGATCAATCTAGTAGGCCAAACCAAACTGATAATTCGAAGAGACTTGTAAAGATAACCAATCATACATAAAAGAATTCAAAGAAGATTCAAATATTGTTCATAGATAAACTTGATCATAAACCCACAATTCATCGATCTCAACAAACACACCGCAAAAGAAGATTACATCGAATAGATCTCCACAAGAGAGGGGGAGAACATTGTATTGAGATCCAAAGAGAGAGAAGAGGCCATCTAGCTAATAACTATGGACCCGAAGTTCTGAGGTAAACTACTCACATATCATCGGAGAGGCTATGGTGTTGATGTAGAAGCCCTCCGTGATCGATACCCCCTCCGATGGAGCTCCGGAAAAGGCCCCAAGATGGGATCTCACGGGTACAGAAGGTTGCGGCGGTGGAATTAGGTTTTTGGCTCCACATCTGATAGTTTGGGGGTACGTAGGTATATATAGGAGGAACAAGTACGTCGGTGGAGCAACATGGGGCCCACGAGGGTGGAGGGCGCGCCCAGGGGGGTAGGCGCGCCCCCTACCTCGTGCCTTCCTGGTTGATGTCTTGACGTAGGTTCCAAGTCCTCTGGATCACGTTCGTTCCGAAAATCACGTTCCCGAAGGTTTCATTCCGTTTGGACTCCGTTTGATATTCTTTTTCTGCGAGACTCTGAAATAGGCAAAAAACAGCAATTCTAGGCTGGGCCTCTGGTTAATAGGTTAGTCCCAAAAATAATATAAAAGTGTATAATAAAGCCCATTAATGTCCAAAACAGAATATAATATAGCATGGGACAATCAAAAATTATAGATACGTTGGAGACGTATCAAGCATCCCCAAGCTTAATTCCGTCTCATCCTCGAGTAGGTAAATGATAAAAACAGAATTTTTGATGTGGAATGCTACTTGGCATAATTTCAATGTAATTCTCTTAATTGTGGTATGAATATTCAGATCCGAAAGATTCAAGACAAAAGTTTAATATTGACATAAAAATAATAATACTTCAAGCATACTAACTAAGCAATTATGTCTTCTCAAAATAACATGGCCAAAGAAAGTTATCCCTAAAAAATCATATAGTCTGGCTATGCTCTATCTTCACCACACAAAATATTTAAATCATGCACAACCCCGATGACAAGCCAAGCAATTGTTTCATACTTTTTACGTTCTCAAACTTTTTCAATCTTCACGCAATACATGAGCGTGAGCCATGGACATAGAACTATATGTGGAATAGAATGGTGGTTGTGGAGTAGACAAAAAAGGAGAAGATAGTCTCACATCAACTAGGCGTATCAACGGGCTATGGAGATGCCCATTAATAGATATCGATGTGAGTGAGTAGGGATTGCCATGCAACGGATGCACTAGAGCTATAAGTATATGAAAGCTCAACAAAAGAAACTAAGTGGGTGTGCATCCAACTCGCTTGCTCACGAAGACCTAGGGCATTTTGAGGAAGCCCATCATTGGAATATACAAGCCAAGTTCAATAATGAAAATTTCCCACTAGTATATGAAAGTGATATCATAGGAGACTCTCTATCACGAAGATCATGGTGCTACTTTGAAGCACAAGTGTGGTAAAAGGATAGTAACATTGTCCCTTCTCTCTTTTTCTCTCATTTTTTTATTTGGGCCTTTTCCTTTTTTTGGCCTCTTTTTTTTATTTAGTCCGGAGTCTCATCCCGACTTGTGGGGGAATCATAGTCTCCATCATCCTTTCCTCACTTGGGACAATGCTCTAAAAAATGATGATCATCACACTTTTATTTACTTACAACTCAACAATTACAACTCAATACTTAGAACAAAATATGACTCTATGTGAATGCCTCCGGCGGTGTACCGATATATGTAATGAATCAAGAGTGACATGTATGAAAGAATTATGAATGGTGGCTTTGCCACAAATACAATGTCAACTACATGATCATGCAAAGCAATATGACAATGATGGAGCGTGTCATAATAAACGGAACGGTGGTAAGTTGCATGGCAATATATCTCGGAATGGTTATGGAAATGCCATGGTAGGTAGGTATGGTGGCTGTTTCGAGGAAGGTATATGGTGGGTGTATGATACCGGCGAAAAGTGCGCGGTATTAGAGAGGCTAGCAATGGTGGAAGAAAGAAAAGTGCGTGTAATCCATGGACTCAACATTAGTCATAAAGAACTCATATACTTATTGCAAAAATCTACAAGTTTTCAAAGCAAAGTATTACGCGCATGCTCCTAGGGGGATAGATTGGTAGGAAAAGACCATCGCTTGTCCCCGACCGCCACTCATAAGGAAGACAATAAATAAATAAATCATGCTCCGACTTCATCACATAACGGTTCACCATACGTGCATGCTACGGGAATCACAAACTTTAACACAAGTATTTCTCAAATTCAAAACTACTCAACTAGCATGACTCTAATATCACCATCTTCATATCTCAAAACAATTATCAAGTATCAAACTTCTCATAGTATTCAACACACTCATAAGAATTTTTTTACTAATCTTGAATGCCTATCATAATTAAAGAAAATTACCATGCTATTTTGTAGGACTCTCAAAATGATCTAAGTGAAGCATGAGAGAACAATAGTTTCTATAAAACAAATCCACCACCATGCTCTAAAAGATATAAGTGAAGTACTAGAGCAAAAACTATATAGCTCAAAAGATATAAGTGAAGCACATAGAGTATTCTAGAAATTTCCGAATCATGTGTGTCTCTCTCAAAAGGTGTGTACAGCAAAGATGATTGTGGCAAACTAACAAATATATACTCAAATAATACAAGACGCTCCAAGCAAAACACATATCATGTGGTGAATAAAAATATAGCTCCAAGTAAAGTTACCGATGGAAGTAGACGAAAGAGGGGATGCCTTCCGGGGCATCCCCAAGCTTTGGCTTTTTGGTGTCCTTAGATTATCTTGGGGTGCCATGGGCATCCCCAAGCTTAGGCTCTTGCCACTCCTTGTTCCATAATCCATCAAATCTTTTACCCAAAACTTGAAAACTTCACAACACAAAACTTAACAGAAAATCTCGTGAGCTCCGTTAGCGAAAGAAAACAAAAACACCACTTCAAGGTACTGTAATGAACTCATTCTTTATTTATATTGGTGTTAAACCTACTGTATTCCAACTTCTCTATGGTTTATAAACTATTTTACTAGCCATAGATTCATCAAAATAAGCAAACAACACAAGAAAAACAGAATCTGTCAAAAACAGAATAGTCTGCAGTAATCTGTAACTAACGCAAACTTCTGGAACTCCAAAAATTCATCCAAAATAGAAAGACCTAGACAATTTGTTTATTGATCAGCAGCAATTGAAATCAATATTTTATCACGTTCTGGTGATTTTTAACAATTATATTCGTGAATAGAAAGTTTCCGGAATTTTCAGCAAGATCAAATAACTATCAGCCAAGAAGATCCTATAGGTTTAACTTGGCACAAACACTAATTGAAACATAAAAACACATCTAACCAGAGGCTAGATCAAATATTTATTCCTAAACAGAGGCAAAAAGCAAAAAAAACTAAAAATAAAATTGGGTTGCCTCCCAACAAGCGCTATCATTTAATGCCCCTAGCTAGGCATAAAAGCAAGGATAGATCTAGGTATTGCCATCTTTGGTAGGAAATCCATAAATGGCTCTCATAATAGATTCATAAGGTAATTTTATTTTCTTTCTAGGGAAGTGTTCCATGCCTTTCCTTAACAGAAATTGGAATCTAATATTCCCTTCCTTCATATCAAAAATTGCACCAATCGTTCTAAGAAAAGGTCTACCAAGGATAATAGGACATGAAGGATTGCAATCTATATCAAGAACAATAAAATCTACGGGCACATAATTCCTATTTGCAAAAATAAGAACATCATTGATTCTTCCCATAGGTTTCTTAATGGTGGAATCCGCAAGGTGCAAGTTTAGAGAGCAATCATCAAAATCACGGAAACCTAACAAATCACACAATGTTTTTGGAATCGTGGAAACACTAGCACCCAAATCACACAAAGCATAGCATTCATAATCTTTAATTTTAATTTTAATAGTAGGTTCCCACTCATCATAAAGTTTTCTAGGGATAGAAAACTTCCAACGCATGTTTTTCTTCATAAGATTGCATCAAATCATCAACGATATGTTTAGTAAAAGCTTTATGTTGACTATAAGCATGTGGAGAATTTAGCACGGATTGCAAAAAGCAAATACAATCTATCAAAGAGCAATCATAATTAAATTCCTTGAAATCCAAAATAGTGAGTTCATTAATATCTAGAGTTTTGATCTCTTCAATCCCACTTTTACCAATTTTTGCATCAAGATCTAAAAACTCCGAATTTTTGGAATGCCTTCTAGGTAAAGGTGGATCATATTCAGTCCCATTATTATCAAGATTCATATTGCAAAACAAATATTTAATAGGGGACACATCAATAACTTTTAGATCTTCATCTTTATTTTCATAGAAATTAGAAGAACAAGCTTTCACGAAGCAATCTTTCTTACCACGCATCCTAGCGGTTCTTTCTTTGCACTCATCAATGGAAATTATCATGGCTTTGAGAGACTCATTAATATCATGCTTAGGAGGAATAGATCTAACTTTCAAAGAATCAACATCAAGAGAAATTCTATCAACGTTCCTGGCTAATTCATCAACTTTAAGCAATTTTTCTTCGAGCAAAGTATTGAAATTCCTTTGCGAATTCATAAACTCCATAACACTAGCCTCAAATTCAGAGGGCATCTTATTAAAATTTCCATAAGAATTGTTGTAGGAATTACCATAATTATTAGAGGAATTACTAGGATACGACCTAGGATTAAAGTTTCCTCTATACACGTTGTTACCAAAATTATTCCTACCAACAAAATTCACATCCATCGATTCATTATTATTCTCAATCAAAGTAGACAAAGGCATATCATTAGGATCAGAAGAAACACTTTTATTAGCAAATAATTTCATAAGTTTATCCATCTTTCCACTCAAAACATTAATTTCTTCTATCGCATGCACTTTTTTATTAGTGGATCTTTCGGTGTGCCATTGAGAATATTAACCATAATATTATCTAGGAGTTTAGTAGCTTCTCCTAAAGTGATTTCCATAAAAGTGCCTCCCGCGGCCAAATCTGAAAGATTTCTAGAAGCAAAATTCAATCCGGCATAAATTTTTTGTATAATCATCCACAAATTCAAACCATGTGTAGGGCAATTTCGTATCACTAATTTCATCCACTCCCAAGCTTGTGCAACATGTTCATGATCAAGTTGATTAAAATTCATAATATCGTTTCTAAGGGAGATGATCTTAGGGGGAGGAAAATACTTAGAGATAAAAGCATCTTTGCACTTATTCCAAGAATCAATACTATTTTTAGGCAAAGACAAAAACCAAGCTTTAGCACGACCTCTAAGCGAAAAAGGAAATAGCTTCAATTTAACAATATCATTGTCCACATCTTTCTTCTTTTGCATATCACACAAATCAACGAAGCTATTTAGATGGGTAGCGGCATCTTCACTAGGAAGGCTGGCGAATTGATCTTTCATGACAAGATTCAACAAAGCAGCATTAATTTCACAAGATTCAGTATCGGTAAGAGGAGCAATCGGAGTGCTAAGAAAACCATTGTTGTTGGTATTGGTAAAGTCACACAATTTAGTATTATCTTGAGCCATCGTGACAAGCAAGGAATCCAACACACGAGCAAACAAGAAGCAAGCAAAAAAGAGGCGACCGGAAAAGAGAGGTGAATAAAACGGCAAGGCTGAAGTGGGGGAGAGGAAAATGAGAGGCAAATGGCAAATAATGTAATGTGGGATATAAGGATTTAATGGGTACTTGGTATGTTGACTTTTGCGTAGACTCCCCGGCAACGGCGCCAGAAATCTTTCTTGCTACCTCTTGAGCACTGCGTTGGTTTTCCCTTGAAGAGGAAAGGGTGATGCAGCAAAGTAGCGTAAGTATTTCCCTCAGTTTTTGAGAACCAAGGTATCAATCCAGTAGGAGGCCACGCATGAGTCCCTCGCACCTACACAAACAAATAAATTCTCGCAACCAACACAATAAAGGGGTTGTCAATCCCTTCACGGTCACTTACCAGAGTGAGATCTGATAGATATGATAAGATAATATTTTTGGTATTTTTATGATAAAGATGCAAAGTAAAGTAAAGGGCAATAAAAATAACTAAGTGTTGGAAGATTAATATGATGGAAGATAGACCCGGGGGCCATATGTTTCACTAGTGGCTTCTCTCGAGAGCATAAGTATTACGGTGGGCGGACAAATTACTATTGAGCAATTGACAGAATTGAGCATAGTTATGAGAATATCTAGGTATGATCATGTATATAGGCATCACGTCCGTGGCAAGTAGACCGACTCCTGCCTGCATCTACTACTATTACTCTACACATCAACCTCTATCCAGCATGCATCTAGAGTATTAAGTTCATAAGAACAGCGTAACGCTTTAAGAAAAATGACATGATGTAGAGGGATAAACTCATGCAATATGAGATGAACCCCATCTTGTTATCCTTGATGGCAACAATATAATACGTGCCTTGCTGCCCCTACTGTCACTGGGAAAGGCAAGATTGAACCCAAAGCTAAGCACTTCTCCCATTGCAAGAAAGATCAATCTAGTAGGCCAAACCAAACCGATAATTCGAAGAGACTTGCAAAGATAACCAATCACACATAAAAGAATTCAGAGAAGATTCAAATATTGTTCATAGATAAACTTGATAATAAACCCACAATTCATTGGTCTCAACAAACACACCGCAAACAAAGATTACATTGAATTGATCTCCACAAGAGAGGGGGAGAACATTGTATTGAGATCCAAAAAGAGAGAAGAAGCCATCTAGCTAATAACTATGGACCCGAAGGTCTGAGGTAAACTACTCACATATCATCGGAGAGGCTATGGTGTTGATGTAGAAGCCCTCCGTGATCGATGCCCCCTCCGACGGAGCTCCGGAAAAGGCCCCAAGATGGGATCTCACGGGTACAGAAGGTTGCGACGATGGAATTAGGTTTTTGGCTCCGTATCTGGTAGTTTGGGGGTACGTAGGTATATATAGGAGGAAGAAGTACGTCGGTGGAGCAACGTGGGGCCCACGAGGGTGGAGGGCGCGCCTAGGGGGTAGGCGCGCCCCCTACCTCGTGCCTTCCTGGTTGATGTCTTGACGTAGGGTCCAAGTCCTCTGGATCATGTTCGTTCCAAAAATCACGTTCCCGAAGGTTTCATTCCGTTTGGACTCCGTTTGATATTCTTTTTCTGTGAAACTCTGAAATAGGCAAAAAAACATCAATTCTGGGTTGGGCCTCCGGTTAATAGGTTAGTCCCAAAAATAATATAAAAGTGTATAATAAAGCCCATTAATGTCCAAAACAGAATATAATATAGCATGGAACAATCAAAAATTATAGATACGTTGGAGACGTATCACACCACGTATTGCTGGGACGGCGCGTGTAAGTTGTTTCCGTCTCATGTTAATGATGACGCCATGACACTGTTCGAACTTTTTGTGATGATTGGCATATCCCTGTTTGAGCAGAATTTGAGTAGAACTATGGCAATGTATTAGAGACGTCGTAAATCAGCTATATTTGTAATGAGTTAATTCATGCGATTGTGATCATGTCATTACAGCCAATTTGTACCCCTAAATAATCAAACGGTTAGGAATACATGGATATTCTCCTTATTTTACAGTAATCTATATACTACTACTAAATATGAGTGTGGATCAATGGCCATGTTAGTTTCCTCATTTTCATGATGTAGAAACATGCACCACACTGTTGGTTTCATCTAACAATACATTAGGGAAGTAAATGTGCATATGGAGAACTCTATATTTGGAAGTAGTGAAATCCTGTAATGCTTACCATGTGTACATACCTATATTCGCCCTTCAGTAATCAATGGCTAGAATAATATCCTGATAAAAATTTTGCCCACAGAACACGAGTATATAACAATGCATGGTCTGTTAGTTACCTTGAAGAATTTGTTTGTGAGGACAGAACATGATTCCATAACATGCATGACATGGTAGTTTCCTGTGAAGAATCGATTGCGAGATAACATGAGTATAACCATGCATGGCACTTCTATATTTTCGAACCCAGTATACATTTCCCTGTATTTTCCTCCCAGTTCCAACAGGGACATATCAATGCTGTTTCTTGCATTATCCTACTGATACTCTGAACAATGATGATCTTAAATTAACAATGACTGTCCTTTTTGATATGAGGCAGTGTCCCTACAGTTACTGCCCTTTGTAATCACACCACCTTTGCCAAAAACAGGGAAGCACAACTGGTTCCTCGCTCGATTAGATGACGGCGAAAGACTGATGATCATTCGGACACATGAGCCGGAAAAGTTATATTGCAAAAACCACACTGTATACAAGCACCGTGAAATACGTGAGTATCCGGACAGTGGCTGTTTTGTCTATGAGCAGGATACCAGCTTGTTCGGGCCTTCCGGATTTTTTTAGTTGGAGGCGGGTAAACAGCCTTGGTTCACACTCTCTGTTTCTCGGACTCAATTATTCGATTAACCAGGAGATCACCGTTGGCAAGGACCTTGATGGCTGAGAGGCTCTGTTTGCTATGGAAAACTGTGTCTACACGGCGAGGCCCTAGGAGTTCGGGAGCAAACTCCCCTGATTGTCAACGATACAGCCTGGAGCCAAAAGAAGGTTAGAATGACAAAGGCATCCGGATTAACTTTGATCCTTGGATGTCTCAATTACGACAGGCAGTGATGTGGTTCAAGCCTTCAGGTTGATAGGTAATTGGGCTGTTGCGTCGAAAGGGTGGAGTACTGGTGTCTCCGGATCATTGGTCGCTGAAGCGGGGCTGCAAATTATGATGGTGTTGGATCATCTCTTCGAATGACTTTGTTGGCTTTGCTGCTTGTTCTAGATGGGTAGTTCTTTCTTTTGTTATGCATATTCCTTGTCATTTGGTCATTCTCGTCTATGTCACTCTTACTATGTAATAGTTGGCTCTGTTTAGAATGTCATTCTCGTCTGGATCACGAGAGTCTGAGCGCTGCAGATGGGTGCGTTTTGGTGGTGTAGCAAGACTTCTTATGAACTATCATGTCTTTCTGTTTATGTCAGTAGTAGTCACTAGTCAGTGTTTGAATGTTGTATATATCGTTGTTTTGAACTGTTTATTGTCTCGAACTACTGGTGGGCTAAATGAGGGCATCACCATTCTCCAGTGTTCAGAGTGTATCTCCTTTTTTCAAGTTATATAATTTGAGCTCAGTGTCTTTTCGATGATGTACACTTGTTTGGGCCAGTGAGGTGTCATTGAATATGGGCCGAGTAGTAACGCAAGCCAAACAGGTCAATTATAACTCTCAGGCCGGGCTCTCAAAAGATCCTAAAAAAAGGCCGGGCTCTCCAAAAAAGAAACAATAAGGACTCCAGTGTTTTCGTACGCTTGCGCGCCGAGAGCATATTGGCGCGTGTTCGAAATTCAAGCTACCTTTTCATCCCCAATCTCCCGCCCCTCGCCCACCTCTGGAATCTCGATTCCTACTCCAGTTCCCCCAAATCCCCCTCGTGTACTCCCTGTACTCAAGCTCACTATCATGTCGCTGGTCAACGCGGATCTCCGAGCCGGAGAACCTGAGGTCCGTCCTGCCTTCGGTCGCTGCGTGCTGTCGCTCAATAGTGGCATGGCGGCGCTTGACGACCAGCTTCCCAGCAAAGTGCTGACGGTAACCATCAACGGCGACCGGCCTCCCGTCTCGCCGGACGACCTTGTCAAAGCTCTTGGCATTGCGCACGGCATCCAAATAAGTGACTTGCTCATCGAAGTCTGTCCGCCACCGGCTGGTTTCTTCGTCAGGTTCCGGACAACTTTCGACTGTAGTCGTGTGTTCGAATCTTCCCAGCGTTTGTTCTGCGATGGCGCGCTGGTGAGCTTTGATCGGTGGTGAAGGAAATATGCCCTAGAGGCAATAATAAAGTTATTATTTATTTCCTTATATCATGATAAATGTTTATTATTCATGCTAGAATTGTATTAATCGGAAACATGATACATGTGTGAATACATAGACAAACAGAGTGTCACTAGTATGACTCTACTTGAGTAGCTCGTTGATCAAAGATGGTTATGTTTCCTAGCCATAGACATGAGTTGTCATTTGATTAACGGGATCACATCATTAGGAGAATGATGTGATTGACTTGACCCATTCCGTTAGCTTAGCACACAATCGTTTAGTATTCTGCTATTGCTTTCTTCATGACTTATACATGTTCCTATGACTATGAGATTATGCAACTCCCGTTTACCGGAGGAACACTTTGTGTGCTACCAAACGTCACAACGTAACTGGGTGACTATAAAGGTGCTCTACAGGTGTCTCCAAAGGTACTTGTTGGGTTGGCGTATTTCGAGATTAGGATTTGTCACTCCGATTGTCGGAGAGGTATCTCTGGGCCCACTCGGTAATGCACATCACTTAGCCTTGCAAGCATTGCAACTAATCAGTTAGTTGCGGGATGATGTATTACGAAACGAGTAAAGAGACTTGCCGGTAACGAGATTGAACTAGGTATTGAGATACCGACGATCGAATCTCGGGCAAGTAACATACCAATGACAAAGGGAACAACGTATGTTGTTATGCGGTTTCACCGATAAAGATCTTCGTAGAATATGTGGGAGCCAATATGAGCATCCAGGTTCCGCTATTGGTTATTGACCGGAGACGTGTCTCGGTCATGTCTACATAGTTCTCGTACCCGTACGGTCCGCACGCTTAAAGTTTCGATCACAGTTATATTATGAGTTTATATGTTTTGATGTACCGAAGGTAGTTCGGAGTCCCGGATGTGATCACGGACATGACGAGGAGTCTCGAAATGGTCGAGACATGAAGATTGATATATTGTACGACTATATTCGGACATCGGAATGGTTCTGGGGGCTATCGGATATATACCGGAGTACCGGGAGGTTACCGGAACCCCCCGGGGGTTTAATGGGCCTACATGCGCCTTAGTGGAGAAGAGGAGAGGCGTCTAGGGCAGGCCGCGCGCCCCCTCCCCCTCTAGATCGAATTGGACAAGGATGGGGGGCGGCGCCCCCCCCTTTTCTTCCTCTCTCTCTCCTATTTCCCCTTCAACTAATCTAACAAGGAAGGGAGGGAGTCCTACTCCCGGTGGGAGTAGGACTCCTCCTGGCGCGCCCCTCTCCTGGCCGGCCGCCTCTCCCCCCTGCTCCTTTATATACGGGGGCAGGGGGCACCCCAAAGACACAACAATTGATCATTGATCTTTTAGCCGTGTGCGGTGCCCCCCTCCTCCATAGTCCACCTCGATAATATCGTAGCAGTGCTTAGGCGAAGCCCTGCGTCGGTAGAACATCATCATCGTCACCACGCCGTCGTGCTGACGAAACTCTCCCTCAACACTCGGCTGGATCGGAGTTCGAGGGACGTCATCGGGCTGAACGTGTGCTGAACTCGGAGGTGCCGTGCGTTCGGTACTTGATCGTTCGGATCGTGAAGACGTATGACTACATCAACCGCATTGTGATAAACGCTTCCGCTTTCGGTGTACGAGGGTACGTGGACATACTCTCCCCTCTCGTTGTTATGCATCACCATGATCTTGCGTGTGCGTAGGAAATTTTTTGAATTTACTACGTTGCCCAACAGTGGCATCCGAGCCAGGTTTTATGCGTAGATGTCATATGCACGAGTTGAACACAAGTGAGTTGTGGGCGATACAAGTCATACTGCTTACCAACATGTCATACTTTGGTTCGGCGGTATTGTTGGATGAAGCGGCCCGGACCGACATTACGCGTACGCTTACGCGAGACTGGTTCTACCGACGTGCTTTGCACACAGGTGGCTGGCGGGTGTCAGTTTCTCCAACTTTAGTGGAACCGAGTGTGGCTACGCCCGGTCCTTGAGAAGGTTAAAACAACACTAACTTGACGAACTATCGTTGTGGTTTTGATGCGTAGGTAAGAACGGTTCTTGCTCAGCCCGTAGCAGCCACGTAAAACTTGCAACAAGAAAGTAGAGGACGTCTAACTTGTTTTTGCAGGGCATGTTGTGATGTGATATGGTCAAGGCATGATGCTAAATTTTATTGTATGAGATGATCATGTTTTGTAACCGAGTTATCGGCAACTGGCAGGAGCCATATGGTTGTCGCTTTATTGTATGCAATGCAATCGCCCTGTAATGCTTTACTTTATCACTAAGCGGTAGTGATAGTCGTAGAAGCATAAGATTGGCGAGACGACAACGATGCTACGATGGAGATCAAGGTGTCGCGCCAGTGACGATGGTGATCATGACGATGCTTCGGAGATGGAGATCACAAGCACAAGATGATGATGGCCATATCATATCACTTATATTAATTGCATGTGATGTTTATGTTTTATGCATCTTATCTTGCTTTGATTGACGGTACCATTATAAGATGATCTCTCACTAAATTATCACGGTATAAGTGTTCTCCCTGAGTATGCACTGTTGCGAAAGTTCTTCGTGCTGAGACACCACGTGATGATCGGGTGTGATAGGCTCTACGTTCAAATACAACGGGTGCAAAACAGTTGCACACGCGGAATACTCAGGTTTAACTTGACGAGCCTAGCATATAACAGATATGGCCTCGGAACACGGAGACCGAAAGTTCGAGCGTGAATCATATAGTAGATATGATCAACATAGTGATGTTCACCATTGAAACTACTCCATCTCACGTGATGATCGGACATGGTTTAGTTGATTTGGATCATGTGATCACTTAGAGGATTAGAGGGATGTCTATCTAAGTGGGAGTTCTTAAGTAATATGATTAATTGAACTTAAATTTATCATGAACTTACTACCTGATAGTATTTTGCTTGTCTATGTTGATTGTACATAGATGGCCCGTGCTGTTGTTCCGTTGAATTTAAATGCGTTCCTTCAGAAAGCAAAGTTGAAAGATGATGGTAGCAATTACACGGACTGGGTCCGTAAGTTGAGGATTATCCTAATTGCTGCACAGAAGAATTACGTCCTGGAAGCACCGCTAGGTGCCAGACCTGCTGTAGGAGCAATACCAGATGTTATGAACGTCTGGCAGAGCAAAGCTGATGACTACTCGATAGTTCAGTGTGCCATGTTTTACGGCTTAGAACCGGGACTTCAAAGACGTTTTGAACGTCATGGAGCATATGAGATGTTCCAGGAGTTGAAGTTAATGTTTCAAGCAAATGCCCGGATTGAGAGATATGAAGTCTCCAATAAGTTCTACAGCTGTAAGATGGAGGAGAATAGTTCTGTCAGTGAGCATATACTCAAAATGTCTGGGTCTAACAATCACTTGATTCAACTGGGAGTTAATCTTCCGGATGATAGCGTCATTGGCAGAATTCTACAATCACTGCCACCAAGCTACAAGAGCTTCGTGATGAACTATAACATGCAAGGGATGGATAAGATGATTCCCGAGCTCTTCGCAATGCTAAAGGCTGTGGAGGTAGAAATCAAGAAGGAGCATCAAGTGTTGATGGTCAACAAGACCACCAGTTTCAAGAAAAAGGGAAAAGCGAAGAAGAAGGGGAACTTCAAGAAGAACAGCAAACAAGTTGCTGCTGAGGAGAAGAAACCCAAGTCTGGACCTAAGCCTGAGACTATGTGCTTCTACTGCAAACAGACTCGTCACTGGAAGCGGAACTGCCCCAAGTATTTGGCGGATAAGAAGGATGGCTAAGTGAACAAAGGTATATGTGATATACATGTTATTGATGTGTACCTTACTAATGCTCGCAGTAGCACTTGGGTATTTGATATTGGTTCTGTTGCTAATATTTGCAACTCGAAACAGCGACTACGGATTAAGCGAAGATTGGCTAAGGACGAGGTAACGATGCGCGTGGGAAATGGTTCCATAGTCGATGTGATCGCGGTCAGCACGGTACCTCTACATCTACCTTCGGGGTTAGTTTTAGACCTAAATAATTGTTATTTGGTGCCAGCGTTGAGCATGAACATTATATCTGGATCTTGTTTGATGCGAGACGGTTATTCATTTAAATCAGAGAATAATGGTTGTTCTATTTATATGAGTAATATCTTTTATGGTCATGCACCCTTGAAGAGTAGTCTATTTTTGTTGAATCTCGATATTAGTGATAAACATATTCATAATATTGAAGCCAAAAGATGCAGAGTTGATAATGACAGTGCAACTTATTTGTGGCACTGCCGTTTAGGTCATATCGGTGTAAAGCGCATGAAGAAACTCCATACTGATGGACTTTTGGAACCACTTGATTATGAATCACTTGGTACTTGTGAACCGTGCCTCATGGGCAAGATGACTAAAACGCCGTTCTCCGGAACTATGGAGCGAGCAACAGATTTGTTGGAAATCATACATACAGATGTATGTTTTCCGATGAATGTTGAGGCTCGCGGCGCATATTGTTATTTTCTCACCTTCACAGATGATTTGAGCAGATATGGGTATATCTACTTAATGAAACATAAGTCTGAAACATTTGAAAAGTTCAAAGAATTTCAGAGTGAAGTTCAAAATCATCGTAATAAGAAAATAAAGTTTCTACGATCGGATCATGGAGGAGAATATTTGAGCTACGAGTTTGGTCTTCATTTGAAACAGTGCGGAATAGTTTCGCAACTCACGCCACCCAGAACCCCACAGCGTAATGGTGTGTCCGAAAGTCGTAATCGTACTTTACTAGATATGGTGCGGTCTATGATGTCTCTTACTGATTTACCGCTATCGTTTTGGGGTTATGCTTTAGAGAAGGCTGCATTCACGTTAAATAGGACACCATCGAAATCCATTGAGACGACGCCTTATGAACTGTGGTTTGGCAAGAAACCAAAGTTGTCATTTCTTAAAGTTTGGGGCTGCGATGCTTATGTGAAAAAGCTTCAACCTGATAAGCTCGAACCCAAATCGGAGAAATGTGTCTTCATAGGATACCCAAAAGAGACAGTTGGGTACACCTTCTATCACAAATCCGAAGGCAAGACTTTCGTTGCTAAATTTGGAATCTTTCTAGAGAAGGAGTTTCTCTCGAAAGAAGTGAGTGGGAGGAAAGTAGAACTTGATGAGGTAACTGTACCTGCTCCCTTATTGGAAAGTAGTTCATCATAGAAACCGGTTCCTGTGACACCTACACCAATTAGTGAGGAAGTTAATGATGATGATCATGAAACTTCAGATCAAGTTGTTACTGAACCTCGTAGGTCAACCAGAGTGAGATCCGCACCAGAGTGGTACGGTAATCCTTTTCTGGAGGTTATGTTACTGGACCATGACGAACCTACGAACTATGAAGAAGCGATGGTGAGCCCAGATTCCGCAAAATGGCTTGAGGCCATGAAATCTGAGATGGGATCCATGTATGAGAACAAAGTGTGGACTTTGGTTGACTTGCTCGATGATCGGCAAGCCATTGAGAATAAATGGATCCTCAGGAAGAAGACTGAAACTAACGGTAATGTTACTGTCTATAAAGCTCGACTTGTTGCAAAAGGTTTTCGACAAGTTCAAGGGATTGACTACGATGAGACATTCTCACCCGTAGCGATGCTTAAGTCCGTTCGAATCATGTTAGCAATTGCCGCATTTTATGATTATGAAATTTGGCAAATGGATGTCAAAACTGCATTCCTGAATGGATTTCTGGAAGAAGAGTTGTATATGATGCAACCGGAAGGTTTTGTCGATCCAAAAGGAGCTAACAAAGTGTGCAAGCTCCAGCGATCCATTTATGGACTGGTGCAAGCCTCTCAGAGTTGGAATAAACATTTTGGAATAAACATTTTGATATGTTTCTCGTTTATGGAGGTGACAAAGAGCTAATCGTAAATGGTTACGTCGATGCAAGCTTTGACACTGATCCGGACGATTCTAAATCGCAAACCAGATACGTGTTTACATTGAACGGTGGAGCTGTCAGTTGGTGTAGTTCTAAACAAAGCGTTGTGGCGGGATCTACATGTGAAGCGGAGTACATAGCTGCTTCAGAAGCAGCAAATGAAGGAGTCTGGATGAAGGAGTTCATATCCGATCTAGGTGTCATACCTAGTGCATCGGGTCTAGTGAAAATCTTTTGTGACAATACTGGTGCAATTGCCTAGGCGAAGGAATCCAGATTTCACAAGAGAACCAAGCACATCAAGAGACGCTTCAATTCCATCCGGGGTCTAGTCCAGGTGGGAGACATAGAAATTTGCAAGATAAATACGGATCTGAATGTTGCAGACCCGTTGACTAAGCCTCTTCCACGAGCAAAACATGATCAACACCAAGGCTCCATGGGTGTTAGAATCATTACTGTGTAATCTAGATTATTGACTCTAGTGCAAGTGGGAGACTGAAGGAAATATGCCCTAGAGGCAATAATAAAGTTATTATTTATTTCCTTATATCATGATAAATTTTTATTATTCATGCTAGAATTGTATTAACTTGAAATATGATACATGTGTGAATACATAGACAAACAGAGTGTCACTAGTATACCTCTACTTGACTAGCTCGTTGATCAAAGATGGTTATGTTTCCGAGCCATAGACATGAGTTGTCATTTGATCAACGGGATCACATCATTAGGAGAATGATGTGATTGACTTGACCAATTGCGTTAGCTTAGCACACGATCATTTAGTATTCTGCTATTGCTTTCTTCATGACTTATACATGTTCCTATGACTATGAGATTATGCAACTCCCGTTTACCAGAGGAACACTTTGTGTGCTACCAAACGTCACAACGTAACTAGGTGATTATAAAGGTGCTCTACAGGTGTCTCCAAAGGTACTTGTTGGGTTGGCGTATTTCGAGATTAGGATTTGTCACTCCGATTGTCGGAGAGGTGTCTCTGGGCCCACTTGGTAATGCACATCACTTAATCCTTGCAAGCATTGCAACTAATGAGTTAGTTGCGGGATCATGTATTACGGAACGAGTCAAGAGACCTGCCGGTAACGAGATTGAACTAGGTATTGAGATACCGACGATCGAATCTCGGGCAAGTAACATATCGATGACAAAGGGAACAACGTATGTTGTTATGCGGTTTGACCGATAAAGATCTTCGTAGAATATGTGGGACCAATATGAGCCAGGTTCCGCTATTGGTTATTGACCGGAGACGTGTCTTGGTCATGTCTACATAGTTCTCGAACCCGTAGGGTCCGCACGCTTAAAGTTTCGATGACAGTTATATTAAGAGTTTATATGTTTTGATGTACCGAAGGTAGTTCGGAGTCCCGGATGTGATCACGGACATGACGGGGAGTCTCGAAATGGTCGAGACATGAAGATTGATATATTGGACGACTATATTCGGACACCGGAATGGTTCCCGGGGTTATCGGGTATATACCGGAGTACCGGGAGGTTACCGGAACCCCCGGGGGTTTAATGGGCCTACATGGGCCTTAGTGGAGAAGAGGAGAGGCGGCTAGGGCAGGCCGCGCGCCCCCTCCCCCTCTAGTCCGAATTGGACAAGGAGGGGGGGCCCCTTTCCATCCTCTCTCTCTCTCCTATTTCCCCCTTCTCCTAATCTAACAAGGAAGGGAGGGAGTCCTACTCCCGGTGGGAGTAGGACTCCTCCTGGCGCGCCCCTCTCCTGGCCGACCGCCTCTCCCCCCTTGCTCCTTTATATACGGGGGCAGGGGGCACCCCAAAGACACAACAATTGATCATTGATCTTTTAGTCGTGTGCGGTGCCCCCTCCACCATAATCCACCTCGATAATATTGCAGCAGTGCTTAGGCGAAGACCTGCGCCGGTAGAACATCATCATCGTCACCACGCCGTCGTGCTGACGAAACTCTCCCTCAACACTCGGCTGGATCAGAGTTCGAGGGACGTCATCGGGCTGAACGTTTGCTGAACTCGGAGGTGTCATGCGTTCGGTACTTGATCGGTCAGATCATGAAGATGTACGACTACATCAACCGCGTTCTCATAAACGCTTCTACTTTCGGTCTACGAGGGTACGTGGACATACTCTCCCCTCTCGTTGCTATGCATCACCATGATCTTGCGTGTGCGTAGGAAAAAAATTTGAATTTACTATGTTCCCCAACAGGTGGCACCTAGGATGGGGCTCGGTGCTCTTTGAGCTTGAGTTTTTAACAAAGCTTACCTTCCACGGCATGCCTCGATGTGCTTGGAATAGCGAGTCCATGAATGAGCTTATCAACGACCTTGGAGGTGAGCTCGTAAGTATGTTTGTTCCTCCAGACAGCTAGGCTCTGACGGTTATGGCATGGATGAAGAAGCCGTCCACCATATCGAAGGTGATTGGTGTTGAGATACCGGTGCAGGAACCGGGGTTGTACTATTCGTCGCCACCAAGGCCGCCGCGGACCACGTTAGGGATGTACCTGTATCGAGTGTTCGTGCATGTTGAAGAAGTGGTCAATCCATCAATCGAAGTCCTGCCGCCGCCGCTGGTGCCAGGGTCCGTCGATGACGTCCATTACAGGAGTCAACGTCAGACTTTCCCCGTGTTGCTCGAAAAGATGGACGGCACAGGGCCTACTCCATCGCGCGGCGGAGGCCACTGCTTCTTTGGGAGAAGAGGCAGGGCTGGCTGCCTGGATGTGCTCTAATTTGAGGTAACAACTGAATCTTGTCAGATACTCGCTCCGTCCCAAAATTCCTGTCTTAGATTTGTCTGCATACAGATGTATCTATTCACATTTTAGTGTTAGATACATCCGTATCTAGATAAATCTAAGACAAGAATTTTGGGACGGAGGGAGTACTAGTTAAATCCGAGCTATGGGTGTGAAGCACTGATGTGCCAGTACATTTGATTGTGACCTGTTCTAATTTTGTACCTGAACTTTTTTTTTGTTCGTCAACTTAATGTGCTAGCAGAACTTATTGTGTTGTCTGTCTGTTTTCTTTGCACGGCATTCCAGATATTTCCCTGTCATTGATAAAGAAGATTAACCGTTATGTACGAGTTCGTTGGTTTCAACATAGCCCTACCCGTAGCGATCCACTGCTTCCATCCTGACTGTGCCGCCTGCGTGAAATTTTTTTATGCAAGTTAAGTGTGCTATGATGTTCTATATGATTGTGTCAACTATATAAGTTTTTACTGAGCATCAGCAATGCATATGGCTGAAAGATGTATTTACGAGCATCGACCGATGGGTCTCTCTCTCTCTCTCTCACACACACACGCACACACGCACAAGTGGGACCCGTTGAATTATTTCTTTGCTCGTGACAGCTTTTAATTAGGTTCCACTGTAATCTAACTTTTTTCTTAAGTTATTAATTGAGCTCAGTGACTTCAAAAAGTTGTACAGAAGCCTTGTTTGGGCCTTTCTGGCGTCGCTAAATGTGGGCTGAGTAGCCATGTTAGGTTGTACTGTACTACACAGGCCTTTTTTTCAACATCAGCAATGCAACTGGGCCGGCAGTTGTACACAATATCTGGGTCAACTTGTTATTCTCCGCCCCGCTGGGCTGCAAACTTTCCTAGGAGGTATGCATTAGGCTTAACAAGAAAATGGACATTAAGAAATAATAAATGGGATGTAATTATAATAACTGGGCAATAACTATAAAAAGATGCACCAAACGCGTAATTAGTTTAAAAATATATTATTTTTGGAATTTGAAAATTTTAATTTCATTTGCGCGCGCAATATTTCGTTGGATTTTAACGTAATACAACTTTATTTTGAAATTACATTTAATCTGACTAGAAATTTCGGATAAAAATATTTGGGATCCCATAAAAATGTGGGAATTTTTTTGAGCGGTTGGTTGGAATTATTAATCGTTGTCCTAGCTAGAAAATGGGTTGTACTTTTAACAAACTGTAAATGGGTTGTAGTAAATTCCATTAGAATTAAAAAATGGGTTGTACATTCTTACAAATCGCAAATGGGCTATATGTTCTCTGCCACACACTTGTGGGCCTTCTAAGTTGACGCGTCCCCTAAAAAAACTAAGTTGACGCGTATGCAAGGCTTTGTCAACAACACACCGTTCTGGCAGCTGTGGCCGTTGGATGTCCATCCAACGGATGTCGTGCTTCTTCTTCAATCTCGGATATTCTTGCTTCAGCCGCCCAAAAAATGATTCCTCCCCCTGACATCTGGGGTGCACCATTTCGGAGGCTGACCTGTGGGCCTACTAAGTTGACGCATACTAAGGGCTTTGTCAACTTAGTCAATATAAACGATTCTAGCTGTAGTGACCGTACGATGTCCATCCAACGGCCATAGTGCTTCTTCAACCTCTGGTCTTCTTGCTCCAGCCGCCCAAAGCAGCGCCGGTCGTGCCGCGTGCTCCTGCCTCCCGTGGCCGGTTGTGATGCCGTGGAGGCCTCACCGCCCCTACTACTCCCACCGCTGGCCAGGCCATCCCTCTACTCACCCACACCCCCTGTTATTCCGCGGCAAAGGCAGCCTCACACCGCAGCCGAACCAGTGAACCCTCGCACTCCTTTCCGCGCGGGCTTCCACTGCCACGTCTTCCCCGGCTCTGCGTCATCCCCTTCCTAGGCCTCGCCTTCGTCCACCGCCCTGGTGCTCTCGGCGCGGCGTGGTCAACGTGGTCAAGGAACGGCTTCCATCGGACGTGGACTGTACGTGGAGAGGCTGACAGCTGGGTCCACGATGGCAGCAAGGAAGTGCCTCCTATGCGGAAAATAATGATTCCTCCACCTGGCAGCAGGGACCCACCGGACGGGCCACCGTATTTCATGAAAAAAACGTTTCCCCCTGACTGTTGGGACCCACCGTACGGGCCACCGTATTGCGCGAAAAAATGTTCCCCCCGCTGTCAGCTCGGACGCACCGGAAGTGCCCCCTTATTACGCACAAAAAAAATGAATACTCCCCCTGCTGGTTGGTACCCACCTTGGTGGGAGGCTGACTTGTGGGCCTACTAAGTTGACGGGATCGGAGTGCTTTGTCAACTTTGTCAATATGAACGATTCTAGCTCCAGTGACCGTGCGATGTCCATCCAACGGCCGTAGTGCTTCTTCAACCTCTGGTCTTATTGCTCCAGCCGCCCCAAGCAGCGCCGGTCATGCCGCATGCTCCTACCTCCTATGGCCGGCTGTGCTGCCGCGGAGGCCTCACCGCCCCCTACTATTCCCACTGCTGGCCAGGCTATCCCTCTACTCACCCACACCCCCTGTTAATCTACGGCGACGGCAGCCTCACACTGCCGCGAACCAGTGACCCTCGTACTCTTCTGCGCGTGGGCATCCACTGCCGCGTCTTCCCCGGCTCTGTGTTGTCCCCTTCCTAGGCCTCGCCGTCGTCCACCGCCCTGGTGCTCTCGGCGCAGCATGGTCAACGTGGTCAAGAAACGGCTTCCATCGGACGTGGACTGTACGTGGAGAGGCCGACAGCTGGGTCCACGGCCGCATCAAGGAAGTGCCTCCTTATTACGCGCAAAATAATTATTTCTCCACCTGACAGTGGGGACCCACCGGACGGGCCACCGTATTTCACGAAAAAAACGTTTCCCCTGACTGCTGGGACCCACCAGCTACATGTTCGCACGCAAGGAAGTGCCTGACAGTCAGGACCCACCTGGTCGAAGCGTATGTAGCATTGTCATTCTGGTCGCGAACATGTACGTACATACTGGTCGATGTAGAGGCGCGCACGTGTCGTAGTAGAGGCGCGCACGTAGCATGTACACGTACGTACAGCGGCCAGGGTGCAAGAAAGTAAATACGGCCACGTACGTACATACGGGCGGGGTCTCGAACGCCTACTCGCGCGTACGTACGACCAGGGCTCGTGTACATGGCTGGGTCAGAACGGAGAAACAGCGTCGTCGATGTGTTCATGGGGAGGCAACAGATTGCGTCGTGTTCATCGGGAGGAAATGGAACGCGTGGGAGCCAACCGGCTTGGACGGAACAGCCGATGGAAACGAGGCCTGGCGTACCACAGAACGGAGGAAACGGCCTTGTGTTTGACCGGCCACGTTCAAAACGGGATCCTGTTCATCGGGAGGGGTCTGGCGTACCGCAAAACGAAGGAAACGGACCTCCTACGGTCGAAACGGGGTTCTTGTTGATCGGGAGGGGTGTGGCGTACCGCAAAACGGAGGAAACGGACTTGTGTTGGAGCGCTACGGTCAAAACGGGGGTCCAGTTCATCGGGAGGGGTGTGGCGTACCGCAAAACGGGACTCCACGGGATACTATTCATCTCCACCGTCGACCCCCTCCAGCCTCCACGGGCTACTGTTCATCCACCGTCGACGTCCTCCAGCCTCCACCTGCGACTGTTCATCCACGGGCTCCTGTTTATCCAGCCTCCACCGCGCGCTACTCCACCAGCTACTGTTCAACCAGCCCTCTCCACAGGCTCCTGTTCAACCACCCCTCCACGGGCTACTGTTCATCCAGCCCTCCACCGTCTACTATTCATCCTTCCCTCCACGGGGTGGTCCTATTCATCCTGCCCTCCATGGGGTCCTGTTCATCCAGCCCCAACCTGCTCGAACGATCGGGGTCCTGTTCATCCACCCCCACCGGGAACTTTTCATCCAAACCCCCCCAGCACGCTCACTGTTCATCCACAGGTAGCATCGATCGGCTTCAGTTAGCAGCAGTAGCGAAGGAATGGCTCGATCGGGTTCAGTTAACAGCCATCGATCGATCGCTCGGGTTCAGTAACGCGTAGCCTGCAGTGCAATCGCTCGGGTTCAGCTAGAGCCAACGCCTCGCACCCACGCGCGTGCGTGTACGAGAGAAACGCGCATCGCTCGGCCCAGACCACCCACCGTAACCGGGAACACCCTGATATTTTCCTTGCCCCGCTTCTACCATGGTTTTTTCCGTCATGGACGGCCCAAAGAATGTCATGCAGCTGCGTCTCCGGCCCTCCCAGGACGAAAAGCCCGTTTTCTGTCATGATTTTTTGTCATAGAAGTAGGACCCCACCACATCTATGATGATACCGTGTTTTGTCATAATTATTGTCATAGAAGTGCCATAAGTATGACAGAAACGATTTTCGTTCGGCCCAAAATGTCACGCATGTGTCTTTTTTTGTAGTGCTCTCGCCGCCTCACGCTCCGCTAGCTACAGGCGACGTAGCTCACAGAGCGCCTCCACCACCTCTGCCCCAAGACGGCGCCAAGGCGCGTGGCTCCACGACGCGACCCGCCGCGTCCGGCGCCTGCGCGTGAAGAAAGAAGCTGCAAGAAGTCCCTTGACCGCAAGAGAACGCTCCGCCACTCCTCGCACCGCCGCGCCAGGATCGTCTGCCGCGGCAGGGCCCCGCGCCGCTTGCTGTGGCGGCATGTGGGCGTCAGGACCAAGCTCCACCTCCAAGACAGGCCCCAGCGACCACGGCCGGCTGCCGTGCCTTCACCCCCGAGCTGCGTTGTCGGAGTAAATGGCCACGGGTAGCCTAACCGACTCCCCCTGGCTCTTCGAAAAATTATCAGGCCGTTCAGGCCTTCAAGCATACAAAGCATAGGGCCGTCTTCCCCTGGCCGGCTATCCCCAGGGCCGACTCCCAGAAGGCGACCAGCCTCAGAAACCTCCCCCAAGAAAGATACGAGATAGCCCACTCCAGGGAGTCGGCCCCAAGAGGACCGACTCCCAGAAGCCGGCCATGAAGAAAGCCGACTCCCAGAAGCCGGCCATGAAGAAATCCGGCCAAGACTGCACCTACTAAGACTGTACCCACGTAACGGTGATAGGATGGGGCGTGGCCGCAGTACAGCCCACTACCCCCGAATCCCGGAACAGGCATGGCCACAGGGCGCCGTACGGGCCAGCCATCCCCCGTCCGACGCGGCACTTTAGCCATGTTGGCCTCTATGTCACCCACGACAGGTGCCAGTACGGCCCGTGGGCGGCGGGCCCCTTTGCCAGAGAGACATCTGAAGACGGCCTGGCCTCCTCTAGTCGGCCAGGGATGTGGCCGGCTCCCAATAGCCGGCTACCTCCCTCCCTCGAAGCACGCGCCCCATTAAGGAGACAAGACGAGGTAAGGCTACAGTGAGAGCTCGCAAGGTGGTGACACTGTAGCCACGCTTACCTCGACAAAGCCCTCGTCATCAGAGGCGAGGCAATAGTAACCAGCCGCCGACAAAGCCCCCAAGCTGTGGGGCCGGCCTGCCGGCCAAGAGCCCGGCAGCCGGCGGGACCCACCAGTCGGCGGGCCCCAATGAGCGGCGGAGAAGCCGGAGAGCATAGACACTGACGGCTGGGACCCGCACCCAGCCGGATTACCATTGTACCCCTGGGGGGTAGGCCTATATAAACCCCTCGGGACACCCATGCAAAGGGTTGATCTCATAGAATTCCACACACCACATAGAGAGAAAAGGAGAGATAGCCTTGCCCTTCTTCTTCCTCTAGCCAAACAGCTAAAGGAGCAGTTGTAGCTACTTGTATTGATCTAGTGATCATGCGGAGACCCCGCAGAGTAGGACTAGGGGTGTTATCTCCACGGAGAGCCCCGAACCTGGGTAAGATCCGCCGGCGTGCATGTCTTCGCCTCATCCCGTTTCCAGGCACCGGCGATGTTTTACTGGCTCCCACAAAGATAAGCCACCCGTTGGCATATGTCGCACCTACCACCCGACATTTGGTGCCCATCGTGGGGCCGGGTGCACCGTCGTCCGGAGACCTGTTCTGGACGGGAACCCTTTTTCTCCCCCGCGAGCGCAGCCAGCCTGCTACGCCCGACGGCGCTTGCCCCGACGCGCTGCAAGGCGTCGACGACGCCTGCGCGGCAAGCTGCCTCGCTGATCTTCTTGGCAAGACTCGCATCTCCGGCGAGCCCGCGTCCGACGCAGGCACGGACTACCCCGAGAGCCGCCTCGTCAGCCTCCTCGACCAGCTTCACGTCTCCAGCGAGCTTGCTGTAGACTTGGAGTCGGTCGGCTCCACCGACCCGATGCTTGTCGACTCCGACACGGCATCGTTCGACGCCTACCCCTCCGACGTTGTAGTCTTCGACGACCCTCTGCCTCGAGCTGACAGCGGCAGCAGCGCTGTCACTGAGGTGCTGGTCATCAGCCACGTCGCCGACTCAGGCGAGAACGCCCACGACGCCCTACAAGCGGCGATGCATGACTTGTCCGTCCCGATCCCGGCCGATGCCGATGCCGAGACCCTAGAGGCACGCCGCCTCGCCCTCATCGCGGAGGGCCAGAAGACAGCTTCCATGAGACACCTCACCGAGGCCCACCAGCGCGAAGTCAACCGCGCCGCTTTTGGTACGCCGCCTCATGGCGGGCCGAGCCGAGTCGGCCTCGTCAAGAAGCGCGGCGCGGCCATCGCCAGCGTGCTGGGGGCGGACCGCCCCGTTTATGCCACACCGCTCGAAAATCTGTGAGCTGCTCAGGCGGCAGCAGAAGAGCTGAATGGGCTGGGGGCTGATGAGCTCCCCTACATGACAAGGCGCATCCAGCAGCTGATCGATGCGGCCGCAGAACGGCACGAAGCCGGCGCCCGCGCTGAGCGCCCTCCCCCGCGCCGAGAGCACGCCGCGACATCCCGATCGCCGTCTGCGAGCGGCGTCCGCGCAAGGAAGGACAAGGAACCGGCTGCTAGCCGCAACCGGACTCGAATCACCATCGAGCGCGACGCGGAAGGCCGCCCTCGAGCAGTGGAGCGCCAAGGCGATCTGCCTCCTCCCCCGCCTCGTGGGGAGATATGTCTCACCCCGCCGCCTGTCACCCATCCGACTCTCGGTGGCCGACTAGGCTGCCGCGAGGGAGTCAGCGAGAACGACGCCCACCACCGGATCGACCGCCTAGCTTGATACCTGGCGCTAGAAGATGAAGATGATGTCGGCTCGCCATGCTTTGGCCCCCGCATCCGCGACGAACCCTTCCCCAAAGGGTTCTTGCTCCCCAGAGACACGCCCAAGTACAACGGCTCTATGAAGCCGGAAGATTGGCTCATCGACTACTCTATCGCGTCAGCATTGCGAACGGCAATAGGCGCGTAGCCGTGAAGTACGTCCCTCTCATGCTGCAAGGCACGGCACGCACCTGGCTCAACAGCATCAAGCCCTACAGCGTCAACAGCTGGCTGGACTTCACAGAAGTCTTCGTCCGCAACTTCACCAACACATACAAGCGGCCTCCCAAGCCCCGCCAGCTCTCCTTATGCGTCCAAGGGCCCAGCGAATCGACCCACGACTACCTCACGCGGTGGGCCGAGCTCTGCAACTCCTGCGAGGGGGTGCACGAGGTGCAGGCCATCGAATACTTCACCGCCGGGTGCCGAGAGGGCACCCTCCTCAAGCACCGACCCCTCTACGATGAGCCGGCAACCCTCGACGAGCTGCTGGTCATTGCAGACAAGTACGCCACAGCTGACTCCTCGATGAAGACCGAGCTCCGAGTGGACGCCTCTGGGACGGTGCTCGCTCCGGCTCCTAAGACGCCGGCTGGCGACTCCAATCGGCGCCCCTACCAGAACGACCACAGGCGCAAGGCCCCTATGCCGCCTTCGACCAGTCGGCAGGTGGCCACAGTCGAAGACGAGCAACCCGAAGAGCGGCCCGCTCCCAAGAAGAAGTGCAGCAGGCCGGCTTATCAGCCAGCCTTCTCCTACGAGCTGACTCTCGATGCCCCCTGCAAGTTCCACAGCGGCGCGAAGCCATCCAACCACACGACCCGAAAGTGCCACTGGCTCACCCGGATCTCCAAGGGCGAGGGGCTGGTGCCGCCTCCGCCTCCCGGGCCGCCGCCTCTAGCCCCCCAGCAGCCGGCTGCCCGACCAGCAGTCGGAGCCATTCTAGATGAGTTCCCTGATGAGCATGCCTCCTACGTCGTCTTCACAAGCCAGGTTGAAGACAAGCGCAGCCGGCGCCGACAGCACCAAGAGGTCAACGCAGTCGCCTCCAGCAACCCCGAGTTCATGCATTGGTCCGAAAGGCCTATCAACTGGAGCCGGGCCGATCACCCAGAGGTGATGCCGTCCCCTAGCTCCTACGCATTGGTGTTGGATGTCACCCTCACAACAAAGAGGCGGGCTGCCCGATTCTCCCGCATTCTGATTGATGGCGGAAGCAGTATCAACATACTGTACCACGACACCATGGAGAAGTTGAACCTCAAGGCGAAGCAGCTCATGCCAAGCCAGACCGTTTTCCATGGCATCGTACCCGGACTGTCCTGTTCCCCGACCGGCAAGATCAAGATGGATGTCCTCTTCGGAGACAAGGATCACTTTCACCGAGAAGCAATCTGGTTCGAGGTAGTGGATCTGGAAAGCCCTTACCATGCCTTGCTTGGCCGACCTGCTCTGGCCAAGTTCATGGATGTGCCCCACTACGCCTACCTGAAGATGAAGATGCCGAGCTCGAAGGGGATCATCACTGTAGCCGGCGACTACAAGAAGTCCATCGAGTGCGCTGCAGCCAGCAGCCGGCTGGCCGAGTCCCTCGTAGTGGCGGAAGAGAAGAAGATGCTGGAGCGAGTTGTGGCCATGGCCGGCAAGCAGCCGGCCTTGTCCCCCAACCCCAAGGAATATGATGCGCAGGGCTCCTTCCAGCCGGCCAAGGAGACGAAGAAGATACCTCTGGACCCGGAGAACCTGGAGAGGTTTGCAGTCATTGGTGCAAACCTGGACAGTAAATAGGAAGGCGAGCTCGTCGACTTCCTCCATGAGAATTGAGATATCTTTGCATGGTCCCCAAAGGACATGCCGGGTGTTCCGAAGGATTTCGCCGAGCACAAGTTACACGTCCGAGCTGACGCGAAGCTGGTCAAGCAGCCTCTCCGCCGACTGTCAGAAGAGAAGAGAAGAATCGTAGGAAAAGAGATAGCCCGGCTCCTGGCCGCCAGCTTTATTATGGAAGTGTTTTTTCCAGAGTGGCTTGCCAACCCAGTCTTGGTGTTGAAGAAAAACAACAAATGGCGTATGTGTATAGACTACACTAGCCTCAACAAGGCCTGCCCCAAAGATCCGTTTGCTCTGCCACGGATTGATCAAGTGATAGACTCCACATCCGAATGCGAGCTGTTGAGTTTCTTGGATGCCTACTCAGGATACCACCAGATTAAGTTGGACCCAGCAGACCGCCTGAAGACCGCCTTCATAACACCATTCGGAGCTTTCTGTTAACTGACTATGACATTCGGCTTGAGGAATGCCGGTGCCACTTTTCAGCGTTGCATGCAGAAATGCCTCCTCAAGCAACTCGGCAGAAATGCCCACGTCTACGTAGACGATATTGTGGTGAAGACAGAGAAGCAAGGCACCCTGCTGGAAGACCTCAAAGAAACATTTGCCAACTTGCGCCGATTCCAGATCAAGCTCAACCACGAGAAATGTGTGTTCGGAGTACCAGCCGGCCAGCTTCTAGGCTTTCTGGTCTCCGAACGCGGCATTGAGTGCAACCCTGTGAAGATCAAGGCCATTGAGAGAATGGAGATTCCCACCAAGTTGCGAGATGTGCAGAAGTTCACTGGGTGCCTGGCCTCCCTAAACCGCTTTATCAGCCGGCTAGGAGAGAAGGCTCTCCCCCTGTACCGACTCATGAAGAAATCCACTCATTTCGAGTGGAATGACCAAGCAGACCAAGCCTTCCATGAGTTGAAGAAGATACTGACCACTCCACCTGTCCTGGCGGCGCCGACTGAGAAGGAGCCCATGCTCCTCTACATAGCCGCAACTAGCCGAGTGGTCAGTACAGTCATCGTGGTCCAGCGCCCAGAAGAAGGCCGAGCCCAGCTAGTCCAGAGACCGGTATATTATCTAAGCGAAGTACTGTCCAGCTCAAAGCAAAACTACCCACACTACCAGAAGATGTGCTATGGAGTGTACTTCGCTGCCAAGAAGCTGAAGCCCTACTTTCAAGAGCATCCCATCACGGTCGTATGCATCGTCCTGCTTGCCGAGATCATAGGCAGCCGGGATGCATCCGGCCGGGTGGCTAAATGGGCCATTGCGCTTGCACCTTACACAATCTTCTACCAGCCCCGCACCGCCATCAAGTCCCAAGCATTGGCCGACTTCCTCGTTGACTGGGCCGAGACCCAGTACCTACCGCCGGCTCCCGACTCTACTCATTGGCGGATGCACTTCGATGGGTCCAAGATGCGCACCGGCTTGGGAGCCGGCATCGTCCTCACCTCTCCCAAAGGCGACAAGCTCAGATACACGCTGCAAATCCACTTTGCCGCCTCCAACAACGTGGCTGAATACGAGGCGCTCATACACGGGCTCCGGCTAGCCAAAGAGCTCGGCATACGCCGGATCCTGTGTTATGGCGACTCGGACTTGGTGGTCCAGCAGTCATCTGGCGACTGGGACGCGAAGGATGCAAACATGGCGAGCTATCGATTCCTCGTCCAGCAGATCAGTGGGTAATTCGAAGGGTGCGAGTTCCTTCACGTGCCACGGGCCGACAACGACTAGGTAGACACCCTGGCACGGATCGGCTCCACCCGACAGGCTATACCAACCGGTGTCTCTCTCCAGCGCCTCCTCAAACCATCTATCAAGTCGTCTCCAGAGTCGGACTCTATCTTCGTACCACCCGCCCCCGATGCACCCGGATCCGATTGGAGGAACCCAGCGGGCGGCTCGGGGACTTCGACAAGCGGCCCGGGGACGGCCGTAGTCGCACCTGGCTCGGGGACTTCAGAACCCGGCCTGGGGACTTCAGCAGTCGGCCCGGGTACTGCAGCGACACAAGAAGCGGTGGCCGACTCCAACTCTCCACCACCCAACCCACCCATCCGAGTCACAGTGGCCGTACTAACACTAGAAGAAGTCACAGCTCCATCATGGGCCCAGCAAATCCTCAACTTCCTAGTCAGCAGAGAGCTGCCGACTGATGAGATCTCGGCAAGACTAGTGCAACGCTGAGCCGAAGCATATGCAATAATAAACAGAGAACTTGTCAAGCGTAGCGTCACTGGGGTCTTCCAGCACTGCGTCGAGACAGAAAAGGGTGTAGCAATCCTCAAGGATATCCACCAAGGCGAATGCGGCCACCACGCAGCCTCAAGATCACTTGTGGTCAAAGCCTTCCGCCACGGTTTCTTCTGGCCGACTGCCTTGGAAGATGCCAAAGAAATAGTCAAATGCTGCAAAGGATGCGAAGTCTTCAGTTCCAAACAACACCTGCCGGCTTCCGCACTCAAGACCATCCCCCTCACCTGGCCCTTTGCAGTCTGGGGGCTGGACATGGTGGGCCCATTCAAGACAGCCCGCGGCGGCTTGACACATCTGCTTGTCGCCGTGGACAAATTTACCAAGTGGATCAAAGCGAAGCCGATCAAGAAGCTGAACGGGCCGACGGTCGTGACATTTATTGCCGACATCACTACTCGGTATGGTGTGCCGCACAGCATCAGCACCGACAACGGCATAAACTTTGCCAAAGGAGCACTGGCACGTTTCTGCGTGACACAAGGCATCCGACTAGACTTAGCGTCCGTTGCCCATCCGCAGTCAAACGGCCAGGTCGAGCGAGCAAACGGCCTCATCCTCTCCGGCATCAAGCCCCACCTGGTCGTACCACTGGAGCGCTTGGCCGGCTGCTGGCTCGACGAGCTGCCGGCTGTCCTCTGGAGTCTGCGTACCACCCCAAACAAGTCAACCGGCTTCACTCCGTTCTTCCTTGTATATGGTGCCGAGGCCGTCATCCCAACTGAAATCGAGTTCGACTCGCCTCGGGTCACCATGTACAAGGAAGCGAAGGCCAAGGAAGCGCGAGAAGACGGCGTCTGTCGGGTGGTTGGTGTGACATATGCCAAGGGATGGCTTATCATTGTGGGAGCCAATAAAACGTCGCCGGTGCCTGGAAACGGGATGAGGCAAAGACATGCACGCCGGCGAATCTTACCCAGGTTCGGGGCTCTCCGAGGAGATAACACCCCTAATCCTGCTCTGCGGGGTCTCCGCATGATCACTAGATCGATAAAGGGTAGCTACAATCGCTCCTAGAGCTGTTGGGATCAAGGGAGAAGAAGAACAAGGCTAGCTCCTGCTTCTCTCTATCTATGGTGGGTGTGCTATGCGTGGGTGTTAACCTAGAAGCCAACTATGCTCAAAGGCCAACCCAAAAGCGAACCCTTTGCATGGGTGCTCCGGGGGATTTATATAGGCCTACCCCCGGGGGTACAATGGTAATCCGACTGGGAACTGGCCCCAGCCCTCGGTGTCTATGCTCGCCGGCTTCTCCGCCGGCTGGTGGGTCCCGCCGGCTGGTGGGTCCCGCCGACTGCCGGCTACTTGGTCGACAGGCCGGTCCCACCGCCTAGGGTCTTGTCGGCGGCTGCTTACTGTAGCCGCGCCTCTGATGATGAGGGCTTTGTCGAGGTGAGCGTGGCTACAGTGGGCCGCCTCGGGGGCTATCACTGTAGCCTCACCTCGTCTTGTCTCCTTGATGGGGCTCCTGCTTCGAGGGAGGGAGTGGCCGGCTTCTGGAGGCCGGCTAGACTCCTGGCCGACTAGGAAAGGCCAGGCCGCCTTCACGCCTCTCTCTGGCTGAAGGGGCCCGCAATCCTCGGGCCGTACAGGAGTGGGTCGTGGATGACGTCAAGACTAGCGTGGCTACAGTTCCGAGCCGCACGGGAGACGTCCCTCCCGTACGGCCTCCTGTAGCCATGCCCGCCTCGGGCTTCGGGGGTCGTGGGCCGCACTGTGGCCACACCCCGTCACGTCGCCGTTATGTAGGAGTGGTTGTGGTCTTGGCCGTCTTCTAGGGGTCGGCGTCCTTCTTGGCCGGCTTCTTGGAGTCGGCCACCCCGTAGTCGTCCTGGGGAGGAGTCGGTGAGGCTGGGTCGCCTTCCGGGAGTCGGCTTTAGTGATAGCCGGCCAGGGAAGGCGGCCCAAGTGCTTGGAGTGCTTGAAGGCCCAAAGGCCTGATAATTTTTCTGAAGAGACAGGGGTAGTCGGAATGGCTACCCGTGGCCATTTACTCCGACAGTAGTCCCCGAAGCTGATGGGGCTTCGAGGTGGAGTGGGGTTTGAGAAGCTCGATCAGCTTCCTATCGTGACAAGCCGGCGGCTGGGAGCCGGCCTTGGTCAGGCGCGCCGCCTTAGTCGAAATCTTCTGGAGTCGGGGGGCGGGAACCCGCAGGCACGTGCACCGGGCCGCAGGCCGGCCTCGGGCCGTTGGCGTGCCACGTGGCCGGAAAGCCTGCCAGCCCACGCGCGTGACGGGACGTCGCCGCAGGGAGGGGGCCCGCCACGTCCGCGCCCCGGCCCAGGCGCGGATCCTTTGTATCCTGAAATCGCCCGCACGTTCCGTGCGGCAGTTTCGGCTCGCACTTATGCGTAATAAACGCGAGACGTGGGGGGAGTGGGCGCAGTTAATCCCATGTCTCCCCCCCACGTCCGGCCTCTTCGGCCGCGTGAGGCTATAAGTAGGGGGAGGCGGAGGGCGGCAGGCTTCGGCTCGCACTTCCGCTCGCACTTCCTACGCGGCTTCGGCCTGCCAGTGAGCGCCTTCTTCCGCTCCTGGCTGGAATTCTATCAGCTCCAGCCGCACCATCTCACCCCCAACGCGGTGGTGCTGCTGTCGGCCTTCGTCACCCTGTGCGAGGGCTATCTCGGCGTCCTCCCCACCCTCGAGCTCTGGGGGGAGTTCTTCCAGTCGAAGCTGGGCACGCGCAGTAAAGGCGTGCCGGCTCATACTGGTGCCTTCAGTGCGTCGCGGAGGTCGGGCGCCGACAACCCCTTCCCCGTCATCACGCTGATCCAATCGGTGAAGAAGTGGCAGAAGTCGTACTTCTACGTGTGGAACATCGCTCCACGGGGCGACTACATCAACCTGCCGGCTTACGTAGCCGGCCCACCGGCGGGGAGGCTGCCCCAGTGGTCCTTCCGGGCGGTGACGCTGTCGCAGGGAGGAAACGCCGCCATCGCCCGCCTGCGGGTGATGGTCCAGTCGGAGGGCCTGACGGGGCCCGACCTCCTGGCCGCGTTCGTCACGCGCCGGGTCCTTCCGCTCCAGAGTCAGCCTCATCTGATCTGTCAGATGAGCGGCCAGCTCGATCCGAGCCGGATGTGCACCAAGGAGATGCCGCAGCCCGACGCCGCCGACATGGTGAATTACCTCGCCAACTGCCAACTTTTCGAAGACTGGCAATTCGGCAAGGAGCCATACAGCCGCGCCAATCCTCCGCCTACGGTACGCTTCCCTCGTCTCTTTTTCTCTCTCTGTCTCAGCTTTGTCGCCGAGTTCCTCTGGGCCGACACTAACTCAGTCGGCTTGCTCTTTTGACAGAGTCCTCTGCTCCGACTGGCCGGCGGGACAGAAGTGAAGCGCCGCTTCGTCCCCGACCGGACCGAACACGACCAGGAGGACCCCGACCTGGGGGCGGTCCATATGGAGGATGCCACCGAGCCGGCCGGCGGCCAAGCCGCCGGCGAAGCAGGCGGCTCCGGGTTCACTGCTACCTTCGACGACTGGCCGGACGAGGACGAAGCCGAAGCCGTCCCGCATCGCCAGCCGGCCTCCGGACGCGGCGCGGGCTCCTCCGGCGCGCAGCCTGCTCGGGGTAGAGGCCAGAAACGTCGCGCTACCCAGGGCATGTTCGGTAGCCGGACGAAGAAGCCCAGGGGTGGGGCGGCTGCCACCAGGCGGGAAGAGGCGGCCGCGAAGGCGGCTCGCTTCCGCAAAGTGGTGAAGCAGCCGCAGACTGTGTCGGCGTAAGTTCTCTCTTTCTATGTACTGTCCTTCTTTCTTTCCTTTGGTGGTTCTTGAATCTTCGTCTTCTTTTTCAATGGTCAGAGCTCCGCTATCACTAGAGCGGGCGGCCGCCGGCTCCGTCGTCGAGTCGCCAGGGGGCTCTGGGAGCACCACCCGCCGCGTAGATCCCCGCGCCGCCCTCCTGGAGGCAACGGAAAGGAACGCGCGGGAGGCGCGGGAGGAGCAGGAAGCGCGGGAGGCGGAGGCACGGAGGGCAGCCGCCGCCCAGGCAGCTCGGGAGGAGGAGGCGGCGAAGGCACTTGCCGAGGCTGCAGCCAAGGCCCAGGCAGAGGACGAGGCCGAAGCGGCGGCAGGGGAGGCTTTGATGGTCAGCCCCCTGCGCACCATGGCGCTCGAGGACGTGGATCCCTCGCCAGGTGGAGCCAGTGGTTCCCAGCCGGGGCTGGGAGGAAGCAGCGACGACGTCGTCATCTTGGGGGAGGCGCCGGGGCCGACTCCTCCGACTAGGGTGACCCAAGGCCGCCAGCCTGAGCCTGCACCCGCACAGTCGGCGGAGGGCGAGCCGGCCGCAGGGACTGAGGTGGCGGTCCGGGTTCCGCCAAGCCGGCGTGCAGGGAAGGCCGCGTCTGAACCGTAGAAGGCTGCGTCGGAGCCACAGCCGGCCGTGGGCTCCAGCTCGTCGGCCCGAGACGCGGAGGCGGCCAGCGCTACCTCAGGGTGGACGCCGGGCGGAGGGACAGCCGTGGTGAACGTCGCTGCACAAGACGTCCGGACTCGGCTGCAAAGCCAAGCCGCGGCGCTGAGGCAGTTCACCGACGAATTCCTCGCCACACGGGCAGCCATCCGGGTTAGTATTCTCATCTTGTTCTTTCTTGATCTTGATTTCTCTCGTGGGGGCGCGTCAGCGCACCCACTGGATGTAGTCCCCGAGTTCCGAGTCGGCTGCTGAGCAGGCGGCTTGGAACTTCTTGGAGATTTTGTTTTTGCTGCTGTTGTTCTTACTTCGGTCTTCTGTCCGTCTTGCAGGACTACCACAACCTCCGAGCGGCCGCCTTCAACTCCCAGGCTCGGGAGCTGACTCAGAAGACCGCCGATCTCACTGAAAGCCGAGGTATGTGACTTGATCTTTATCTCATGTGGGGGCGCGTCAGCGCACCCACTGGGTGTAGTCCCCGAGATTCGGGCCGACTGCTGAGCAGTCGGCTCGGATCTTCCTTGATGATTTCTCATTGTTCTTCTTCTTCTTCTATCTCTGCAGCGGCCAACGCCAGTCTGAGGGCACAGCTGGGGGAGTCCCAGGCTGCTCTTCGTGCCAAGGACGCGGAGCTCGCCGCCTTGGTGCAGGAGCGCGACCGCCTGGTCAAGAAGCTGGCCGACCAGGAGGAAGGCCACAAGGCTGCGCAGGATCGCGAAGCCGCCCTCCAGGCCGAGTTCGAGACGGAGGCGGCCGGCTGGGCAGAGGCCAGGCAGACTCTGGTCTCCGGCTATGGCCAAATTGAGGACCTGGTTGACGGTAAGTCGTCTACCCCTTCATCCTTTCTTGCCATCTGCCACTTCGGCTTGTTTTTCTGATTTCGGTGTTCTTCTTTCCTTTTCTTCTTCTCGCAGAGTACTTCCCCGGCTATTCCACTGCCGCCAACCAGGCCATCGAGGCCCGTCGCCAGGCGAAGAGGCAAGCCGGCTTCGAGATCTCGCCAACCGCCGGCCGCTCGCTAGAGGAACAACTCCTGGCGATCCAGGCTCGCATCCAGCCGGCTCACAGGCTGCTCCGCCGGCTTCAGCGCACGGGATCGCAGGTCTTGGCCGCCCTCTGGCCCGGCCAAGTGGTCCCTCGCACCCCCAGTCGGACCGCCGACTGGCTGGAGGTGGCAGTCGGCCGCTTCGAGGCTTGGAAGGCGTCAGCGGCTCGCTCCGGCGCCAGGCGGGCGCTGGAGATCGTCAAGGCCTGGTATCCCGGCCTGAACCTGGACCAGCTGTCGACCTGGCGGCAGCAAGCCGACACGGAGCTGGAGCCGGCGCGGCCGGCCATCATTCGGCGGGCTTCGGCGATCGCCGACTATACCGACACCAACGTCTTCGCCCCCGAGGTGGACGACAATGGAGTCGCCCAGCCGGAAGATTGGTTCGGGCTGGACCCGGCGTACGGCGAGGACTCGGCGGAGGAGATCGACTCCAGCGACGAGGGCGAAGAGGAGGAGGAGGAGGGTGAAGACGTCGAGCCGGCTGGTGGAGTAGCCGGCCAGCCTGACCGCGCCTCCAGAACTACGTCGCGTGCGAGTGCGTCTCCTGCCGTTTGAGGTGGTCAAGCCGGGACCAGCTAGGCGGCCACTCCTTCAGCGGGCGAGCTGCCTTCACCGACCAGCTCGGCCTCCAAGTCGTGCCTTAGTCTTCTTTCTTTTGTTTTCCTGTCTTGTTACTTTTGAACAATGTTTGGTTAAGTCTGCACAATTCCACCCATTGGGTGTATTCAAACTTAAGTCTGTTGCCGGCCTGTGGGCGGCTTTATGTATATAAGTTATGCAATCGGTCTTTCCTTGCACTTTCGCTTTTTGTCCTTCTGCTTTTTTCCTTTGCCGCCTTCCCTTGGTTGCCGCCTCCCCAGTCAAACAGTTGCTCTGCAATCTGTAGCCGGGGGGTGCCTGGCCGATTGGGGAGGGGGAAGTACTTTTAGCTTTGTCGGACTTAAGCTAAGTTTTTTAGGAAGCCGGCCAGCCGGCTGCTGTGACAGCCGGCAGGCATATATGGAGGCCGTCTTTTTGCTATATAGGTTAGTTGTTCCTTAGCCGTTTTTCGTGTGGGCGTCCTTTCTGTCTTCTCTCTTGCTAGTCGGACAGTCAGTTCTTTGAGCTGCGACTTTCAACAAGAGAGGACTTGGGAGCCGGCGCACTACTTTGCTGACTTCGGGAAGAACTTAGAATATAGCTCAAGGCGGCCAGTCCCCGGGCCGACTAGTCAGACCCGGTGCCGGACAAGAATTCAAAATGTAATAATACATTCATGGATATGACACTCGTCATTCATAGATAAATAAAAGGCAGTCCCCGAGTACTGTTCGGGGGGCCTGTTGGTTTGTAACTTAATACAAAAGGGGTAGCGTGATACATACTGCTTTTCAGCTGTAAAATCGTCTTAGGAGGTTTGCGTTCCATGGTCGCTCCGACTCCTTGCCGGAGTCATCTCTCTTGCGTGCTCTTGGCTTTTGCGCGTCGATCAAGTAGTAGGAGTCGTTGCTGAGTTCCTTGCTGACGACGAAGGGGCCTTCCCAAGGGGCCGAGAGCTTGTGCTGGCCGGCTGTTCGCTGGATCAGCCGGAGCACAAGGTCGCCCTCTTGGAAGGATCTTGGCTTGACCTTACGGTTGTAGTAGCGGCGCAGCCCTTGCTGGTAGATGGCGGACCGGCTGAGGGCTAACAGCCGGCCTTCTTTCAGTAGGTCGACGCCGTCTTCTCTTGCTTCTTTGGCTTCCTCCTCCGTGTACATGGTGATCCGAGGCGAGTCGAACTCGATGTCTGTTGGGATGACGGCCTCGGCACCGTACACAAGGAAGAATGGAGTGAAGCCAGTTGACTTGTTGGGTGTAGTGCGCAGACTCCAGAGGACAGCCGGCAGCTCTTCGAGCCAACAGCCGGCCGATCGCTCCAGTGGTACAACCAGTCGGGGCTTGATGCCGGAGAGGATAAGTCCATTTGCTCGCTCGACCTGGCCGTTTGACTGCGGGTGGGCAACGGACGCTAAGTCCAGTCGGATGCCCTGCGTCGCGCAGAAGCGTGCCAGTGCGCCTTTGGCGAATTTTGTGCCGTTGTCGGTGATGATGCTGTGCGGCACGCCGTACCGAGTGGTGATGTCGGTGATGAATGTCACGGCAGTCGGCCCGTTTAGCTTCTTGATGGGCTTGGCTTCGATCCACTTTGTGAACTTGTCCACTGCAACGAGTAGGTGTGTCATGCCACCGCGGGCTGTCTTGAAAGGGCCCACCATGTCCAGTCCCCAGACGGCAAAAGGCCAGGTGAGGGGAATGGTCTTGAGGGCGGAAGCCGGCAGGTGTTGTTTGGAACTGAAGACTTGACATCCTCTGCAGCTCTTGACTATTTCTTTAGCATCCTCCAAGGCAGTCGGCCAGAAGAACCCATGGCGGAAAGCCTTGGCCACGAGGGATCTTGAGGCGGCGTGATGGCCGCATTCGCCTTGGTGGATGTCTTTGAGGATTGCCACTCCTTTTTCTGGCTCGACGCAACGCTGGAAGACTCCAGTGACGCTGCACTTCACAAGCTCCCTGTTGATTATTGTGTATGCTGCGGCTCGTCGTTGCACTAGTCTTGCTGCGGTCTCATCAGCTGGCAGCTCTCTGCTAACTAGGAACTTGAGGATGGGTTGGGCCCATGAGGGAGCTGTGACTTCTTCTGCTGTTAATGTGGCCACCATGACTCGGGTGGGTGGGTCGGGTGTTGCGTTGGAGTCGACCACCGTTTCTTGTGTCGTTGCAGTCCCCGGGCCGACTGCTGCAGTCCCCGGGCCGGGTTCTGAAGTCCCTGGGCCGGGTGCGACTACGTCAGTCCCCGGGGCAGTCGTCGAAGTCCCCGTGCCGCCTGCGGGATTTCATGAGCCGGATCCGGCTGTTTCTGGCGCAGGCGGTACGAAGATGGAATCCGACTCTGGAGACGGCTTGATGGACGGCTTGAGGAGGCGCTGGAGGGAGACGCCAGTCGGTATGGCTTGTCGGTTGGAGCCGATCCGTGCTAGGGCATCTGCTTGGTCGTTGTCGGCCCTTGGCACGTGAAGGAACTCGCACCCTTCGAAGTATCCGCTCATCTGCTGGACGAGGAAACGGTAGCTCGCCATGTTTGCGTCCTTGGCGTCCCAGTCGCCAGATGATTGCTGGACCACCAGGTCTGAGTCGCCGTAGCACAGGATCCGGCGTATGCCGAGTTCTTTGGCTAGCCGGAGCCCATGTACGAGCGCCTCGTACTCGGCCACGTTGTTGGAGGCGGCGAAGTGGATCTGCAGCGTGTACTTGAGCTTGTCGCCTTTGGGAGAGGTGAGGACGATGCCGGCTCCCAAGCCGGTGCGCATCTTGGACCCGTCAAAGTGCATCCGCAAATGGGTAGAGTCGGGAGCCGGCGGTAAGTACTGGGTCTCGGCCCAGTCGACGAGGAAGTCGGCTAATGCTTGCGACTTGATGGCGGTGCGGGGTTGATAGAAAATCGTGTAGGGCGCCAAGGCAATGGCCCATTTGGCCACCCGGCCGGATGCATCCCGGCTGCCTATGATCTCGGCGAGCGGGGCAGTGCACACGACCGTGATGGGGTGCTCCTGGAAGTAGGGCTTCAATTTCTTGGCAGCGAAGTACACCCCATAGCACATCTTCTGGTAGTGCGGGTAGTTTTGCTTTGAGCTAGACAGTACTTCGCTGAGATAGTAGACCGGCCTCTGGACCAGCTGGGCTCGGCCTTCCTCCGGGCGCTGGACCACAACAACAGTGCTGACGACTCGGCTTGTCGCGGCGATGTAGAGGAGCATGGGCTCCTTCTCAGTCGGTGCAGCTAGGACAGGCGGAGTGGTCAACATTTTCTTCATTCCACTCAAAGTGAGTGGACTTCTCCATGAGTCGGTACAGGGGGAGAGCCTTCTCTCCTAGTCGGCTGACAAAACGGTTCAGGGAGGCTAAGCAGCCAGTGAACTTCTGAACATCTCGCAGCTTGGTGGGAATCTCAATCCTCTCGATGGCTTTGATCTTGACAGGGTTGCACTCAATGCCGCGTTCGGATACCAGGAAGCCTAGCAGCTGGCCGGCTGGCACTCCGAACACGCACTTCTCGGGGTTGAGCTTGATCTGGAATCGGCGTAAGTTGGCAAATGTTTCCTTCAGGTCTTCCAGCAAGGTACCGCACTTCTCTGTCTTCACCACAATGTCGTCTACGTAGACGTGGGCATTTCTGCCGAGTTGTTTCAAGAGACATTTCTGCATGCAACGCTGAAAAGTGGCACCGGCGTTTCTCAAGCCGAATGTCATTGTCAGGTAGCAAAAAGCTCCAAAGGGTGTGATGAAGGCAGTCTTTAGGCGGTCAGCCGGGTCCAACTTGATCTGATGATACCCTGAGTATGCATCCAAGAAACTTAACAGCTCGCATCCGGCTGTGGACTCTATCACTTGGTCAATCCGTGGCAAAGCAAACGGATCCTTTGGGCAGGCCTTGTTCAAACGTGTGTAGTCTATACACATGCGCCACTTGTTATTCTTCTTCAAAACCAGAACTGGATTGGCAAGCCATTCTGGAAAGAACACTTCCATGATGAAGCCGGCTGCAAGGAGCCGGGCTATCTCTTCTCCCACGATTCTTCGCTTCTCTTCTGATAGTCGGCGGAGGGGTTGCTTGACCGGCTTCGCATCAGCTCGGACATGTAATTTGTGCTCGGCGAAATCCTTCGGGACACCCGGCATGTCCTTTGGGGACCATGCAAAGATGTCTCGATTCTCACGGAGGAAGTCGGCGAGCTCGCCTTCCTATTTACTGCCCAAGCTCGCCCCAATCACGGCGAACCTCTCCGGGTGCTCCGGGTCTAGAGGTATCTTCTTCGTCTCTTTGGCAGGCTGGAAGGAGCCCTGCGCATCACAGTCCTTGGGGTGGGGGGACAAGGCCGGCTGCTTGCCGGCCATGGCCACAACCCGTTCCAACATCTTCTTCTCTTCCGCCACCACGAGGGACTCGGCCAGCCGGCTGCTGGCCATGGCACACTCGATGGACTTCTTGTAGTCGCCGGCTACCGTGATGATCCCCTTCGAGCTAGGCATCTTCATCTTCAGGTAGGCATAGTGGGGCACAGCCATGAACTTGGCCAACGCAGGTCGGCCAAGTAGCGCATGATAGGGGCTCTCCAGATCCACCACCTCGAACCATATTGCTTCCCGGCGAAAATGATCTTTGTCTCCGAAGAGAACATCCATTTTGATCTTGCCGATTGGAGAGCAAGATAGGCCGGGTACGATACCATGGAAGACGGTGCGGCTCGGCATGAGCTGCTTTGCTTCGATGTTCAGCTTGTCCATGGTATCGCGGTACAGTATGTTGATACTGCTTCCGCCGTCTATCAGGACGTGGGAAAATCTGGCAGCTCGCCTCTCCGTCGCAAGGGTGACGTCCAAGACCATAGCATAGGAGCCAGGCGAAGGCATCACCTCTGGGTGGTCGGCCTGGCTCCAGCTGATGGGCTTTTCCGACCAGTGCATGAACTCGGCGGTGCTAGAGGCGACTGCGTTTACTTCTTGGTGTTGTCGGCGTCGGTTGCGCTTGTCGTCGACTTGACTTGTGAAGACGACGTAGGCGTCGTGCGCTTCGGGGAATTCGTCTTGGATGGCGCCGACTGCTGGCCGGGCCGCCGGCTGCTGGGGAGCTGGAGGCGGCGGGCCGGGAGGCGGAGGCGGCACCATCCCTTCGCCCTTGGTGATGCGGGTGAGCCAGTGGCATTTCCGTGTTGTATGGTTGGACGGCTTTGCGCCGCTGTGGAACTTGCAGGGAGCATCGAGTGCTTGTTCGTAGGAGAAGGACGGCTGCCAGGGCGGTCGGCCACCCTTCTTCTTGGGAGCGGGCCGCTCTTCGGGCTGCTCGTCTTCAATGGTGGCCACCTGCCGACTGGAGGAAGTCGGCATGGGGCCCTTGCGCTTGTGGTCGTTCTGGTAGGGGCGCCGGTTAGGGTCGCCAGCCGGCGTCTTGGGAGCCGGAGTAACTACCTTCCCCGAGGCGTCCACTCGGAGCTCGGTCTTCATGGAGGAGTCGGCTATGGCGTATTTGTCGGCGGTGATCAGCAACTCATCGAGGGTAGCCGGCTCGTCGCAGAGAAGTCGGTGCTTGAGGAGGGTGCCCTCTCGGCACCCGGCGGTGAAATACTCGATGGCCTGGACCTCGTGCACTCCCTCGCAGGAGTTGCGGAGCTCGGCCCATCGCGTGAGGTAGTCGCGGGTCGACTCGTTGGGCCCTTGGACGCAGAGGGAGAGCTGGCGAGGCTTGGGAGGCCGCTTGTAAGTGCTGGTGAAGTTGCGGACGAAAACTTCGGTGAAGTCCAGCCAGCTGTTGATGCTGTAGGGCTTGAGGCTGTTGAGCCATGTGCACGACGTGCCTTGCAGCATCAAAGGGACGTACTTCACGGCGACGCGCCGATTGCCGTTGGCGATGCTGACGGCTGTGGAGTGGTCGATAAGCCAATCTTCCGGCTTCACCGAACCGTTGTACTTGGGCGTGTCTCTGGGGAGCGAGAACCCCTTGGGGAAGGGCTTGTCGCGGATGCGGGGGCCAAAGCATGGCGGGCCGACATCGTCTTCTTCTTCCAACGCCAAGGATCGAGCAAGGCGGTCGATCCTGTGGCGGGCGTCATTCTCGCCGACTCCTTCTCGGCGGCCGAGTCGGTCGCCAAGAGTCGGATGGGTGACAGGCGGTGGAGTGAGGCGTCTTTCTCATCGAGGCGGGGGAGGAGGCAGGCTTCCCTGGTGCTCTACAGCTCGAGGGCGGCCTCCGCGTCGCGCTCGATGGTAATGCGAGTCCGGCTGCGGCTGGCAGCCGGCTCCTTGTCTTTCTTCTGGCGCGCGCCGCTCGCAGTCGGCGAGCGGGATGTCGCAGCGTGCTCCCGGCGCGGGGGATGGCTATCAGCTCGGGCGCCGGCTTCGTGCCATTCTGCAGCCGCGTCGATCAGCTGCTGGATCCGTCTTGTCATGTAAGGGAGCTCATCGGCTCCCAGCCCATTGAGCTCCTCTGCAGCCGCCTGTGCGGCTCGCAGGTTCTCGAGCGGGGTGGCGTAGACGGGGCGATCTGCGCCCAGCATGCTGGCAACGGCTGCGCCGCGCTTCTGGACGAAGCCGGCTCGGCTCGGGCCGCTAGGCGGTGGCGTCCCGAAGGCGGCGCGGTCGACTTCGCGCTGGTGGGCTTCGGTGAGGCGTCTCATCGAGGCTATCTTCTTGCTCTTCGCGATGAGGGCAAGACGGCGTGCCTCCAAGGTCTCGGCGTCGGCGTCGGCCGGGATGGGGGCGGAGAGGTCGTGCATCGCCGCTTGCTGAGCGTCGCGGGCGTTCTCGCCCAAGTTGGAGAGGTGGCTGATGACCAACACTTCAGTGACAGCGCTGCTGCCGCTGTCAGCTCGAGGGAGGGGGTCATCGAAGACCACCACGTCGGAGGGGTAGGCGTCGAGCGACGCGGTGTCGGAGTCGATGAGCATCGGGTCGGTGGAGCCGACCGACTCCATGTCCGCAGCAGGCTCGCTGGAGACGTGAAGTTGGTCGAGGAGGCTGACGAGGCGGCTCTCAGGGTAGTCGGTGCCTGCGTCGGACGCAGGCTCGTCGGAGATGTGAGTCTCGCCGAGCAGATCGGCGAGGCGGCTTGCTGCGCAGGCGTCGTCGACGCCTTGCAGCGCGTTGAGGCAAACGCCATCGGGCGCAGCAGGCTGGCTGCGCTCGCGGGGAAGGAAGAGGGTTCCCGTCCAGAACAGGTCTCCGGACGATGGTGCACCTGGCCCCACGGTGGGTGCCAAATGTCGGGTGGTTGGTGCGACATATGCCAAGGGATGGCTTATCATTGTGGGAGCCAATAAAACGTCGCCGGTGCCTGGAAACGGGATGAGGCGAAGACATGCACGCCGGCGAATCTTACCCAGGTTCGGGGCTCTCCGAGGAGATAACACCCCTAATCCTGCTCTGCGGGGTCTCCGCATGATCACTAGATCGATAAAGGGCAGCTACAATCGCTCCTAGAGCTGTTGGGATCAAGGGAGAAGAAGAACAAGGCTAGCTCCTGCTTCTCTCTATCTATGGTGGGTGTGCTATGCGTGGGTGTTAACCTAGAAGCCAACTATGCTCAAAGGCCAACCCAGAAGCGAACCCTTTGCATGGGTGCTCCGGGGGGTTTATATAGGCCTACCCCCCGGGGGTACAATGGTAATCCGACTGGGAACTGGCCCCAGCCCTCGGTGTCTATGCTCGCCGGCTTCTCCGCCGGCTGCTGGGTCCCGCCGGCTGGTGGGTACCGCCGACTGCCGGCTACTTGGTCGACAGGCCGGTCCCACCGCCTAGGGTCTTGTCGGCGGCTGCTTACTGTAGCCGCGCCTCTGATGATGAGGGCTTTGTCGAGGTGAGCGTGGCTACAGTGGGCCGCCTCGGGGGCTATCACTGTAGCCTCACCTCGTCTTGTCTCCTTGATGGGGCTCCTGCTTCGAGGGAGGGAGTGGCCGGCTTCTGGAGGCCGGCTAGACTCCTGGCCGACTAGGAAAGGCCAGGCCGCCTTCACGCCTCTCTCTGGCTGAAGGGGCCCGCAATCCTCGGGCCGTACAGGAGTGGGTCGTGGATGACGTCAAGACTAGCGTGGCTACAGTTCCGAGCCGCACGGGAGACGTCCCTCCCGTACGGCCTCCTGTAGCCATGCCCGCCTCGGGCTTCGGGGGTCGTGGGCCGCACTGTGGACACACCCCGTCACGTCGCCGTTATGTAGGAGTGGTTGTGGTCTTGGCCGTCTTCTAGGGGTCGGCGTCCTTCTTGGCCGGCTTCTTGGAGTCGGCCACCCCGTAGTCGTCCTGGGGAGGAGTCGGTGAGGCTGGGTCGCCTTCCGGGAGTCGGCTTTAGTGATAGCCGGCCAGGGAAGGCGGCCCAAGTGCTTGGAGTGCTTGAAGGCCCAAAAGCCTGATAATTTTTCTGAAGAGCCAGGGGTAGTCGGAATGGCTACCCGTGGCCATTTACTCCGACAGCGTCGACCTGCTGGAAGATGGCCGGTTGTTAGCACTCAGCCGGTCCGCCATCTACCAGCAGGGTTTGCGTCGTTACCACAACCGGAAGGTCAAGCCAAGATCCTTCCAAGAGGGCGACCTTGTGCTTCGGCTGATCCAGCGAACAGCCGGCCAGCACAAACTCTCAGCCCCTTGGGAAGGCCCTTTCGTCATCAGCAAGGCACTAGGAAATGACTCCTACTACTTGATCGACGCACAAAAACCAAGAGCGCGCAAGAGGGATGATTCCGGCAAGGAGTCGGAGCGACCATGGAACGCAAACCTCGTGAGAAGATTTTACAGTTGAAAGCAGTATGTATCATGCTACCGTTCTTTTTTAAATATGAGACAAACGGGCCCCCCGAGGCACACTCGGGAACTGCCCTCCTTTATCTATGAATGACGAGTGTCATACTCATGAATGTATTATTACATTTGGTTTTTTGTCCGGCACCGGGTTCGACTAGTCGGCCCGGGGACTGGCCGCCTTAAGTTATATTAAAAGTTCTACCTGAAGTCAGACAAGTAGTGTGCCGGCACCCGAGCAATCTCTTGTCGAAAGTCGCAGCTCGAAGAACCGACTGTCCGACTGGCAAGAGCCAAAGGTAGAAAGGATGCCCACACGAAAAACGGCTAAGGACCAACAAACTTATATAACGCAAAGACGACCTCCAACCACGCCTACCGGCTGTCAAAACAGCCGGCTGGCCGGCCTCCCAATCACTTCGCTATAATCCAACAAAGCTAGAGTACTTGCCCTCCCAAGCACTTCCCCAGCCACAGATTGCAGAGCTGCTGTCCGGCTGGGAAGGCGGCAACCAAGGGAGGGCGGCAAAGGAAACAGCCGAAAGATGAAAAGCAAAGAAGAAGGGAAAGCCAAACGCATGCATAATTATATTTACACATAAGGCCCCCAACAGACCGGCAGTCAATATAGTTCGAATACACCCCCAGTGGGTGGAATTGTGCAAACTTAACAAAATATTGTTCCAAGAATGGTGAAACAGGAAAGTAGAGGCAGCAGACTAGACTAAGAGCGCAGCAGGGAAGCCGGGCTGGTCGGTGGAGACGGCGCCACCGGCTGGAGGAGTGGCCGGCTGGCGGGTCTCGGCTTGATCATCGCCGGCTGCAGGCGGTGCACCCGCGCGTGCCTTGTTGCTGGAGGCACGGTCATGCTGAGGCTGACCGGCCGCTCCACCATCTGGCACGGCATCTTCACCCTCCTCCTCCTCGCCCTCATCGCTGGAGTCGATCTCCTCCGCCGAGTCCTCGCCGTCTGCCGGGTTCAGCCCGAACCACTCCTCCGGCTGGGCAACGCCGTTGTCGTCCACCTCAGGAGCGAAGGCGCTGGTGTCGGTGTAGTCGGCAATCGCCGAAGCCCGCTGGATGATAGCCGGCCGCGCCGTCTCCAGCTCCGCGTCGGCCTCCTGCCGCCAGGTGGCCAGCTGGGCCAGACTCAGCTCGGGATACCAGGCCTTGGCGAACTCTAGCGCCCGCCTGGCGCCGGACCGAGCCGCAGAAGCCTTCCAGGCCTCGAAGCGACCGACCGCCACCTCCAGCCAGTCGGCAGTCCGACTGGGGGTGCAGGGAATCACCTCACCAGGCCAGAGAGCGGCCAACACCTGCGCCCCAACACGCTGAAGCCGGCGGAGCATGCGCTGAGCCGGCCGGAGGCGGGCCTGAATCGCCAAGAGCTGCTCCTCCAGCGACCGGCAAGCGTTCGACGCGATCTCGGCGCCAGCCTGCCTTCGTGCCTCGCGGTGGGCCTCGATGACCTGGTTTGCGGCGGTAGAGTAGCCAGGGAAGTACTCTACGCAAGAAAGAAAGAGAAAGAAGAGAAAAACACCAAGTCAGAAAATGAGCCAAACGGCAAGCGGCAAGCAAGGACGAAGAAGAAGGCGGCCTACTGTCAACCAAGTCTTCGATCTGGCCATAGCCGTTGATTAGCGTCTGCTTCGCTTTGGCCCAGCTGGCCGCCTCTGTCTCATACTCGGCTTGGAGGGCGGCCTCGCTGTCCTGCACCGCCTTCAGGGCCGGCTTGTGGCACTTCTCCTGGTCGGCCAACCTCTTGGCCAGGCGGTCACGCTCCTGTGCCAAGGTGTCAAACTCGGCCTCCTAGGCACGGAGGGTGGCCTGAGCCCCACCCAGCTGCTCCCTCAGACTGGTGTTGTCCGCTGCAGGGATGGCAGAAAAGAAAGAACCAATAAGGAAGAAGTCGTCAAGGAAGATCCGACCCGACTGCTTAGTAGTCGGCCCGAATCTCGGGGACTACACCCAGCGGGTGCGCTGACGCGCCCCCACATAGATAAAAGACGAAGCACTTACCCCGGCTCTCAGATACGTCAGCATTCTTCTGGGTCAGCTCCCGAGCCTAGGAGTTGAAGGCAGCCGCGCGGAGGTTGTGGTAGTCCTGCAAGACAGGCAGAGGAGCGAATGAGAACAAGATAGCAAAACAAAGCCCGCTAAGAAGTTCCAAGCTGCCTGCTCAGCAGCCGACTTGGAACTTGGGGACTACACCCAGTGGGTGCGCTGACGCGCCCCCACGGAAGAAACCAAGATCAAAAAAGCAAAAATAGGAAGACTAACCCGAATGGCCACCCGCGTCGCAAGGAACTCGTCATTGTATTTCCTCAGCGCCGCAGCCTGGGACTGAAGCCGGTTTCGGACGTCCCGCGCTACCACGTTCACCACAGCCGTCCCTCCACCCGGCCTCCACCCTGAGCTGGCGCTGGCCGCCTCCACGTCTTGGGCCGACGAACTGAGGCCCGCGGCTTTCTGCGGGTCCGATGCGGCCTTCCCCGTGCGCTGGCGCGATGGCGACCGGACCACCAGGTCTGTCCTCGCAGCCGGCTCGCCCCCAGCCGATTGCGCAGGCGGCACGTTAGGCCGGCCGCCTTGAGCCTCCCCAGTCGGCGGGGCCTGTGCCGCCTCCCTCTCCGGGACGACGACGTCGTCCTCCCTCTCCAATCCCGGCTGGTCACCGCCGGCTTCCTCTGGCGGGGGCTCTGGGGCCTCAGGCGCGCGACGCGCAGAGGGGTGACGAGCAAGGCCCCCTCCGCTGTTGCCGCGGCCGCAGCCTCCGCTTGGGCCTTAGCCGCTGCGTCGGCGCGCGCCTTCGCCGCTTCCTCCTCCTGTGCCGCCTTGGCGGCAGCTGCCCTCAACTCCTCCGCCTCCCGCTCCTCCCGCGCCTCCCGCGTGTTTCGCTCTGTCGCCGCCTGAAGCTCGGCGTGGGGGTCCATGCGGCGGGTGCTCCCTGATCCTCCCGGCGATCCAACGACGGAGGCGGCAGCAACCCTCTCGAGCGAAAGCGGAGCCCTGATTTTTTTTGAGAAAAGGGCAAGGATTCAGAAATCAACAAGAAAAGAAGAAAGAATGTACAAAGGAATATACACTTACGCCGACACCATCTGCGGCTGCTTCACCAGCTTGCGGAAGCGGGCCGCCTTCGCGGCCGCCTCATCCCGCTTGGTCGCCGCCGCCCCACCCTTGGGCTTCTTCGGCCGGCTCCCAAACAAGCCCGACGCGGCACGGCGCTTCTGCCCGCCGCCCCGAGCAGGCGGCGCGGCGGAGGAACCCGCGCCGTGGCCAGACGCCGGCTGGCGGCGTGGGACGACTTCCGCCTCGTCGTCGTCCGGCCAGTCGTCAAAACTGGCTCCAAGCCAGGAGCCGCCTGCTTTGCCGCCACCCGCCTCGGTGTTGTCCTCCGTGGCGGCCGCCCCCAAGTCGTGGTCCTCCAGGTCATGCTCCGCCCGGTCGGGGAGGAATCGGCGCTCCGCCTCCGACCCGACTGCAGGTCGAAGGAGAGGGCTCTGCCAAGGCGTGCCGACTGGTCAGAGACGGCCAGAAGGAATTCGGCAACAAAACTAAGAAAAGGAAAGGAAAAAGAAAACATACCGTGGGCGGAGGATGTGCACGGGAATATGGCTCCTTGCCAAACCGCCACTCTGCGGAGAGCTTGCAGTTCGCAAGGTAATTCACCATGTGGGCCACCTCGTCGTGCGGCATGTCCTTGGTGCACATCCGACTCGGATCGAGCTGGCTGCTCATCTGACAGATCAGGTGAGGGCGGCTCTGAAGTGGAAGCACCCGGCGCGATGAAGGCGGCCAGCAAGTCGGACCCAGTCAGGCCCTCCGACTGGATCATCACCCGCAGTCGGGCGACGGCCGCGGCTCCAGCCGGCGTCAGCGTCGCGGCCCGATAGGACCAGTGGGGCCGCCTCCCAGCCGGCGGGCCGGCTACGTAAGCCGGCAAGTTGACGTAGTCGCTTTGTGGGGCGACGTTCTTCACGTAGAAATATGACTTCTGCCAGTGCTTCACCGACTGGATTAACGTGATGACGGGGAAGGGGTTGTCGGCCGCCGGCCTCCGCATCGCGATGAAGGCGCCGTTCTGGGCCGGCACGCCCTGCATGCGGGTGCCCAGCTTCGATTGGAAGAAGTCCCCCCAGAGCTCGAGGGTGGGGAGAACGCCAAGGAAGCCTTCGCACAAGGGACGAAGGCGGACAACAGCACCACCGTGTTCGGGGTGAGGTGGTGCGGCTGGAGTTGATAGAAGTCGAGGAAGGAGCGGAAGAAAGCGCTCGCCGGCAAGCCGATGCCGCGCAGGAAATGTGAGCGGAAGACTACCTGCTCGCCTTCCTCCGGCTCCGGCGTGATCTCCTTCGCAGGCGCGAGGCGGACCCGCACCTGGTCTGCACCGGGCAACCGCCGCGTCTTGCGAAGGAACTCGATGTGGTCCATGTGGATGTTGGAGCCGTCCCAGTCCCCGCCGTACTGCATGGTGGCGAGAAGCTAGCAAGGAAGAGTGCGGCGGCGGAGAAAGCACGGCCCTGCGGCGGCAGAGCTGCGGGGCGGAGTGAAGAATGGTGGGACGGCGCTGCGGCGAGGCGCTGCTGCAAGGGAAAGCAGGAGGAAGAAGATGGCGGAGAGGAGAGGAGCGTGTGAGCGTCTGCCGCTTCCCCCTCCTCCCCCTACTTATAGCCTCGTGCGGCAAAGGCGAGGAGGCGAGGCGTGGGGAGGAACGTGGGATTAACTGCGCCCACTCCCCCATGTTCCGCAATTATTGCGCCCTAACGGCGTGCGGAAACCGCCGCCGGAAGACGTGCGGACGGCTTTGGGCCGCAAAGAATCCGCGCCTGGGCCTAGGCGTAGGAGTGGTGGGCCCTCGGCCTGCGGCGACGTCTTGTCGCGCGGGTGGGTTGGCAGGCTCTTTTCAGCCAAGGGACGCCACGTGGTTCGCAGGCGACGAGCGGCTGGACCGCAGCCCGGCGCACGCGCCAACAGACTCCCGCCTTCCGACTTTAAATTTTTTGCCAAGATGGCGCGCCCAACCGAAGCCGGCTCCCTGCTGCTGGCTCGTCAAGATAAGAAGCTGACCGAGCTTCTCGACCTCCTCTCAGCCTCGAAGCCCAACCAGCTTCGGGGACTACTGTCGGAGTGAATGGCCACGGGTAGCCTAACCGACTCCCCCTGGCTCTTCGAAAAATTATTAGGCCGTTCAGGTCTTCAAGCATACAAAGCATAGGGCCGCCTTCCCCCGGCCGGCTATCCCCAGGGCCGACTCCCAGAAGGCGACCCAGCCTCAGAAATCTCCCCCAAGAAAGATACGAGATAGCCGACTCCAGGGAGCCGGCCCCAAGAGGACTGACTCCTAGAAGCCAGCCATGAAGAAAGCCGACTCCCAGAAGCCGGCCATGAAGAAAGCCGGCCAAGACTGCACCTACTAAGACTATACCCACGTAAAGGCGATAGGATGGGGCGTGGTCGCAGTATAGCCCACTACCCCCGAATCCCGGAACAGGCATGGCCACAGGGCGCCGTACGGGCCAGCCATCCCCCGTCCGGCGCGGCACTTTAGCCATGTTGGCCTCGATGTCACCCACGACAGGTGCCAGTACGGCCCGTGGGCGGCGGGCCCCTTTGCCAGAGAGACATCTGAAGACGGCCTGGCCTCCTCTAGTCGGCCAGGGATGTGGCTGGCTCCCAATAGCCGGCTACCTCCCTCCCTCGAAGCACGCGCCCCATTAAGGAGACAAGATGAGGTAAGGCTACAGTGAGAGCTCGCAAGGCGGTGACACTGTAGCCATGCTTACCTCGACAAAGCACTCGTCATCAGAGGCGAGGCAACAGTAACAAGCCGCCGACAAAGCCCCCAAGCAGTGGGGCCGGCCTGCCGGCCAAGAGGCCGGCAGCCGGCGGGACCCACCAGTCGGCGAACCCCAATGACCGGCGGAGAAGCCGGCGAGCATAGACACTGACGGCTGGGACCCGCGCCCAGCCAGATTACCATTGTACCCCTGGGGGTAGGCCTATATAAACCCCCCGGGACACCCATGCAAAGGGTTGATCTCATAGAATTCCACACACCACATAGAGAGAAAAGGAGAGCTAGCCTTGCCCTTCTTCTTCCTCTAGCCAAACAGCTCAAGGAGCACTTGTTGCTACTTGTATTGATCTAGTGATCATGCGGAGACCCCGCAAAGCAGGACTAGGGGTGTTATCTCCACGGAGAGCCCCGAACCTGGGTAAGATCCGCCGGCGTGCATGTCTTCGCCTCATCCCGTTTCCAGGCACCGGCGATGTTTTACTGGCTCCCACAATGATAAGCTACCCATTGGCATATGTCGCACCTACCACCCGACATGCGTAGCGTCGCCTGGCCGGGCAAGTTCAAGCCAGATCTGCCTCCTCGCTACGATGGCACCCCCGACCCCGCGGAGTTCTTGTAGCTCTACGAGCTGAGCATCGAGGCGGCCAACGGCGACGAGAAAGTCATGGCGAACTGGTTCCCTATGGCACTCAAAGACGGCGCCCGTTCGTGGCTCCTGAACCTGCCTCCAGGCTCGATCTCCTCCTGGGACAAGATGCGCGACCGCTTCGTCGCCAACTTCCAGGGCACGCGCGACCGCCCACCGGCCGCGGGTGACCTGCGCCGCATTAAGCAACAACCAGGAGAGACCCTCCAGAAGTACATCCAGCGCTTCAACAACATTCGTCTCAAGATCCCCAAGGTGACGAACGAGGCCATCCTCTCCGCATTTTCTGATGGTGTCCGCGACATCAAGATGAAGGAAGAGCTCGCTATCCACGAGGAGCTGTGCACATCTCAGGAGCTGTTCAACTTGGCCACCAAGTGCGCAAGAGCTGAGGAAGGGAGCCTCTCCCTCCTCGGGCTGCTAGCTGCGGACCCGGAGGAGAAGAAAGCCAAGGCCAAGGACGTGAAGCACAAGGGAGCAGCCGTGCTCGCAACGGAGCCGAACACCAAGCGAGGCAGAGACCAGCCCGAGTCCTCCAAGAGCAGCCGACTATTCTGCGCCTTCCACAAACTGAATACCCACAACACCAGCGACTGTCAAGAGCTCAGAGCCATTCGTGAAGGACGCTTCCTTCGACGCCCCGAGCGCGGCGACCGGGGCTACGGTCGAGGAGGAGGACGTGGTGGCGGGCGCTAGGACAACCGTGGCCCGCGCCAGGAGTGGCGCGACCGGCCTCGTGAGGACCGCTGGCAGGATCATCCTCGCGAGGGCGCCTGGACGGACCAGCCTCGTGAGGATCATCCTCAGGGCAACGCCGGTCTTCCCCCGCTGCCGCCACTGCCAAGAAGGAATGAAGACCACCATCAAGATGAGGGGGCTAGGGGCTTCCAGGAGCCGCGCGCTATCGCCTGCATGTTGGGCGGAGCCCAGGCCCCAGCCTCGCAACATATCTTCAAACAGTTTGCTCATGAAGTGAATGCAGTCCGCCCCAAGCTTGAGGCCACGCGCCCGCTCAGGTGCTCCCAGTGCGCCATCACCTTCAGCTCAGCAGATCAGCTCAAGTGCGTAGCCACCGCTGGCGCCCTCCCGATGCTTTGTTCACCAGTCATCAGCAACGTGCGAGTTACCAAGACCCTCATCGACGACGGCGCAGGGCTCAACGTCTTGTCCGTCGACACGTTCGACAACCTCCAAGTGTTATATGATCAGCTTCAGCCTACCAAGCCTTTCTCAAGAGTGACCGACGGTTCCACCACACCGATAGGGCAGGTCCGCCTCCCAGTCACCTTCGGAGAACGCAAGAACTACCGCATCGAGCTCATCGACTTCGACGTCGCGCACATCCGTCTGCCATACAACACCATCCTTGGGTATCCAGCCCTGGTCAAGTTCATGGCGGTGACACACCACTGCTACAATGTCCGCAAGATGCCGGGAAGCGGCGGAATCATCACGGTCCCGTGCGAAGAAAGAGACGCGGTGTGCTCCCTCGAGCGTAACTTTCAAGCTGCAGCAATCGACGACCCCGACAGCAAGGGCGAGGGCCCTCCAGAGGCCATCTCCAAGAAGAAGAAGCAGTTGCGCCGTGCTGGACCTCAGAAGGGCGGCATCGCAGCTGGAACCTCACCAGGATCAGCGCCCGCCCCAGGGGCGCCTCCCTCCATCGCATAGGAAGGCGTGCCCAACGCCCTCCTCGGGCAGGGTTCGGGGGCTCTCTTCTGGAGGGCCTCAGACCTTGCCAACATCACGAGTGAGGCGCTCGGGCACCACTTGGAGGCGTGCTTCACGGCACGTTTCCCTCAGGATGACACAGCGCGAGGAGTGCCCGCCGCTCAGGAGTTCATCACCAAGACCACTTGGGAACCGCAAGACGCAAGGGCCATGCGCGGCGACCGCCGCTCATGAGGCGCAGCTCCCCATCCAGGCGAGGATGCCGGGCTGCGCGTCTGCATTGGCGTCCCAGGCTAAACAGGGCCGCTTCTCAGGAGCTTTTCTGGCCTTCGCGCGTGGGCCGTTGTGAGGGTCCACCACACAGCTACTTTCGCATGCCTTTCGACCTGCCGAGCGTGTCGTCAGCCTATCAGCGCAACTCTTGGCGCATCCTGGCAGCTCAGGAGGCTAGGCACCACGCAGTGCTGGCGGAGATGGAGACGGTCCTCAAGGAACCGCCTGGACCCCCAGTGCCTCCCGAGGTTCAGGGCCCCGGTGGCTCATGAGGAGCAGCTCCTTCGCCGTGTACCTTCAGCTGCCTCGACATCTCTTCATCAACAGAACCAGGTGACATTTTCCAAGTTCTTTCAGCTGGGAGTGCCCCTCGGGCTGCATCATTCCCAGGCCGCGTGGGTCCATCCCTGTGGCATGTACCCCTTTTTTCTTCATGTCTTTAGCTTACCTTGCTGGGGGCGCCCTTCGGGCTGCATCATCCCCAAGCCGCTCGGGCCTGACCCAGTGGCATGTGTCTCCCTTGCATTTACCTAAGCTAGTTTGCTTTCCAAGCTTAATCTACCTATGATGATCACCTTCTCAATCGCCACCCATCATGGGGACCGCGCGCCGGCCGTCTTTCTTCAGGACCCTCTGCGTGTGTAAGTTGAGCACGGCGTCTGTGCTCGGGCCCGTCCCTGCAGCATCGATAAATCCAATGGCTGAGCTCTGTTTGGCGGCTCGGCCCCGTTTACGTCACCTCCTGGGGCTGTTGGTGCTTGTCTTTCTCACGCGATAACCTCAGGAGATTCGTTCGGTGCAGGTTGTCTGACCACCTCGCAGGACCAGCACAGCGAACAAGAGCCAAGACCAGGTGCAACCCGCCTTGAGGTAGGGCCTCGTGAGTCCCGCGTTGTCTCACGAGTGCCCAGATACTCCTCGTCTAGCCCTGCCGTGCAAGCCACGTGTTAGGGCGGGGTTGTACACACCCCGGGGGCTCTCCGCAGAGGGAGCCCCCCTCCCATGCACAAGTGGAAGCACCATGCTCCGCGTTGGCCGTCGACACTGCCGAGGATTGGCTATGCCCGTGCACAAGCGGAAGCACTATACTCCGCGCTGGTGATAAACAACTGAGGGCGGCTTCACGGTCGTACCAACCTCAGGGAGCCCCAGAGCTCAGCGTCCGTCCTCACCGCAACGCCTCCCCTCGGGAGAGCCGCGCGAGGGGGCTAGGCACGGGGGCTGCGCTCGGGTCACGCCCAAGCGTACGCCACCCAACAAGGTCTCCCGGACCTGGGGGCTGTGCTCGGGTCATGCCCAAGTGCACGCCACCCAACCAGGTCTCCCGGACCTAGTCGTCGCACGCCCCTCCCGAGCCGAGCCTCGGCGAGGGCAAAGGTATGGAGATTGTTTGCACGTCAAGGGGGACTCTTGAGCATCACGACTCAGGAGCCTAACTAGTCACGTAGCCCCTCACTCCTTGGTCCATCCTGGTCTCCGGTCGGCCCAACGGCGGTTGAGGTATGCGCGGGGCCGGGCTCTGCCGATGTAGAACATTAACCTATCCTCGCGTACTCTCCCTATAAGCTATTTGCGCGTCAAGGGGGACTCCTGAGCATCGCGACTCAGGAGCCTAACTGGTCACGTAGCCCCTCACTCCTTGGTCCGTCCTGGTCTTCGGTCGGCCCAACGGCGGTGCAGGTATGCGCGGGGCCGGGCTCTGCCGACACAGAACACAAAGCAGATAGGAAGAAAATCGCAAAATCTCGAAGCAAATATTATACAAGACATATTGTTCTCACAATATCAAACGGAAGTTTAACGCCTCCACGAGGCCTGATGCATGCTGCAGGAACGAAACAGGAAGGCAGACGCAGGTCATTCCTGGACACCGCCATTTCCCGCAGAAGGTGATCCTCCCTTGGTAGCATCGCCTTCACCTGCACCACCAGCCGCAGGATCGGTGGCATCGCCGGTCGAGGGCACGAGGACGAAGCCGCAGAACTTCTTCAGCAGGGCCTCCACCTGACCTTTCACGGCTGCGGTGGCAGCCATGCAGTGCTCATCAACTACAGGCTCCAGCAGCTCGTCGAGACGAGCATTGGGGTCGCGAAGGTACAGATGACTGAAGACACGCGTCAGCGCAGCTCAAGAAAGGACGCGTGTAACGCCCACGATGCGGCTATATCTCCCACGTGTCGAGGCACGACTTAGAGGCATAACCGCATAGTGGTTTTGTCGCAAGAAGGGTCATCTTCACACAATCCCATGTAATGAACAAGAATGGGATAAAGAGTTGGCTTACAATCGCCACTTCACACAATACATAAATATCATTCATACATCATCCAAAATACAATCATATAGACCGACTACGGTCAAAATCCAGAAGAAAATAAGACAACCCCAAATGCTAGATCCCCGATCGTCCCAACTGGGCTCCACTACTGATCATCAGGAGAAGACACATAGTAACGACCACGTTCCTCGTCCAACTCCCACTTGAGATCGACGCCATCATCTGCACCGGCATCATCGGCACCTGCAACTGTTTGGTAGAATCGGTGAGTCACGGGGACTCAGTAATCTCACACCCGCGAGATCAAGACTATTTAAGCTTGAAGGAAAGGATGGTGCAAAGAGGTGGAGATGCAGCGGCAAAAGCATATATGGTGGCTAACATACGCAAGAGAGAGCGAGAAGAGAAGCAACGGAGCGGTCGTCATCTAGCAATGACCAGGAAGTGATCCTGAACACCTACTTACGTCATACATAACTCAGACCGTGTTCACTTCCCGAACTCCGCCGAGAAGAGACCATCACGGATACACACGCAGTTGATGTATTTTAATTGGGTCAAGTGACAAGTTATCTACAACCGGACATTAGCAAATTCCCATCTGCCTCATAACCGCGGGCACGGCTTTCGAAAGATAATACCCTGCAGGGGTGTCCCAACTTAGCCCATCATAAGCTCTCATGGTCAACGAAGGATAAACCTTCTCCCGGAAAGACCCGATCAGTCTCGGAATCCCGGTTTACAAGACATCTCGACAATGGTAAAACAAGACCAGCAAAGCCGCTTGAATGTGCCGACAAATCCCGATAGGAGCTGCACATATCTCGTTCTCAGGGCACACCGGATGAGCAGTCCGTACAACTAAAACCAATCCTCGAGTTTCCCCAAGGTGGCGCTGCAAAGGGCTCTAGTTTGGACCAGCACTCAGAGGAACACTGGCCCGGGGGTTTAAAATAAAGATGACCCTCGGGCTCTAGAAAACCCGGGGGAAAAAGGTATAGGTCGCAAATGGTAAAACCAAGGTTGGGCCTTGCTGGAGGAGTTTATTCAAGGCGAACTGTCAAGGGGGTCCCATAAATCACCCGACCGCGTAAGGAACGCAAACTCAAGGAACATAATCCCGGTATGACAGTAACTAGGGCGGCAAGAGTGGAACAAAACACCAGGCATAAGGCCGAGCCTTCCACCCTTTACCAAAATATATAGATGCATTTTTTAAAATAAGATATATTGTGATATCCCAACCTATCCATGGTCCGACATGGAACAAACTTCAACTTCACCTGCAACTAGCAACGCTATAAGAAGGGCTGAGCAAAAGCGGTAACATAGCCAAACAACGGTTTGCTAGGAAAGGATGGTTAGGGCTGTCATGGCTAAAATGGGAGACATGACATAGCAAGTGATAGGTAGCGAGCATGGCAATAGAGCGAACAACTAGCATAGCAAAGATAGAAGTGATTTCGAGGGGTGGTCATCTTCCCTGCAAGATTCTCAGAGTTGTCGAAAGCTTGATCCTCGTAAGCGTACTCGACAGGTTCCTCGTTCACGAACTCTTCTCCCGGCTCTACCCAAGACAAGAACACAAACAAACGGAACCACAATCAACCACGAGAAATGCACAAGCAACATGATGCAAAACATGTATGATATGCAAGATATGATATGCGATGCATATGCGTGCTCCGGAAGGAAAATGATGAACAGGGCAGTAACTTGGCAAACCAAGCATGCCACTGAAAAGATGAGATGATTTCGGTCGAAATCGATATAAAGATCACCGGAATCGGATGCGCGGTTTGCAAATGGCAAGCAAAACAAGAATGACACTAATCTGCGATAAACAGCAAGATAGCACTTAAAATGCAACAAGTAACAATGCTACAGCACCCCAACATAGCAACAAGGCACATGGCAGTAATCTACAGGAGATGCTTGACAAAAGATGAACACTGAGCTACGGCTAGTTCACAACATATCAAGCTCAAACAAGCATGGCAAAAGTGCAAAAGATTACAGGTTCACTGAGTGAAAAACTAGACATGGCAGAAAACAGCATCAGGTGGCAATGTTCAGAGCATGAAATCAACATGCTACAGAAACTTAACATAGCAAAACAAGGCATGGTAGTGTTCTACTAAATGCACATGACAAAAGTCCCTTACTGACCATAAGCCAAAAAGGACCAGAAGATATGATGGCAAGCATGTAAACATAGCAAATTTCGTTATCAGGTTCCAGACTTGGCAGAAAACAGAGCATGGCAGAAATATTAATATGTAGGTCTCTTTGTGAGCTTGAATCACTCACTACGGACCAATGCATGACAAACCAAGCATACCTACAGCAAGATGGCATGTTTATGAAGCTAACCATGGCAAGAAAAATTGCATAGCATGTATGGATCAACTACAATAAGCTTGGGAAACATGCATATCATGTTAAGAATCTGTCAGAAATATTTTATAGCAAAAGTAGAGCAAGATTGAGTCATGCTATGGCACTCCATAATTGCAAACAATTGCAGTAATGGATCAATTACAACTATATCTACAAAACATCCTTACTTAACATCTCCAAAATATGCATGGATCTCTCTGTAGCATCAAGTTTACATGGCAACAAAATTACAGCAGACAGAGAAATCACAGTCCCTGAAATCAGAAATATTACGGGGCCTACTTTGCATGCTTGTGCTAGTCACCACAGAGATCACAATAATACATGGACTATACCACTGGAAAGATGGCATGGCATACTTCAAAACACATGTAGAGCTCATGCCCAAAAGATGCACAGATTAAATGATACAAAAATGACAAATCTCCAAGTTCTGATAAGAACCAGAGAATAACAGAAACTAGCCCTCTTCCAACAGAGATTTGGGCATCAAGATGACCTTTAATGAACATGGTGCAATTGAACAAAATGAAGAGCATCACGAGACGAACAATTTGACATATTACACGCGCGAATCGGAGCTACATGCACAAAGTTACGGCATCTCAAACAGGAGCATATGCTGAGAAATTATTATGACTTGGAAGAAAAAACGGGAGCTCGGGGGAAAGTCAACGAAGGCTACCGATGGATCTGGATCGGGGCCGGCGATGGCGCTCGGGACTCCGGTGGCCGGAGCTCGCCGGAGGGAGGAAGGAGGGCGGCGCGAGGGCGGCGGTGGAGGCCGGCGGCGGGGACCGGAGGGGAGGCCGGCGGTGGAGGCCGGCGGCGGGGACCGGAGGGGAGGCCGGCGGCGGGCGGCGGCGGGGCCGCGTCGGGCAGCGGCGGAGATGGCGGGGCCGGCCGGCGGCGATGGCGGCGGCGGCGGCCGGTCGGCGGCGGCGCGAGGAGGAAGGCGGCGGACGGCGGGCGACGGGGCAGGCGCGGGCCGCGGGGGCCGGGGTCGGGCTCGCGGGCCTCGGCGGCGGCGGCGAGCGGGCTGATGACGTGTCCCGCTGCTATTCGCCGGGCGGCGCGGCGGACGTTGTCTGGCGCGGCGCGGAGGGAGAGGGTTAGGGTTCGTCTGTGATTTCGTTTTTCGAGGGAGATGGAGTTTTATAGGTAGAGGGAGCTAGGAGACTCCAAATGAGGTGCGGTTTTCGCCCACACGATCGTGATCGAATGACCTAGAGCATGGAAGAGAGTTTGGTGGGTTTTGGGCTGTTTTTAGAGGGGGGTTTTGCTGGACACTCAAATGGACTTTGCGGATGCCCGGTTAACCGTTGGAGTACCAAACGACCTCCGAATGGAACGAAACTTGACCGGTAGTCTCCGGGTGGTATATTAAGAGCACTTGACAAGCCTCGGTCCATTCCGAGAAAGTTTGACACACGCACACGAAAGAAAACAAGAGGGCTGCACCGGAGGAGATAGGAGCGCCGGATTGCAAAACGGACAACGGGGAAAATGCTCGGATGCATGAGACGAACACGTATGCGAATGCAATGCACATGATGACATGATAGAAAAATGCATGACATGACAAATACAAAACGAAAGACAAAACCCGACAACGGAGGGAAAATCATAACACATAGCCGGAAATGGCAAGAGTCGGAGTTACAAATATGGCAAGTTACATGCGGGGTGTTACAACGCGAGCCTCTGCCTCGGCCATGGGACCGATGCCCTCCACGACTTCCTCAAGCGCCTTCACCAAGTGGGGAAGCAGCTGAGCAGCGCCATCCTCGTCGGTGGTCAGCGGCTTTTCCAAGCCCTTCTCCTACAGCGACTTCAGCGCCACGCTAGACCTCTTCTCAAGAAGTGAGAAGGCCACGCGGTCTTCGGCCAGGACCTTCGCCTTGGCGTCGAGATCGGCCTCCCTCGCCTTCGCCTTCTGTTCCAGCGCCTCCAGCCGGCTGCACTCCGCGGCCTGCGCCTTCGCCAGCTCCACCAGCTCGGCATCGCGGCTCCTGATGGCATCCTCCCGAGCCTTCATCTCCTCCTCCTTCGCCTGGTGGCCACAGGTTTCTTCGGCGTGCTGGTCACGTAGACTCTTCAACTCGTCCTCCAGCACCCGGCAGCGATCGCGAGCGGCCTTGGTGTCCTTCAGCGCCACCTCATGATCGGCCGCAGCTTTTGTGGTGGCCCGCTTCTCCTCCTCGTAGGCCGTCGCGGCCTGGTTCAGCGTCGCGCGGACCGCCGCATCAGAATGAAGCCAGCTGGAGGCCAGCTCCAGGTTCCAGGCCACCAGACGCGGGTCCACGCTCAGGAGATCTTCCCGCAGATGGGCCATCTCCGAAAGGGCGCGCTCCAAGACAACAGAGGAAGCGGAAGAACCTGGGGCCGGGAGCGCGGCAGGAGGAGGGGCGACATCGTTACCTGGGCCTGGGAGATCAAGGGCTCCAGAGCCTTTGGGACCTCATCAGCCGAGCCAGGTGCCAGCACTTCCGGAGCCAGCGGGGCCACGGGGGCTGACTCCTCCCGATGATGTCTCTCTTGGCCTCGCGAGGGCGACCGGGCTGGGGAGGCGCGAGTGCTGCCACCTCCTTTCTCCGCAGAGGGGGGCGCGGCTGTTGTGTCCTCCTTCCGTTTCTTCGCCGAAGGCACCGGCCTAATCAACCAAGGGTGAACGTCAGAAAATAGCAAGTATAAGCAAAAGCAAGACAAAGCTCGAAGCACTTACTGATCTACCACGACATAGTCCACCTTGCGCTTGGGGAGCCTGAAACCTAAAAGCGTCGGAGCCTGAGGAGTAGGCGCGCGTGCTCCGGGAGCAGAAGACGGCGCAGCAGAAGGGCTGGAGGCGGCTCCAGGTGGTGTCAAGGCAGAGGCAGCATCTCGGGAGACCAGCGACGATCTACCCCGGGACGGGATGAGAGGCAGCTCCCCCTCCCCCTGGCGGGCGTCGATCTCGGCGTCGTCTGGCAGGGCGTGGAGGATGTCGGCCTTGCTCAAGGGAGAGGTCTCCCCCATTTCCTCGGGGGTCGCCTCCGAGTCCACCTCCTCTTCCTCCCTCCCGCGGGACTCGTCAGAAGACAGCTCCACCGGCTTTGGTGCCGCAGGGCCTCCAGAGGGCGTGGGCGACACCAGCCCGCGCGCGTCGAAGGTCGGCCTGGAGGCCACGATTGGCTCCCAGTGCTTGCGATGGAACAAAGGAGTGAAGGCGCTCGGCGGGTACTCCTGGTTGTCCCCAACCAGGAGGCGCAAGACAGCAGTCAGCTCATCGTCAGGAAGGGCCTCCGGCCTCAGGTGAACCTTGTCTCCTACATCTCCAAGCCTCCAAAAGGGGCCCGCGCGCTCCTGAAGTGGAGCAACGCGCAGCGTCAGGAATTTCCTCAGGAGCATGACCCCCATCACTTTGGCCGCCTTCACGTTGCCCGACTTCAAGTCGGTCATCATCTGCTCCAACATCGTCGACGCCCGCTCGTCAGTGAGCTCTGCATGAGGCCACCCCTTGTTAGACTGGGGCGCCTCCGTCGGCAATGCCAAGTGCGGATGGACGCACTTGGCGTCCATCATGACCCATTTGTCATGGATATTGTCGACCCTATTCCCGGTGTTCGAGATCGAGTTGGCCTTGCCGGTTGCAATGAAATTGGCGCACCCAGAGACATGTCCCTCGCTGGCGTGACGAAATAAGAAGTGGCACAGAAGAGCCACGGACGGCATCACGCCCAGATACGCCTCGCAATAGTAGGCGAAGATGGACAGGAGGAGGATAGAGTTGGGATGGAGATGCAACGCCTGCAGCCCGTAGTGGTCGAGGACCTCATAAAAGAAATCGGAGAAGGGAGGAACCAACCCGGCGCGTGAAGAAGGGGAAGAAGGTGCTTCCCTCAAGCTCTGGCACGTCGGAGGCAAGCCGGAGCTCCATCTTCCCCCATTCATTGCTCTCCCCCGCCGTCAGCAAGCACGTGGAGGCGAGGCTCTTCTCCGAGACGTTGGGCGCATTGAGAGCAGGCGCGTACCAAGTCGGCGCCGAGGAGGACTTGACCTTGCGCGGCGCCATTGGTCGCAGATGCGGAGCAAGATTGGAGCAGATCTGGAGGCTTCGGCAGCGAGGAGCGAGAAAGGGGATCTGAGGCAAGGCGAAAGGGAACAGTGAAGGCAAGCGTTGTCCGCGCCAGCCTTTTGTCAAGTCGGGCAGTTGCCGAGGTAGCGTGGGGAAGCGGAGGCGCCCACGTCCAATCAACCGCCACGCGTTGACCAAGGTCGCAGGCTTTTGGGGCCCGCGGCGCTCCGTGCTTGAACTTTGGCTTCGCCTCGAAGCAAAGCCCGAGCGCGCCTTGGGCCTGGGGACTACTGTCGGTGTTCTGGGAACGGGGGTCCCCAGACTTGCCTACCTGCAGCCCACGGCGTGGCTATGCAAGCAGGACTGTATGGCCCATCTTCATCAACAAGACATTCGAGACCCTCGCGAGGGGCCAAGCCTCGCGGGGCGGATGACGCAAGACCTCCTCAGGAGCGGCCTCACCAGGCTGCCTCGCGAGGAGCGAAGAAATCAAGGCAGGGCAAACCTCGCGAGGCTCTCGTGATGTTAGCCATGCGAACAAGATCAGGTGGGCGCCAACGCGCGCAGTGTCCTGTTTTCCTCTTTGGTGCTAAGGAGGCAAATGCAGGCGCAGAGTACCGAGGCATCAAGCAAAGGTTTCCATATCAGTGCAACGGGACCAAGACTAGCAGGACGGCAGGACAGAGGTTACCATGGAGCCCAAGACGGCGTCACCACTAGAGCCTTTTGCAGGCGAAGACCACTTTTGTCAGGATATGCTGTACTAGCTGTCCCCTTTCAAATTGGCCGTTGTTGGCTCCCTTCGCGCTCAATTTGGGGAGAGGACCAGGGCCTATATAAGTAGAGCTAGCCACCACCGTAGAGAACAGCTCATTAAGAGGCATCTCACCCACACAAGTTCGTCAAGCACAAGAACACCTCAACATCAGGAGGCTGTTCTTCCCCTTGTACTGTTCACCATCAGCCCAAGAGGCAATCCACCACCACCACACTGGAGTAGGGTATTACACCAGAACGGTGGCCCGAACCAGTATAAATCTTGTGTCCTTTGTGTTGTGAGTTCGTCGAGTTCGTCCGCGAGATCTTAGCGAGCTAGGGCGTGGATCGGTAGGGAGGAAATCTTCGTGTGCACCCCAGTGTTCGAACCTTGAGGGTTTTGCCGGAACCCGTGATCTGACACCCGCTACGCCGTCGTTCGCGGCCTCGGATCTGCTTCCCCGCCGCCGACAGACGGCCACCGCACCACACTCAACAACTTGGCCATGGGTTCGTCCGAGGCTGCACCGTCCTCCACAACTTCTCGTTTCTAGTGAACCACAAGAAGATCGTTGGAAAAACAGAAGGAGTACACAACACTCCCAGCAGAAAGAGGTACTCCTCTTCCCTTATTCGTGCAAACCTTACGTCTCTGCTCACACCGTATTCATCCCACGAAAGAAACTAGTTGAGCGCTTCTTACTGCATCTTCTTCGTGATACTAAATGCACAAGGTTTCCTCCCTTTACTATTTCACCTTTGCTAGAGGTCAGTAGCCCGCCTGGATTTCAATTCAGGGTCAGTCGAACCGCAATTAAAAGAAGCAGCACCCGCTTAGGCGCGCGGAGCACCTAGTCCGCCTGTTCGCCGGGGAAGTGGCGCATCGGTGTCTATCATAGGGGTGTGGGGCGCAGGAGCTGCTTGTGCCCGATCTGGAGGTCGGCGGGGCTTGAATGGATTGCCGGGGGGCGGTGCCAAGCACGGCGATGCGGTGAGGTCGAGGGGAGGGCGCGGGCAGGAGACTAGGCCGGTGGTCGCTGCCGTTTCAAGGAAGATCGTCAACACTGACTAGCTGGAGGTAGATGAAGGCGATCTGCCCGTTCTTTGTACATCGGACGGTGCAGAAAAAATGGACTGACCTATTTGTTTTTAGTCGAATGTTAGTTTCAGAATCCTATAGTAATTTAGTGTGCCATGCATGTTGTAGAGCTATCATATGTCTCCCGTCATTTATTTCTCACCGACCTGCTATCTGCTACCTTTACACTGTACTAATTGTGCACACACTTCACCCATACTCACACTATTGTTTTTTTATGCATGGGTATTTCAGACTCTAATGCAGTGTTGATGAATGCTGAAAAGAAAAGACAGAAGTCGCTCCAGAGTAATTCAAAGATAAGCACTAAGCGTTTCAGCGCTCTAAAGGATGCAGTGTCAGCAGTTGGAGATAGTAAACGTAGCTCTGCAGTTGATGATCTCAATTGCCACACACAACCATCCCAGGTGCTTGCTTTAACTTCGCGCTGTCAAATGTGGTTGCATGTTGCATATGGTGTCTAGCTTGTATTGCTTCCAATTTGGATAAATTGCATATGCTTACTTTACACATTATACCTTTGATAATGACATGCCTTCCTGTTTTTGATACATACTACATATGTCTATTAACCATGTTCGTACATCAAACTAATGCTCTTTTGTATCGCTTGTCAATCACTTATGATAAGACAGTCACTCGGGTGGGTTACTGTGAGACGCCATACTTGTTTAAAGAGTGCAGTGTCATTCTCCCCACATGATTCTCAAGAAACAGCAAGGCTAAATGAAGATAGTCAACGTAGCTCTCTAGTTGATGACTGCAATTCCCCCACACCAGCATCACATGTGCTTGCTCTAACTTCGCAGTGTGATATGTGGTTGCATGTTGCATACAGTGTCTATCTTGTAATGCTTCTAATTAGGGTAAATTGCATCTGCTTAGTTTACACATTATTCCTGTGAATATGACATGCCTTCCTATTTTTGGTACACACTACATCTATGTGTTAACCATGTTCTAACATGAAACTACCTCTCTTCTGTATCCTGCATCAATCACTTACGATGAGTCACCTTTATTCGTTGCATATTGCATATTATTTGTAGCCTGTTGCCATGTATTGCTTCTAATTTTGTCAAATACATTTGTTAGGGCACCCTTTTAATTTGGCAAAGTGATACTGGTTTCATCTTTCATATGGTTTCTAGCTTGCATTGATTCTAACAAGTTCAAGCACCTTATGCTTACTTTACACTTTATACATCATACATGCCAATATGTCACGCCGTCTTGTTTTTCATACATATTCCATCCTCCTATCATGTGGCTGCCTTACATGAAAGTAGTGTTCGTCAGTATCATGCATCAATGAGTTTTGAAGAGCAAATTTTATTCCTTTTTCTTGTGGGTTTGACTTGACAAGGCAAAAACAAGAAAGAGGAAGGAAAAGAGTAAGGAAGGCGATGATGGTGGTCCTCTGCAGCAACATAAACGGAGCATCTGTACCGATTCTCCTTGTACTGATAGTGCATTACAAGGTCCAAGTCTCCGCTCCCCTACTCCACCATCCAAGGTGCTTGCTCTAACTTGGCAGTGTGATATCTGGTTGCATGTTGCATATGGTGTCTAGCTTGTATTGCTCCTAATTAGTGTAAACTGCATCTGCTTAGCTTACACATGATATGTGTGAATATGACACGCTTTCCTGTTTTTGGTACATACTATATCTGTCTATCACACCATGTTCTTACATGAAACTACTCTTCTTGTGTATCCTGCATCAGTCACTTATGATGGAACACCTTTAAGTTGGCAGTGTGATATTGGTTTGCGTCTTGAATATGATTTCTAGCATGTATTGCTTCTAGTTTGATGAACGCCACCTATGACGAGACAGTTTTAACTTGGCAGAGTGATATTGATTGCACCTTTCATATGGTGTCTAGTTTGCAGTGCTTCTAATTTGTTGAAGTGCCTTCTGCTTAGTTACCACATCATAGGTGTGAATATGTCAAGCCGTCCATTTTTTCGTACATATTCCATCCTCGTATCATGACTTTGCCTTTCATCAGAGTAGTGTTCGTCAGTATCATGCATGAATGAGTTCTGAAGAGCGAATTATATTCCTTTTTCTTGTCGGTTTGACCTCACAATGCAAAATCAATAAAGCTGAAGGAAATTGGCAAGGCATTGGATGATGGTGGTCCTTCCGAGCAACTGAAACGGAGGTTCTCTACAGATTCTACTCCGCCATCCTCCCAACAAGATTCGCAAGACAACGCAAGGCTAGACAGTCAACGTAGCTGTGTAGATGATGAGCACATCTCCCCTACTCCACCATCACAGGTGCTTGCTCTAACTTGGCACTATTATATGTGGTTGCATGTTGCGTATGATGTCTAGCTTGTATTGCTTCTAACTTTGTTGAATTGCATCTGCTTACTTTACACATAATGCATGTGAATATGACACGTGTTCCTGTTTCTAGAACATACGTGTACATGATGAGCACATCTCCCCTACTCCACCATCACAGGTGCTTGCTCTAACTTGGCACTATTATATGTGGTTGCATGTTGCGTATGATATCTAGCTTGTATTGCTTCTAACTTCGTTGAATTGCATCTGCTTACTTTACACATAATGCCTGTGAATATGACAAGTGTTCCAGTTTCTAGAACATACGTGTACATGATGAGCACATCTCCCCTACTCCACCATCACAAGTGCTTGCTCTAACTTGAAACTGTTATATGTGGTTGTGTTTTCCGTATGATGTCTAGTTTGTATTGCTTCGGATTATGTTGAATTGCATCTGCGTAGCTTACAACTTATACCTGCAACGATCACTTACCCATAAGACACATTTAACTTGGGATTGTGATGTAGGTTGCATCTTGCATTGTCTTCTAGCTTGTACTGCTTGTAATTTCTTGAAATGGCACTTACGACGAGACACTTTTTACCTGATAGAGTGATATTGGTTGCATGTTCATATGGTGCCTAGCTTTCATATTTTGTTGAAATGCCTTCCGCTTACTATTTTTTCATACATATTCCATCCTCCTATCGTACGTGTGAATATGAAACGCTGTCTTTTTTTGTATATATTCCATCCTCCTATCCTGCGCTTGCCTTACATCAAAGTAGTGTTCGTCTGTATCATGCATCAACCAGTTATGCAGAGCTAATTTTATTCATCTTCTTGTGGTTTTGACTTCATAAGGCAATATCAGAAAATAGGAAGGAAAAGATTAAGTTAGGGGATGTTGGTGGTCCTCCGCACCGACGCAAACAGATACTCTCTAGATTTGCCACTGCTACTGCTAATGAAGTTGAAGTCCCAAGTCTACATGATCAGTTCATCTCCCGCACTCCACCATCGCAGGTGCTTGCTCTATGTTGACAGTGTGATAATTGGTTTCATGTTGCATATGTTGTCTAGCCTGTATTTCTTCTATTTTGATTAAATTGCACCTACTGAGTTCATACGTTATACATGTGCATATGACATGGCGTTCTGTGTCTAGAATACACTACATCTATCTATCATACCATGTTCTTACATCAAAGTACTGCTGTTGTGTATCCCGCATCAGTCACTCATGATTGGACACTTTTAACATGGCAGTTTGATAGTGGTTGCATCTTGCATTGATTTCTACGTTGTACCGCTTCTAATTTTTCGAATTGCCACTTATGACAAGACACTTTTAACTTGGCAGAGTAATATTGGTTGCATCTTTCATATGGTGTCTAGATTGCATCACTTCTATTTTCTTGAAAATCCTTCTGCTTAGTTTACACATCGTAGCTGTGAATATGTCATGCCGTCCTGTTTTTCTTACATATTCCATCCTCATACGGTTGTCTTACATCAAAGTATTGCTTGTCTGTATCATGCATCAATGAGTTCTGAAGAGCGATTTTATTCTTTTGTGTTGTGGGTATGGCTTAACATGGCAAAGTCAAAAAACAGCAAGGAAAATAATATAGTAGGGAGTGGTGTTACTCATCGGGTGAAACGAAAAAGGATCTGCTGTCCAGATTCTGCTGGTACTTATAGTGCAGTAGAAGGACCAAGTCCACCGGCTAAATCTACAAACACAGTATCACCTGCTCCACAAGCTGCAGCATCCGCTTCAACTGTATCAGCATCTCAATGAGTTACTCATTCGTTTGCTCCGGAACTGGCGAGTTCCCAAGCTGCCTTCACACCTAACACTACTTCCGAAGCACTGCTGACACAACAGGACTTGGCAAGATCAGATGAACCTCATGAGCATCAACACCAAGATGGTACCTGACCGACTCAAGTTGCAGTTGCATGCTCCTTTATATGTACTCTCACAGTTTGATGTACACTAACACTTTCCATATTCATTGTTGAACTAGCACCACAACGCAGGCAGAAACAGACATCAGGGATAATGCTTGACAGATTAATAAAATCTAAAGGAGGAAGAATGGAGATCCATTTTGAGGCAGGTTTCGAAAGGCCACGTGATGCTACAGAGTCAGCCAAGCTAGTATCAGAGGCAGCCGTTGCCGTTAGGTGTCATGCACGTATCCTCCCAACGTGGATCCAGTACAGGAATAAGAAAGACAATACCCAGTTTAACACCTTCCTTGACCATTTATCCGTAAGTAATGTTATTCATCGCAATTAGTAATATTGTCTTGCTCTGTCCCATACTTTCTAGCTTCCTCCAAATAAGACTCACATTCTTTTTTCAACAGATGAGGTTCAAGTTGGATCCGAAAGATGATGCAACTAAACAAGAATGCACTCATGTTTTTCAGTCTGCTCTGCGACAGTATCAGGACCACCTTAGAAAATATCACTTTGAAGGCAAGGCTAACAATGAAATCACCCAAACATCTCCAGTGGAATATATTGCAGATGAAGACTGGACAGCCCTCGTTAAACACTGGTCTGATCCAAAGTATCAGGTAGGCTATATGTATTTGATCAGACCACATATTGAACTTGTATTTATGTATGTGCCTTACAAGTGTATCTTCTTCTAGGCTAACTGTTTGAAGAACAAGACCAACCGTTCTAAAGTGAAATTCCAACAGACAACAGGATCTCGTAGCTATATTGCACACTGCGAGGCTCTTGTAAATAGCTGATACTTCCTTCTTTTTTCTGTGCCATATTATCATATCTATATTGACTTGTTCCAAATACAGAGGAAAGCCTGTGCGGACCAAAAAGAACCTGAACCGAATGCAGTGCAAATCTTCAAGGATTGCCACACCAGCAAGATGAAGGGCATGAGCACACCAGTTCAAGCCGATGTTGTAAGTCCTTACTCCTCCTGCCTTTGAACTGATTGGTACTGTGATGTGTTCATTTAACTACTTGGTTTGCAGCCAATGTCAGTTACTCTATTCACTTTTACACACAGTTGTCTTAACGTATCATTTCACCTTAGATAGTTTAAAAGAGATGAAGGATATTCTTTTGGTCTTGATCTGTATTCTAGTTGTTATGTTCACGTGTGCACACAATGATAAAATAGCCTGTTTGTTTTCTATCTGTTTGCCCATGACATGAATGATGTCATACTATGTTCATCCTACTTTAAACCATGTCTCTTTATCCTTAGATGTCAATGCATGTGAGGAAATAGACAATACAGCAGGCATGCTACATGGACATATGTTCCGAAAGTGATTTTATTATGTAGTTGGCACTACAATACATGCTAATGTATTACAGTAGTTCACCAAAATAAGTTATATAAACGTGTAAGCTACTTTGTTTGTTTTTGTCTCATTAGTAACTTATCTGGTACACTAATCTAAAAGTTCAAACTTTCAGGAAGCTACGGAAAAAATGATTGAATAGCCACAACCACCTGAAGGTGACGAGGCTACCACAGGCACAATGTCACCTCTTGCTGTAGTGCGTCAGTATCTCTCCACTAACAGTGCAAAAAGCACCTCCCTGCATAATTCTGGGTTGGTTGTCAAGGTAACCTCGTCCAAATCGCCTACTGAACAAAATCTTCCTGCTAGACAGAGTGATATATCTGTGCTCCAGACACAAGTCCAATCCCTAATGGACGTCGTTTTGGAAACAAGAATAGTGTTTCACAAATGTCGTCAAGATATGAATGGTTTTGAAACCATACTATCAGACATTCGCTTCGTTGTTCAAGAGCAATGGCGGAAAAAAGGTGATGATCGTGCTGCCCCATCAGATTCTATAGCCTGAAACATTAGCACTCAAGTCAAATGATCTGTGCTTCTATACATCTGATGGTGCTTTTATCTGCAAGGATTGTAAACTTTATGCCAACAGGCCTTTTGTTGTGATACAGCATTTATGCTGCTGCCAAAGGCTGCAATAATTACGACGCTATTTTTGTATAGTGTAGGTTTATCTTAGTAATGTATTCGGCCGAAAGCTTCGTAGGAGCCCAACATGCCAACATTCGTCGGGCCCATTCCAATTGGGCTAAAAACGATTATGGGCAGAAATTTACATGTAGCCCACTAAAAATATCTGGGCCTAAATCAGCATAAGATTTCATATTTTTCTGGTAGGCTTGTGCCCATAGTGGGCCTTTAACAGGCCTAAACATAATTTGGGCCCTCAGTAACAATAGGCCTTTTACAGGTGTAAATATCTCGATCCCATAAAAAACATGGGCCTTTAAAAGACCGAAAGTGAGATTGGGCCGATTTACGATGCGGATCTTTCACAGGCCGAAATTTGGATGGGCCGTAAATGCACCGACCTAATACACGGGCCTTTAACAGGCCGGAAGTTCGGTCGGGCTAGATTATCGTCATTTTTATATGGGCCATTAATGGGCCCGATGTGACGTTGGGCCACATATGGCCCATGGATTTCGTCCGACGTTAACAGGCCGAAAATCACAACAGGCCGAAAGTCGCCCAAAACTATAGTGGGCCTCTAACAGGCTGAATGTCAGACATGGCCGAATATGACCCAAATCCTTCACGGTCGTTTATGGGCTGAAAGTTTCAATGGCCTCTAAATGGGCCCAAATGAAGCAGGACCTTTAAGAGGCCGGAAATACACTGGGCCGTAATTCGGCCCATATACTTAGCGGACTGTTAACGGGCTAGAAGTGACATGGGCCGCGATGATGACAAGTTTAGGACAGGCCGTTGACGGGCCGATTTGACACTAGCCGTATGGGCCTTAACTGAGAATGTTGGGCCTTTATCTGGGCCGGCCCATTATGGTCCGCAAAATCTCGCGGGCCTTTAGCTGGGCCGGCCCATTATGGCTCGCAAAATCTCGTGGGCCTTTAGCTGGGCCGGCCCATTATGATACGCAAAATCTCATGGGCCTTTTCCTGGGCTGGTGTAACACCCACGATGCGGCTATATCTCCCATGTGTCGAGGCACGACTTAGAGGCATAACCGCATTGTGGTTTAGTCGCAAGAAGGGTCATCTTCACACAATCCCATGTAATGAACAAGAATGGGATAAAGAGTTCGCTTACAATCGCCACTTCACAAAATACATAATAAATTCATACATCATTCAAGATACACACATAGGTCCGACTACGGAACCAAAATAAAAGAAGACAACCCAACTGCTAGATCCCTGATCGTCCCAACTGGGCTCCACTACTGATCAACAAGAAAAGAACAACACAACGAACAAGATCTTCATCGAGCTCCCACTTGAGCTCTGTTGCGTCATCTGCACTGGTCTCATCGGCACCTGCAACTGTTTGGAAGTATCTGTGAGTCACGAGGACTCAGCAATCTCACACCCGCGTGATCAAGACTATTTAAGCTTATAGGAAGGAAAGGGGTAAGGTGGTGAGGTTGCAGCAGCGACTAAGCATATATGGTGGCTAACATACGCAAATGAGAGCGAGAAGAGAAGCAACGGAACGGTCGTGAACTAGCAATGATCAAGAAGTGATCCTGAACTCCTACTTACGTCAAACATAACCCAGAAACCGTGTTCACTTCCCGGACACCGCCGAGAAGAGACCATCACGGCTACACACGCAGTGGATGCGTTTTAATTAAGGTCAAGTGTCAAATTCTCTACAACCGGATATTAACAAATTCCCATCTGCCACATAACCGCGGGCACGGCTTTCGAAAGATAATACCCTGCAGGGGTGTCCCAACTTAGCCCATCATAAGCTCTCACGGTCAACGAAGGATAAACCTTCTCCCGGGAAGACCCGATCAGTCTCGGAATCCCGGTTTACAAGACATTTCGACAATGGTAAAACAAGACCAGCAAAGCCGCCCGAATGTGCTGACAAATCCCGATAGGAGCTGCACATATCTCGTTCTCAGGGCACACCGGATGAGCCAGACGTCGGGTTGGCATAGACCCTGGTTGCCCAAGGGGTGCCGAACATCGCTCGGTTTGGACCAGCACTCGAAGGAGAACTGGCCCGGGGGGGTAAATAAAGATGACCCTTGAGTCTGCAGAACCCAAGGGAAAAAGGCTTAGGTAGGCGAATGGTAAAACCAAAGTTGGGCCTTGCTGGAGGAGTTTTATTCAAGGGAACTGTCAAGGGGGTCCCATAAATCACCCAACCGCGTAAGGAACGCAAAATCAAGGAACATAACACCGGTATGACGGAAACTAGGGCACCAAGAGTGGAACAAAACACCAGGCATAAGGCCGAGCCTTCCACCCTTTACCAAGTATATAGATGCATTAATTAAATAAGAGATATTGTTGTATCCCAACATAAACATAATCCAACATGGAGCAATCTTCATCTTCACCTGCAACTAGCAACGCTATAAGAGGGGCTGAGCAAAAGCGGTGACATAGCCAAACAACGGTTCGCTAGGAAGGGTGACAAAGGTTAGAGGTTCATGGCAATTTGGGAGGCTTGATATAGCAAGTGGTAGGTAGCGCAGCATAGCAATAGAGCGATCAACTAGCAAGCAAAGATAGAAGTGATTTCGAGGGTATGGTCATCTTGCCTGAGATCCCGCTAGGAAGAAGAACGAGTCCATGAAGAAGACAAACGGACGGAGTCGAACGAATCCTCACAACTCCGGAACGAAACCGAAGCTAATGGGAGAAGCAAACCGGAAAGAAACAAACAACATAGTAAACAACCACCACATACACATGGCATGATGCACAATCAAGTATGATGCATGTCCAGTTTAATGAGCATGGCATGGCAAAGTGCAACAAACAACACTACAAATTAAGTGGAGCTCAATATGCAACGAGTTGCATATTGACAAAACACCACATTTAATTATTTAGTTCCCTCTTGTTTAAGTAACCAACAATATTAAATGTTGTTAACCATGGCAAGGGGTGAAGCATAATAAACTATCTATTTAGGCAAGTTTAAAAGAGGCCGGAAATAACAAATAACAATTCCGGAAAAATCCCCATGTCATTTAACAATTTTAATGCAAACATCAATTTTAGACATTTTAAATGTTGTTATCATGATGTGAATGACATATGCAAGGTATATGCAATTTTATGAAAGTGTTGGTATAAAATGATACGAGGCATTTGTTACCGTGGTGGAAGAAAGGGGGTGCCACGGCAACGAATCCGAAAATGATGCCACGGCAACATAACGGTGATCCGAGAACTCGTCGAGATGTCGGTGCAAAAGAAACTGTGGATGAACGGAACATGCAAAACGATGGTGGGGTGATCCCGGTTACCGGGTTCCCACGGGACGATGGCATGACAACGAGGAGGAACATGGAATGACAACTCGGAAACGGTGCAACCACGAGCATCTCATACAACACACATGCATTCGGTCCACGGACGTCGTCTCGGGGTTATACCTTCGAAGCGTGCATTCAGGGCGGAACGCGTTCGAAGTGGAAGTAGTTGTTCACGTGTCGTAGGGGAAGTAGTGGTACACACGAAGGTAGGTCGATCTTGACGGTTCCGTTACACGGGTCTTCGGCGACGGTAGTGGAAGTAGTGGCACCCGTTCGTTTTCGGAGAGGTACTTGACGAATCCGAGTAACTTAGGGTCGACGGTAGTCGTTCACATTCATAGTCGCACAAGTTTCCGTAGATGTTCGGGGTCACGGCGAGGAACTCGGCGTTTCGGTGCGGTGTAGAGGAAGTAGACGTTCTCGAAACTCGTAGTGGAAGTAGTGGTACACGGTCGTCGCGGTACTTGGCGAGTCCGCGTAGTCGTAGACGTTCCAAGGTACTAGCTGTTGCATGTAGCAGAACTTGAGGTGCTCCTGTAGCAGAACTTGAGGTGCAGTGGTGGCGTGCTCGAGCAAAACCAACATGGACAGGGCACCGGGGGAGGAACATCGACGGATTGGCGAGGCGAAGCAGAGGGCCGCGGGTGCTGGGATTTGGCGATGCGGAAGACCACGGCAGCGACGGCTACTGGCGCGGTGACGAGGAACGGAAGGCGGCAGCGACGAGAGGAGGCAGGCGCACCGACGGGGAGGTAGTGGAGGCGCTGGTCGCGGAGGTCGATGGAGAGGGCTTGGCGTGGCGGGGACGAACTCGCGGGGCTCCGACGAGTGGCGCGGAGGCAGAGGCGCGGGGCGGAGGAGCTTGGGCGCGGGACGGCGGCCGTTGCCAGAGGCGGGGAGGCCGGCTCGAGGAACTCCTCTCCTCGGGCGCTCGGCGACAGGGGTCTCGCTCCTCTCCTCTCTCTGGTTGGCGGGGCAAGGGAGAGGACGAGAGGACGAGGGTGAGGGGATTGGGAGGATGAGACAGGGGAGGCTGGCGGCGCTGCAGGCGAGATGAGGGAGAGATCGAGAGGAGGAAGAGATGGGCTAGGGTTAGGTGGGGCGCCGACTGGGCCTAGGCCTGGGAGGCTGGCTGGGCTGCGGAGAAGGATGGGCCGGCCTGGGCCGACTGCTGGAGAAGGCCGTGCTGCGGCTAACAGGAGGCCCAAGTGGCCGGCTGGGGGGGTCTCTCTCTTATTTCTTTGGCAGAAAAGAAATAGAGAAAAGGAAAAGAAAGAGAGGGTTAGAGAAAGAATTTGCACATGCGGACAATTTTCCCGGACTCACAAAAATGCGCTTGATCCAGGAAAAATAGAAGTGGCCTGATTGGACGATATAAATTCAAATGCACTTGAATTTAATTCAAATGATTTGAAGGAAGTGAGGGTTGGGAAGGTCCAAAAATGTTCGGATTTTTGGTGGAGCTCCGGAATAAGATGAAAAAAATATAATGCGAGGTTGGAGACCAAGAATTAAGATAACAAAGGCATTGGGATATTTGCAAGTGTGTTCCGGTTGATTCCAAACTAATGGAATATTTATAATATAGCTCCCTAATATTGGGAGGATATGTTATAAAGAGAAATCACCATGTGCATTTCCCTCGATTTAAATGGATCGAAGATCCATGCAATTTATTTAGTTGGGTTTTTATGCAAAGATTTAATGACATGATGGCATGATGACATGATGCAATGCAAAAATAAAAGAGCAAGCACCAAAAGGAACACACGGCGATCACGAAAATAAGGAAGTCTTCTGAAGCGTCGGTCTCGGGGCGTTACAGCTGGCCCATTATGGACCGCAAAATCTTGTGGGCCTTTAGTTGGGCCGGCCCATTTAAAGTTTATGGGCCACTTTTGGGCCGGTCCACGTGTCAGCATATCATAGGCGCATCTCGCCCATTGGATGAGTGACACCTGTGCCAACGCGGAGCTGACACGTGTTTCTGTCAGCCAATCAGAATTTTACACGTGGAAAATCCCCATTGGTCCGGGCTGTTAATGGGTTATCGGATCCAAAACCGGACCCGATGGCTTAACGGCGTTCCGTTACGGTGGATGCCACATGTCGGTCACCCTTGACAAAAGCACTTCTGTGACGCGCGATTTATCGTCATGGAAGTGGACACTTCCGTGATGATAATTTTGGTAACGCCATGGAACACTTCTACGATAGCACAGGTATGACTATCTTCATTCTATCATAAATTCGTCATGGATGTACATGCATGACAGAAAACGTGACCTACTGTGACAAACACTTATCATCACGGAAGTGTATTTTTTTTGTAGTGGAATCTGTCAAAACAGAATAGTCTGTAGTAATCTGATACTTTCGAATACTTTTGTAACTCAAAAAATTCGGCCAAATTAGGATGACCTAGGTAATTTGTATATTAATCTTCTGCAAAAAGAATCAGGGTAAAAGCACTTTTCTGTGATTTATGAAAATTATTTTCGTGAGTGCATAAGTTTCTGTTTTTCAGCAAGATCAAACAACTATTACCCAAAGAAGATCCTAAAGTCCTTACTTGGCACAGACACTAATTAAAACACACAAAAACACAATCATACCAGTAGCATAACTGTGCAAACACACAAGAACAGAAAGCATAAAGCAAAAATAAATTTTATCCATTGGGTGGCCTCCCAACAAGCGTTATAGTTTCACGCCCCTAGCTAGGCATAAAGATTTCAACGATGCTCACATAAAATATAATAATTGAAAAACAAAGAGAGCATCATGAAGCATGTGAGAATCACTTTTAAGTCTAACATACTTCCTATGCATAGGAATTTTATAAGCAAACAAATTATCAAAACAAGCAAAAACCCGCATATGCAAGGAAAAGGAATAAGGCATTGACAATCTCAACATGAAGAGAGGTAATTTAGTAACATGAAAATTTCTATGACCATATTTTCCTCTCTCATAATAATTACATGTAAGATCATACTCAAATTCAACAATATAGCTATCACGTAAATTTTTCTCTTCATGATCCACATGCACACAAAGTTGACACTCTTCAATATAGTGGGATTATCATCAAATTAAGTCATGACCTCTCCAAGCCCACTTTTATCAAAAATTTCATAAGATTGAACTCTCTCCAAATATGTGGGATTATTTTTAGCTAAATTTGACACTCTTCCAAACCCACTTTTAATATTATCACAAGCATATTCATCATGAGGCTTAAATAAATTTTCAGGATCATAAGAATCATTATCACCCCAATCTTGATCATTGCAACAAGTAGTGGATATAGCAAAATTAGCATCCCCAACTTGGGGTTTTGCATATCATTAGCAAAATTGACATGAATAGAATTTATAGTAAAATCATTGTGTCGGGGAGAATGACACCTATGGGATCACAGGAATCCCTACTACGGTTGGCGGGGCGCGGGGTTGTGAGAAGAGCAGGTTTAGAAGTCAACATTGTTCGTTTACCCAGGTTTGGACCGCGAGGATGCGTAATACCCTAGTCCTGCTTTGGTGTGTATTTGAGAGAGTTCTTGAGCTCTCGAACTAGCTATGGTGGCTGCATAGTCCAAAAGAGCCGAATCCCTCTCTAGTATGCCATGGGCCTCCTTTTATAGTCGAAAGGGGCTGCCACAGTGGCACACAGGAGGTGGAAAGGCCTACAGTATTGCGAGCTTATCGCACGGCACTACGAGACAAAGTGTATTTAATGCATCACTTAGGTGTCCCTTAGCTTTATCGGGGACGAGAACGAGGCTCGTCCCGTCCGTCGCCGCCTCGCCTTGCTTCGACATGCACCCAGGCCAGCGATGCATGTGGCGCCATGTAGGCAGGCAGGCAGCTGAGGTGGCGCGGTGGTAGAGTCTTCACGAAGATCTGCATGCCACCACGCAGGTGCTTGCTGGGTTGGTGTAGAGGCCGCCCGTCGACACGCAGGTGCCTACCCAGCTGGTTGAGCTAGCAGCTGCTTGGGGACGGTGGTGGAGTCTTGGCAGGCGCGGACCTGGCTGTGGCCCTGCTGACGCCTTCGGCAAGGGTCCTGCCGGGGGCCCGGCAAGGGTCTTGCCGTGGCGTGCAGTCGTCCCCGGCAAGGCAGTTGCTGGGGGTCTTATGGATTCCCTCGGCTAGGATCCCACCGAGGGTCGCTGTCTTCTGGTTCTCATCTGATCTCGGGTATTTATGATCTTGACAAAGATCTGCATGCTACCGCAGAGGTGCCTCCCGAGCCCTAGTTCCAGTACAGTTGTTGGCGGCGCTAGGAACCTTTGGGCTCAAGGGTGGCTCGCTCTGCTGGCGTTTGGGCAAGTAGCCCCGGCAAGGCTCTTGCCGGGGCCGCGGAGGCCGCCCCGGCAAGGATCTTGCGGGGGAGTCCACCTCGCCCCCTTGCTCTTTGTGTCTCTGATCTTGGCGTTGCTTCCGGTCGCCTTGTGCCTTCGGCTTCTCTCCGGCTTCCCTCCTTTGCCCTGCTAAGTGTGGCCGTGGCGCGTGGCTCTGACTGCCCGTGCACAAGTAAAGCGGTCAAAAGGAGAGCCCCTACTTTTGTACACCGACAGGAGCCCCCGGGCCTGGGCCACACATAAGAGCGACGCGTTGTTGGGCTAGGCCCAGAACGGTGCGCGGGCAGGTGGGGCGGATTTTACCGCAGTAACTGTTTGTCCGCTGCGCTTCCCCACGACCCGCGTTGAACGCGCGACGTGGAGGGTTGTGTGTGTGACGTGGGGGTCATGCGTGGGGCGGTTCCCGCACGCATGCGTCACATTGTGTTTAATGGGAAAAGAGGTGGCCCGCACCTTCCCGTAAAAAGGAATAAGCACGGGCGCGCTGCTCATTCACCCTTCGTGTTTTCCCCAATCTCGGAACCGCCGTCCTCTTCTCCCTCCTTCCCGAGCTCTTGCCTCCGCTCGTCGCCGCCGCGCCTTCGCCATCCTCCATTCCTCGTCTCCCGCAGCCGCCATGGCACCCAAGAGCAGCAGAGGCAAGGGAGTGGCTAAGGATGTCGGGGAGAAAGAGGCGTCGGAGAGCAAGTTGGCGGTGCGGCGGACGCAGCACGCCTACTTCCCGTAGATGGTCGACACGGTCGAGCTCCAGGACTGCTTCAGGCACCTGTGGGGGTGCAAGACGGGGCATCCAGCCACGCGTGTCATCCCTGCCAATTGCGCCGAGGCCGCCCCGAATCGGTACCCTTTTTTGTCGATTACTTTTCTTGCGGCCTCTGCCCCCCTTTCTCTGATTTCTTCAGCGACATCATGCACACCTACGGCTTCCACCTTCTGGATTTCACTCCAAATGCCGTGGCATGCATGGCTCTTTTTGCGCACCTCTGTGAGGGTTTCGCCGGGGTGCATCCCAACACGGCGCTCTTCCGCCACTACTTCTTCCCTTGGATCCAAAAGGGGGGCGCCATTTCCGGGTGCGTCGCCTGGATCCCAAGGACCCAGGAGAAAGGGGCATATCCGGACGGCGCCCAGAAGGAGAGGTGGGAGGAGTGGCAGGGCTGGTGGTGCTGGATTGAAGAGAAGGACCCGCCGGACTTTTGCCGGGTCCGCCACGCACCGCCGATCCGCCGGAACGACTAGAGTGATGTCGACATCAATGACGAGAAGCTCACGATCACCACCACCAGAATTCTTCGTCTCACCGAGGCCGGGCTCTCCCTTGAGATGATCGGGGCGGATTTCATCCGCCGCCGAATCACGCCGCTGCACAACAAGGGGAGGCCGGCCTGGCTCTTTACGAACGCCGCCGACATCATGAGGCTTCGCCCCGGCCTTGACTACAACTTCACCGTGATGGGGCACGCCCCGTTCTGCCAGCGGCTCTTCCAGCTCGACGTGAACCGCGATGGCAAGATCGAGCGGTCCGGCAAGGCCGCGAGGGCCGGCAAGGTCGCCAAGGGGCCCTTGTTTAAGTTGCCGGCGGGAGTGGTCCCGCTGTGCAACAATTCGCGTCGAAGCGACATCATCGCCATGATGCCGGAGTTCAATGCGCACGGCCTCTCCCGAATTAGGCAGAGCCGCCGGAGGATCAGGTGCAGGAGTTTTCCGACACCTTGGAGGAGAAGTACGTCAGCGCCGAGCCGCGACTCGTCCAGGACACCACCCAGGCGGAGCTGGACTATATCGCCGCCAGGGCGGTGGGGGCGAAGCTCGCCGAGGAGGCCGGCAGCGCCGGTGGCGTGGAGGACAAGGCCGCGACGGCTGTCGGTGTCAAAACCGGCAGATCTCGGGTAGGGGGTCCCGAACTGTGCGTCTAAGGCGGATGGTAACAGGAGGCGGGGACACGATGTTTACCCAGGTTCGGGCCCTCTCGATGGAGGTAATACCCTACTTCCTGCTTGATTGATCTTGATGATATGAGTATTACAAGAGTTGATCTACCACGAGATCGTAGAGGCTAAACCCTAGAAGCTAGCCTATGGTTATGATTGTTGTTGTCCTACGGACTAAACCCTCCGGTTTATATAGACACCGGAGGGAGCTAGGGTTACACAGAGTTGGTTACAAGGGAGGATATCTACATATCCGAATTGCCAAGCTTGCCTTCCACGCAAAGGAGAGTCCCATCCGGACACGGGACAAAGTCTTCAATCTTGTATCTTCATAGTCCAATAGTCCGGCCAAAGTATATAGTCCGGCTGTCCGAGGACCCCCTAGTCCAGGACTCCCTCAGTAGCCCCTGAACCAGGCTTCAATGACGATGAGTCCGGCACGCAGATTGTCTTCGGCATTGCAAGGCGGGTTCCTCCTCCGAATACTCCATAGAAGATTTTGAACACTAGGATCATGTCCGGCTCTGCAAAACAAATTCCACATACCATCATAGAGAGTATAATATTCCACAAATCTAATCTGCTGACAAGTTTCATAGCATGACATCACGCCACGGCCCGATCATTATTCGAACCGTTTTTCTCAACTAGCTACTGCACATATTCCGAGGCGGTTTTCTTGGCACGTCTTGTCAAAGCAGTGATCGTGTCCCCTTATCACGGGATCATCAATAGGGGTGTGGGTAACCCAACCGTGCCATTAATCACGGCGCTTGGGGAATAAGCGATTTTACCAGGCAAGTGAGGAGGCGCTCAGTTTCCTCCGCCCTTATAAAGGGACAAGGACTCCTCCTTTTTACCCATGCCTTCTTCTTCCCTGCCCATCCATTCTCGCGCACTCGAGCTCCAGCGCCCAAGTTCGCATTTTCTCCGCAAAATTACTCCAAACATGTCCGGAGCGGGAGGCAAATGGATGGTCTCCTCCGTTACGGAGGAGAACATTATGAAGCTCCGGGAAGCCGGATACCTAGCCGCAGATATCGCGCACCGGCTCCTAGATGCGGGGCAGATTGTCCCCGCCCCCGAGCCTCACGAAAGGGTCGTGTTCCTTACCCATTTCGTCCGTGGACTGGGGTTCCCTCTCCACCCATTTGTCCACGGGCTCATGTTCTACTACGGGCTGGACTTCCATGACCTGGCCCCCAATTTCATCCTCAACATCTCGGCGTTTATCGTCATGTGCGAGGTCTTCCTCCGCATCAAGCCCCACTTCAGCCTGTGGCTGAAGACCTTCAACGTTAAACCGAAGGTGGTGGTCGGCCAGCAAGCGGAGTGCGGAGGCGCCATGGTGGGCAAAAATACCCAACGTCACCTGGCTTGAAGGCTCCTATGTGGAGACCGTAAAGGGGTGGCAATCGAGGTGGTTCTACATCACCGAGCTGCGCGACACCAACTAGGTTGCGGCCCCCGAATTTTGATCCGGAATCCCCATGCGGCTCACCTCCTGGAAAGAGAAGGGCCTATCCTGGGGTTCACCGGTGGAGCTGACCGGACCCCAGACCTGCATCAAAAACATGATAAGCAATAAAATCAAGCTTGTCAACGTGGTCCAAGTCGTGCTCTTCCGCCAGATCCTCCCGTGTCAAAGATGGGAATTCAATTTGTGGGAGTTCGACCCGGCTAAGCACCAGACGCTGCGAGAGCTCTTCGACACGACGCACAAGGACGTTTGGAAGGTGCTGTTCAAGGGCGCCGAGGTACCTCCTCCCCTTACCGAGGACCGCGGACTCAGCACAAAGCGCCCTGCCAATCCGGTAGGTCTTTTATATCTCATAAGATGTTTCCTTCCCTCGTATAATCATGCGTGGGATCTAAGCCTCCACGCCATTTAACAGGACTGGGTAGCGACAGCGGAGCAGATCGATTGTCCAGCCCCCCTGCCCGAAGATCCAGCAGATGCTCTCCTAACGGAGATGTTGGTTCCAGCGCTTATGAGGCGCCGGAGAAGAAGGCCAAGAATAAGGCCACGGGGACCAGGAAAGGTCTCCGGCGCAAGGTCATATCGGACTCATCATCCGAAAACACCAAGGCGCACTCCTCCCGCAAAGACGAGGAGGAAGAAGAGGAAAGTTCTCCCCCCCCCAGCCGGGGGGGACAGGAAAAGGAAGGCCGCCCCATCAGGGGAGGCCGAAGGGTCCAAGAAGGGAAGGACCCTCCTTCCGGACTGCTCCACGACGGCCGCTTTCAACGATGAGTGGTTACCCAGGGACAAGCCCCTGGCGAAGTCGTGAGTATCCGGATACCATAATAGTTCTTGGTACGTTTTATTTTATGGCTTCTTATCACGCCGAACATGATTATGCAGTCCATCCCGAGCCCATATCGACGTATCTTCTTCGGATGATTCTTTGGGCCCATCGGATATGAACAACGATTCACTCCCGACCGCCTCCTCCCCCCGCCCTACGGACGACGCCGAGGTGTTGTCTCAAAGGGCACTGAACCAAGGGGAGACAGTTTCGGAGGCGCCCCAAGGCGACATTACAGGTGCTGGATGCACGAGTGGCAAGACTCCCCTGGGCCCTAACGCCGGGGGCAGCAAGTCTAACCCCCAGCCGAATACGGCACCGGAACCTCCAATGGTTCCAGATTCTGTCAGGCAACCCCTCGCTAACGGGGGAAGGCCGTCTGTGCCGATGGCCTCTATCCATCCAGAGGCATCGGACAACTTGCTGGAAGCGTTTCGCGGCGCTTCCATTAACGAAGAGCACCGCACTGTTATGAGTGCGGTGGTCAAGAAGGTTCGGTCCGCCAAGAGCGGACTGACTGAAGCTTGTGCTAGCCTCCTAACAGGATTTGAGGTAAGTAATCAAATTATAAGAAAATGTTACAGCATAGATAGTAGCCCCTGATGCTCTATTTGGCATTCGCGAAGAAAAGCCGAATAGAAGATCAAATAATAATCGTAGGAGTCTAATGAGAATGTGTCTATGTGAATAAGCAGGCTTCACTGCTGGCCGCTGCCGCTCGTACTGTGGAGGTCGCCGCACTGAAGCGGGACCTTGAGCGGTCCAAGGAAGAGCTCGGCCTTACCAAGAGGCAGCTCGAAGAGAACAAAGGTAAGTGATACCCCGTCTGTATATTGATAAAGAAAAATGTGGTTGTTGAATAATAGGATCGTCGTGAATTTTTCTAGGGGCCACGACCGAAGTGGCGGCCTGAAGAAGGCGCTGTCTGAGGCCGAAGACAAAGCAGCCAAGGAGCGCATCGAGCGAGAGAAGCAAGAGGCCCGAGTCGGCGAGGTGCAGCAAGAGCTCCAGGATTTTGTCAAGAAGTACGAGTCCTTGGAGCGTGACTCAAAGACGCAAGGGTCCGAGCTTGCGAAGGACCTCGAGAACGCACAAAATGCCAAGGCCGAAGCCCAAAAGGCCCTCCAGGAAATTGAGGCGGTTAAGAAGATAGCGGCGGGTAAGGCATTCATTATGCAAAGCAAGCATGTGAAGGAAACTTTCTTTTTACTTTCCCGAGTTCAGAGCTCTCCAGGAGCGTTCGCAGATCTACCCCGCACTGTGTCGGATGCCGCGGAGTTCTACCGGGCCGAGGAGGGGAGCTCGACGGAGAGGTTGTTCTGGTCTCAGTATACTGGGACCGAACATCCGATGCCCTTGAGCGACCAGTTGAAGCAACTGGTCGAGCTTCACAAGGCGGCCGAACAGGCCATGAGGGGTCTTATAGTCTGGATGTGGCCTGGCGAGCCCCTGCCTGGTAGCTACTTCGGTCTGGTAAGGCGGCTTGTGAATGCCTGCCCACGGTTTGAAGTCATAAAGCGGTCCGTCTGCATTGAGGGTGCGCGCAGGGCCTTTGCCCGGGCAAAAGTGCACTGGGCGAAGTTGCACGCCGAAAAGCTGGTGAAGGAATGGCCGCCGGAGGGCAAGGAGCATTGCCACCCCGAAAAGTATTATGACAGTGTCTTGAAGGGTGCTCGCCTTGTGGCGGAGGAATGTGCTAAGGATGTAATATTTGAATGAATGTACTCATGTGATCCTGTAATATGAAACGAGTTCATCTGCGCTATGGAACGCTATTTAATTTAAAATATTACCTTCTGTGCGGCCGTTTATAAAATCTGAGAGTTGGCCAGTCGTCGGCTTCTGCCCCCATGTAACTAGTACTGAGGTGTTCGGGATAAACCTGAGCACTCTTTATCCCAATTTTGGGTCTTTTGAAGGAGGTGTTCAGCACAACGAACCAGGCAATCAGACTATAAAGCATTATCACTCTCACTTAGCCATAGAAGTCTACAATTTTAATTTTGGCGAAGCCCCTAGTATTCGGAAGGCCGAATTTGGGGCGCTATATACACCTAAGTCGGACAAGGCCGACTCCTCGCCCGAAGCGGAAGAAGTCTTTAAGGACTTGAGACCTCTCGAACAGCGACCAGCTCTCGCCTCATCATGACAGTCAGTTTTCGGCTTTCTCTACTGAGGTGCTCGTCCGGAAGAACCGGGATACAATCGCAGTAGTTCTCCCAGTGCTACCTTAGCCGATATAGCGGAACGTAAGGTACCAAAACATGGGAGCCGGGCAAACCCAACTATTGACCCAAGACATGATTTGGAGCTGATGCATATAATGCTATAAGTTCGGGGTGCCACACTGTCGAAAGTGTTCGGACTTTTCACGCCGTGTTATGGGGTACATTGAAGCCCGTGGCGCACTGGTCGTACCAGAATGTACGGGTGCAATTTGTCATAAATAAGCAGACAAGGAAAAAAGGAAATGCAATAATAGGCTAACGCTATGCATTGTTATTTAAATAATACGTCAAAGCGTACGGATACAAATATTGCAATAAGCAAAAAATAGGACTATTTGACATGTCCTATCCAAGGGCAAGCTTCGTATGGGTATGTAAAACAGGTATATCGATCTTTATCAGAGACCACCTGGGGATTCCCTTGCACGTCAGAGCGTCTTGCTTCCTTGGTATTTCCCTCCCGTAATGGGTCCAATGATCAGGCTGTCGGAAAGAGCTTCCAGAGAGTAGGGTCCTGAAAGAAAGAAAATGATAAAGATGTACGGGCCCTGAGGCGGTTGAGACGCATTGTGGGTCGTGCCTCCGCCTGTGCTCATGGTATCTTGAGTGCGTAATTATGTACGCGGGGCACAAATTTCGCCGCTTGACTGGGACTAGGACGGAGGCCAAATTGCTAGGCGAGCTCGGAACATGCCTGGCGATCCTGTTGCAGGGTACTCCGGATTCGCTTGAAGGTTTCCGGTGGCTTCTTCGCCGAATTGGCGGTTGTCCTCAGAAGGTTGTTTTGTACTTCCGCTGCGAGGGCCGCAGTGTGCTCCTCTGTGCGGAGCAAGCGTTCTGTGTTTCCATTAACTGTTATAACCCCGCGAGGTCCTGGCATTTTGAGCTTGAGGTATGCATAATGCGGTACTGCATTGAATCTAGCAAATGCGGTTCGTCCGAGCAGTGCGTGATAGCCACTACGGAAGGGGACGATATCGAAGATTAATTCCTCGCTTCGGAAGTTGTCCGGAGATCCGAAGACCACTTCCAGTGTGATTGAGCCCGTGCAACAGGCCTCTACACCTGGTATGACCCCTTTAAAGGTGGCTTTTGTGGGTTTGATCCTTGAGGGGTCTATACCCATTTTGCGCACTGTATCCTGATAGAGCAGGTTCAGGCTACTGCCACCGTCCATAAGGACTCGAGTGAGGTGAAATCCGTCAATGATGGGATCAAGGACCAATGCGGCAGAACCGCCATGGCAGATACTAGTGGGGTGGTCCCTGTGATCGAAAGTGATCGGACAAGAGGACCATGGGTTGAACTTTGGGGCGACTGGCTCCATTGCATAAACGTCTCTTAGTGCACGCTTCCGTTCTCGCTTGGGAATATGGGTTGCGTGTATCATGTTCACCGTTTTCACTTGTGGAGGAAACTTCTTCTGTCCTCTTGTGTTCGGCGGCCGGGGCTCCTCCTCGCCGTCGCTATGCAGCCCCTTTTCCTTGTTTTCGGCATTCACCTTGCCGGCCTTCTTGAACACCCAGCATTCTCAGTTGGTGTGATTGGCTGGCTTATCGGGGGTGCCGTGAATTTGACACGAGCGATCGAGTATGCGGTCCAAACTGGACGGGCCCGGATTGCTTCATTTGAATGGCTTTTTCCGCTGACTGGATTTAGAGCCACTGAATCCGGCATTGACTGCCGTGTCTGCGGCATTGTCGCCGTTGTTATCTTTGGCATCTGAATCGCCAGGATTTCTTGACGTGTTGTTGCTGCGAGCCAGCCAGCTGTCCTCGCCTGTGCAAAAGCGGGTCATGAGTGTCGTGAGGGCTGCCATAGACTTCGGCTTCTCTTGGCCGAGGTGCCGGGCGAGCCACTCGTCAAGGATGTTATGCTTGAATGCCGCTAAGGCCTCTGCATCAGGACAGTCGACAATTTGGTTCTTTTTAGTTAGGAACCGGGTCCAGAATTTCCTGGCCGATTCCCCTGGCTGCTGGGTTATGTGACTCAAGTCATCAGCATCCGGTGGTCGCACATAAGTGCCCTAGAAGTTGTCAAGGAATGCGTCTTCCAGATTCTCCCAACTGCCAATGGAGTTTGCTGGCAAGCTATTCAGCCAATGCCGAGCCGGTCCTTTGAGTTTTAGTGGGAGGTACTTGATGGCATGTAGATCGTCGCCGCGGGCCATGTCGATGTGGAGGAGGAAATCTTCAATCCATACCGCGGGGTCTGTTGTACCGTCATATGATTCAATGTTCATGGGTTTAAATCCCTCTGGGAATTCGTGATCCATTACTTCACCAGTGAAGCATAGGGGGTGTGCGGCACCTCTGTGCCGGGCTATGTCACGTCGCAGTTCATATGAGTCTTGTCTGTTGTATTCGGCCCAGCCGGAATTGCTTTTTGTATATCCGGCGTGACGATCATCGTCACGCGTTAGGGCGCGCCCACGTGATCCGTAGATCGATCTTGTATGTCCTGCTTTGTTTTCCAATACGTGTCGCAGGTCCTGCGTGTTGCCCCGGCCTTGGTGTTTTTGTTTGACTGGCGACGGGGTGCGGGCTGGATTCAGGTTGATATGCCGTTTTGTCTCGGCCACGGGGTGGCTGATCAGCCGCATCATACACTGGTAGTGTGGGGTTTAATGCTTCCTCCTCGAGTTGGGGTAGCAACCTGCGCTTTCGGTAACTCTTGGTTGGGTGCTCGAGTTCGTATTCCTCGGCCGCCAGGACCTCAGCCCATCTATCCGCTAGCAGATCTTGATCAGCTCGAAGTTGTTGTTGCTTTTTCTTCAGGCTATTTGTTGTGGCTATAAGCCGGCGCTTGAAGCGCTCTTGCTCGACGGGATCCTCAGGCACGATAAATTCTTCGTCGCGGAGGCTCACCTCGTCTTCGGAGAGAGGCATGTAATTGTCATCCTCTGATTCCCCGTCTGCTGCCTGTTACTGAGGGCTAGCTTGTCCATCCTCCCGCTCGAGGCCTGGCTAGAGTGGATTGTCTTTGTCTTTGGCACTATCCGGAGCGTTATTGTCTCTTGTGCCGGTATCGCTGCTTTTGCTATGGCAGGACTTAGAGCGGCACCGCTGACGCCGGTGCTTGGATTGTTTCTTGGGGGGGATTATCCTCCGTTGCTTATCGCCATCGCCTTCTTTGGGGGTGTCCATGATACGTCTCCAACGTATCTATAATTTATGAAGTATTCATGCTATTATATTATCTATTTTGGATGTTTATGGGCTTTATTAAACACTTTTATATTATTTTTGGGACTAACCTATTGACCCAGAGCCCAGTGCCAGTTCCTGTTTTTCCCTTGTTTCAGTGTTTCGAAAAAAAGGAATATCAAATGGAGTCGAAACAGAATGAAACCTTCTGGAGAAGTTATTATTGGAAAGAAAGCAACCCAGGAGACTTGGAGTCCACGTCAAGAAAGCAATGAGGAAGGCACGAGGCAGGGGGCGCGCCCACCCCCCTGGGCGCGCCCTCCACCCTCGTGGGCCCCTTGTGGCTCCCCTGACATATTTCTTCTGCCTATATATATCCATATACCCTAAAACGATCGAGGAACAGAATAGATCGGGAGTTCCGCCAACGCAAGCCTCTGTAGCCACCAAAAACCAATCGGGACCCTGTTCCGGCACCCTGCCGGAGGGGGGAACCCTCACCGGTGGCCATCTTCATCATCCCGGCGATCTCCATGACGAGGAGGGAGTAGTTCACCCTCGAGGCTGAGGGTATGTACCAGTAGCTATGTGTTTCATCTCTCTCTCTCTCTCTCGTGTTCTTGATTTGGCATGATCTTGATGTACCGTGAGCTTTGCTATTATAGTTGGATCTTATGTTTCTTCTCCCCGTCTACTCTCTTGTAATGGATTGAGTTTTCCCTTTGAAGTTATCTTATCGGATTGAGTCTTTAATGATTTGAGAACACTTGATGTATGTCTTGTCGTGCGTATCTGTGGTGACAATGGGATATCACGTGACTCACTTGATGTATGTTTTGGTGATCAACTTGCGGGTTTCGCCCATGAACTTATGCATAGGGGTTGGCACACGTTTTCGTCTTGAATCTCCTGTAGAAACTTTGGGGCACTCTTTGAAGTACTTTGTGTTGGTTGAATAGATGAATCTGAGATTGTGTGATGCATATCGTATAATCATACCCACGGATACTTGAGGTGACATTGGAGTATCTAGGTGACGTTAGGGTTTTGGTTGATTTGTGTCTTAAGGTGTTATTCTAGTATGAACTCTAGGGCTGTTTGTGACACTTATAGGAATAGCCCAACGGATTGATTGGAAAGAATAACTTTGAGGTGGTTTCGTACCCTACCATAATCTCTTAGTTTGTTCTCCGCTATTAGTGACTTTGGAGTGACTCTTTGTTGCATGTTGAGGGATAGTTATGTGATCCAATTTTGTTATTATTGTTGAGAGAACTTGCACTAGTGAACGTATGAACCCTAGGCCTTGTTTCCTAGCATTGCAATACCGTTTGTGCTCACTTTTATCTTTAGTTACCTTGCTGTTTTTATATTTTCATATTACAAAAACCTATATCTACCATCCATATTGCACTTGTATCACCATCTCTTCGCCGAACTAGTGCACCTATACAATTTACCATTGTATTGGGTGTGTTGGGGACACAAGAGAGTCTTTGTTATTTGGTTGCAGGGTTGCTTGAGAGAGACCATCTTCATCCTACGCCTCCCACGGATTGATAAACCTTAGGTCATCCACTTGAGGGAAATTTGCTACTGTCCTACAAACCTCTGCACTTGGAGGCCCAACAACGTCTACAAGAAGAAGGTTGCGTAGTAGACATCAGTCCACCATGTATATATCATATGATGAGGTGGCAGTCCAGCGCCCTGTGGCCGGTGGTTCCTGTTCGTCTCCTGCATCGTCGTCCATACCGTCGATGTCTTCGGAGCCTAAATCGAGCATGTCGGTTAAATCATCGATAGTGGCTATTAAGTGGGTGGTGGGTGGGGAGCGAATTTCTTCGTCGTCCGCATCCCACTCCAACCGGACATAGTTTGGCCATGGGTCTCCTGACAAGGAGAGAGACCTTAATGAGTTTAGCACGTCGCCCAGTGGTGAGTGCTGAAAAATATCCGCGGAGGAAAACTCCATGATCGGTGCCCAATCAGATTCGATAGGCACGGATGCGCGCGGTTCGGAGCCCGTGACCGGGGACGAATCCAAGTGTCCGGCAACATGGGTCTCATAGGAGGTGAAGTTAGTATTCGGCTCTATCACCGCTGCGTGTGCAGCCTCCGTCGCGGGGTCTATCCACCCGTCCTCGAACGGCACGATCTGCTCCGGATTGAGGGCCGGAGTAGCTGCAGGTGTCATCTCCCGAGCACTGTCCGATGGCAGAGCTAAGTCATGGTCGTTGTGATTGTGTGACGCACCTGACATGGGCTCGAATCCGTCGAAGATCAAGTCTCCGCGGATGTCGGCAGTATAGTTCAAGTTTCCAAACCTGACCTGATGGCCAGGGGCGTAGCTCTCGATCTGCTCCAGATGGCCAAGCGAGTTGGCCCGCAGTACGAAGCCGCCGAATACGAAGATCTGTCCGGGGAGGAAAGCCTCGCCCTGGATCGCATCGCTGTCGATGATCGAAGGAGCCATCAAGCCTTTATCGCGACGGCACAGTGGAACTCTCAATGAAAGCACCAATGTCGGTGTCAAAACCGGCGGATCTCGGGTAGGGGGTCCCGAACTGTGCGTCTAAGGCGGATGGTAACAAGAGGTGGGGGACATGATGTTTACCCAGGTTTGGGCCCTCTCGATGGAGGTAATACCCTACTTCCTCTTGATTGATCTTGATGATATGAGTATTACAAGAGTTGATCTACCACGAGATCGTAGAGGCTAAACCCTAGAAGCTAGCCTATGGTTATGATTGTTGTTGTCCTACGGACTAAACCCTCCGGTTTATATAGACACCGGAGGGGGCTAGGGTTACACAGAGTCGGTTACAAGGGAGGAGACCTACATATCCGAATTGCCAAGCTTGCCTTCCACGCAAAGGAGACTCCCATCCGGACACGGGACGAAGTCTTCAATCTTGTATCTTCATAGTCCAACAGTCCGGCCAAAGTATATAGTCTGGCTGTCCGAGGACCCCCTATTCCAGGACTCTGTCAACGGCCGCGGAGGAGAAGGAGCTCGCCTAGTGGGGGGAGTCCGCTGGGGAGGCCAGCAGCGCCGGCACCGGGGCCCCTCTCGTCGAAGATGCAGTCGATGAGTCGTCGGAGGAGGAGGCCGAGGCTGTCGACCCTCTGGTCACGGGGAGAGGGCGAGTCCTGCAGCGGGCCACCTCTAGCGAGCCGGTCCGGCCCGGCAAGGCCGTACAGCCACGGCAAGCCCAGGAGGAGTCCACGCGCCAGACAAGGGCCGCGGTGGCAAAGAAGAAGGCAACTGCCTCTGCTTCGTCCAAGCGTCCACGGACCCCATCTGCTTCCCCCTCCCACAGATGACGACGCGGGAGTTGTGTTCGATTTTGGGTCCCTCAGCCCAAGGAGGAAGAGGAAGGCAACAGAGGAGGAGGTGGATGACGAGTAAGTATCTTGTTCCCTTTTGTCATCTCTGTCTCCTCAATCTGTGCCTCTTGTCTTGATCCGTTCTTTTTCTTTGCAGGGATGCGGAGACACTGGCCCAGAGGGTGAAGAGGGCCAGGGCTTCGGCGAGCGGTCAGCCCCCGGCAGGTACTTCGGATGCACCGCTGGTGGTGTTGAGAAGCTCGGACAGCAGCCCCCGGCACAGCCCCCAGCGTAACTTCATCACTCACCCCTCGTCGACGTATGTCAGGGGTATGATACTTTGGTGCTGACCTTGCCGTGTATGCAGGAGGAGGACAGCGGTAGGAGGAGCCACCGAGGGCTACCCCCAACACGCCCCCCCCATCGACCATGCCGCCCCGAGGGGCGTCTCCCGCAAGGGCGCCAAGCACCGAGCCCATGCACACGGAGGGGGAGGAGGAGAACTCGGGCGCCGGTGGCTTTGCCTCGGCGCCAAATGTTGGCGGGGAGGGGACCTCTGCTTCCCAGCCTGGCACTGGTAAGTCATTCGCCTTTTGTCCCTGTTCTTTTTCTTTTCTTTCTGGATCTTGGTCTTGGTTGCGTCTCATCCCTTTCTCGATGTCCAGACCCTCCCTCAGTGGATCGGGAGGACACAGACACCGTTATTGAGGATGTCGCCAAGGATGCCGCGGCGGAGGCCAAGAAGATTGCCACCGAGGAGGCCGCCAAGGATGCTGCTGAGGACACCGCCAAGGACGCTGCTGAGGACGCCGCCAAGGGGCCCGCCGGGGAGCCCGACAGGGCTGCTACCGAGGAGGCCGGCAAGGGACCTGCCGGGGAGGCCGGCAAGGCCGCTGCCGAGGAGGAGGTGGTTGACGACCAACCTTCCTCCTTCGCTGCCTCGGGCTCCGGCAGATACGTGAGGGTGAGCGACGTCCTATTCGTCCACCTCCCAGTTGCGGCGAGCACCGAGGTGCCCGTCGAAGGGGAGGTGTTTGATGATGAAGTGCTCGCCGCCGCCGAGCTTGAGGTCTTTGACGAGCCGAGCACCGGTGGCGGCGGTTCCTAGGAAGAGCGGCTCCTCCAGGCCATGGGCGCCAACTTCCAGAAGCTCCGGGCGCTTCACCGCACTCGCCTGGACAAGGCCAAGTCCAGGATGGCGATGGTGGACAAGGCGGAGGCGGACCTCGAGGGGCATGTTGCCGAGGCGCAGGCTTGGTTCCGCCAGGCCCACAAGGACCTGAGGGCCTCCCAGGACGAGCTGGACAAGCGTGAGGTGGACCTCACCATGAAGCGGGCCGACATCGAGAAGGCCCAGGAGACGGCGAAGAACCTGGCCGCCGAAGACGAGGCCACTCGAACCCAGCACCAGGCCGCGCTGAACTCCCAGGAGGAGGACCTTGCCGCGTGTGAGGAGAAGCTCGCCGCAACACTCCGCGGCAAGGATGAAGAGGTGGGGAAGCTCGTCGTGCAGCGGACCCAAGAGCTGGAGCAAAGGCACAAGGAGGCACTCGATGCCCAGGCTCCGGTTCACGCCGACAAGGTGAAGGAGCTGGAGGTGGAGCGAGACGGGTTGAAGGACCAGGTCCTGAAGCTGGCCAAGGAGAAGGACACGCTCAACGGTGCCTTGGTGGAGGCGCAGGACGCAGTCCTCGGCAAGGCTGAGGAGCTCTCCAAGGCCAAAGGCTCCATCAAGGACCTGAAGCTGAAGCTGGAGGGTCTTGAGAAGATGCTGTCGGAGGCCAGGGCCCTGGAGGAGACCCTGACCAAGAATATGGAGAAGGAGAAGCTGCTGCGGAAGAATGAGACCGCCAACCACAAGGACTTCGTGGGGGGCGAGAACCGCTGGATCCGCCGCCTCGTGGACGTCGCCAGCAAGATCACCACGCAAATGGCTACCATGGGGATGCCAAATGTGAGGTACTCCCCGGAGCACAGCGGGAGTCCCAACGCCAAGCTGACCCTATTCTTCGAGGGTGTCCTCGGGGCCCTGGGGCAGCTTCACTCCAATCGGGCGGCCTCTCTGGCCGACGAGTCCCGAAAGCTTTGCCGGGGTGCCATGACTAAGGTCCTCACCAAGGTGGCGTACTGGAACCCCGCCCTCGACTTCGACGCCGCGCTAGAGAGCTTGCCGGAGGGTGCTGACCTCGCGGCGCTCAAGGAGCGTATCAAGCCCATCATCAGCTGCGTCGACGGAATCGAGAGGGTGGAGGGCCAGCGCCGGGATTAGGCACCCCGTTTTCTCATCGTCGCTGCAGGTTCATGACCAAGAAAATTTCTATCTTTAGTTAGAACCGCGGCAACAATTGATGTAATATAACTCTGCAGTACTTTTGATATTATGCACGTTATTTTCCTGTTCAATCCCCCCTTTGTATGTCCACCCTACGTTAATCGGGTAGGCTTGCCGGCGTGTAACCCGGGCCACGGCGCCTTGAGGACGGATCCCCAATAGCCTGCCGGGTATGCTTGCTGCCAGGCGAGCCACCTTACCGCCCTCAACGCGGCCACTCGAACTGTCGAGCTTGACTCGAGTCAGAATTGAGAGCGTTGCCAATTGCGGAAGGCTACCCTGCCACTCCCGACGCGGGCGCTTGAGCTGTTGAGCAGACTCGAAACAGAACAAGGGCGTCGCCAATCGCGGGAGAGCCCCTTTGTGTGCAGGTTTTCCATACAAAGAACGAGATCTCCGAGGGGAATAACCTTATATAAAAAGGAAATATTTAAAATTCGGTCATGACTTAGCTTTTCTGTCGCCGCGCTGGCGTCCTTTGCGCTTGCAGACGGCGCCATTATCTCGGCCGTCTTCTTCTTTAGAAACCATGGCGATGAAGAACCGCTAAACTAGCTGCTAAACTAGATTCTCTCAACTGCGCCCCCTACCTGGCGCGCCAAAGATGTCGGGGAGAACGACACCTATGGGATCACAGGAATCCCTACTATGGTTGGCGGGGCGCAGGGTTGTGAGAAGAGCAGGTTTAGAAGTCAACACAGTTCGTTTACCCAGGTTCGGGCCGCGAGGATGCGTAATACCCTAGTCCTGCTTTGGTGTGTATTTGAGAGAGTTCTTGAGCTCTCGAACTAGCTATGGTGGCTGCGTAGTCCAAAACAGCCGAATCCCTCTCCAGTATGCCATGGGCCTCCTTTTATAGTCAAAAGGGGCTGCCACAGTGGCACACAGGAGGTGGAAAGGCCTACAGTACTGCCAGCTTATCGCACGGCATTACGAGACAAAGTGCATTTAATGCATCGCTTAGGTGTCCCTTAGCTTTATCGGGGACGGGAACGAGGCCCGTCCCATCCATCGCCGCCTCGCCTTGCTTCGACACGCGCCCAGGCCAGCGATGCATGTGGCGCCATGTAGGCCGGCAGGCAGCTGAGGTGGCGCGGTGGTAGAGTCTTCACGAAGATCTGCATGCCACCACGCAGGTGCCTGTTGGGTTGGTGTAGAGGCCGCCCGTCGCCACGCAGGTGCCTGCCCAGCTGGTTGAGCTAATAGCTGCTTGGGGACGGCGGTGGAGTCTTGGTAGGCGCGGGCCTGGCTGTGGCCCTGCTGACGCCTTCGGCAAGGGTCCTGCCGGGGGCCCGGCAAGGGTCTTGCCGTGGCGTGCAGTCGTCCCCGGCAAGGCGCTTGCCGGGGGTCTTGTGGATTCCCTCGGCTAGGATCCCGCCGAGGGTCGCCGTCTTCTGGTTCTCATCTGATCTCGGGTATTTATGATCTTGACGAAGATCTGCATGCTACCGCAGAGGTGCCTCCCGAGCCCTAGTTCCAGTATAGTTGTTGGCGGCGTTTGGAACCTTTGGGCTCAAGGGTGGCTCGCTCTGCTGGCGTTTGGGCAAGTTGCCCTGGCAAGGCTCTTGTCGGGGCCGCAGAGGCCGCCCCGTCAAGGATCTTGCTGGGGGAGTCCACCTCGCCCCTTGCTCTTTGTGTCTCTGATCTTGGCGTTGCTTCCGGTCACCTTGTGCCTTCGGCTTCTCTTCGATTTCCCTCCTTTGCCCTGCTAAGTGTGGCCGCGGCGCGTGGCTCTGACTGCCCGTGCACAAGTAAAGGGGTCAAAAGGAGAGCCCCTACTTTTGTACACCGACACATTGCAATCGTGCTTTTCATTCAAGGAGCTATCATGAATCACTTCATAAATTTCTTCATCACAATTTTTAGATTCACGAATCTCAAGCAAACCTTTATAAAGATAATCTAGTGCACTCAAATCATTAGCAATTGGTTCATCATAATTGGATCTTTTGAAAAGATTAGCAAGTGGATGAGGATCCATATCAATAGATTTTTAGCAAGCGAAGATGCAAGCAAATATAAGATACATGGCAACACAAGCAAAGATAGCAAACAATATTGCAAACAAAAACAGATCTGGCAAGAAATCGGCGAATGAAAAAGTGGGAGAATAAAACAACATTTTTTTGTGAAGTGGGGGAGAGGAAAACGAGAGACTAATGGCAAATAATGTAAATTGCGAGGAGATGAGATTTGTGATTAGGAACCTGGTATATGTTGATGATCCTCCCCCGCAACGGCGCCAGAAATTCCTTTTGATTGCTCCCTGTCTGCAAGGACTACGTCGGTATTTCCCCAAAGAGGAAGGGATGATGTAGCACAGCGAAGGTAGGTATTTCCCTCAGTGATGAAACCAAGGTTATCAAACCAGTAGGAGAACCAAGCAACACAACATAAACAACACCTGCACACAAATAAAAACACGTTGCAACCCGACGTGTTAAAGGGGTTGTCAATCCCTTTCGGGTAACGATGCCACAAATTTATAATTGATTGAAATAATAGATCGCAAATAAAATAAAGTGCAGCAAAGTATTTTTGTATTTTTGGTTTAATAGATCTGAATAAAAATGCAAAGGAAAAGTAGATCCAAAGCAAATATATGAGAAAGAAGACCCGGGGGCCGTAGGTTTCACTAGTGGCTTCTCTCGAGAAAAATAGCAAACGGTGGGTAAACAAATTACTGTTGGGCAATTGATAGAACTTCAAATATTATGACGATATCCAGGCAATGATCATTACATAGGCATCACGTCCAAGATTAGTAGACCGACTCCTGCCTACATCTACTACTATTACTCCACACATCGACCGTTATCCAGCATGCATCTAGTGTATTAAGTTCATGGAAAAACAGAGTAATGCAATAAGAACGATGACATGATGTAGACAAGATCCGTTTATCTATTGCGTAGATATAGATCCCATCTTTTTATCCTTAGTAGCAATGGTACATAAGTGTCGTTTCCCTTTCTGTCACTGGGATCAAGCACCGTAAGATCGAACCCACTACCGGGCACCTCTTCCCATTGCAAGATAAATAGATCAAGTTGGCAAAATAAAACCCAAATATCGGAGAAGAAATACGAGGCTATAAGAGATCAAAGAAACTCAAATAACTTTCATGGATATAAAAAGATATAACTGATCATAAACTCGAAGTTCATCCGATCCCAACAAACACACTGCAAAAAGGACTTACATCATATGGATCCACAAGAGACCATTGTATTGAGAATCAAAAGAGAGAGAGGAATCCATCTAGCTACTAACTACGGACCCGAAGGTCTGCAAAGAACTACGCACGCATCATCGGAGAGGCACCAATGGAGGTGGTGAACCCCTCTGCGATGGTGTCTAGATTGGATCTGGTGGTTCTGGACTCTGCGGCGGCTGGATGAATATTTCGTCGACGTTTCTAGGGTTTCTGGAATATTGGGGTATTTATAGAGCAAAAAGGCGGTCCGGCGGGCACCCGAGGTGGGCACAACCCACCACGGCGCGCCTGGGCCTCCTTGCGCGCCCTTGGTGGGTTGTCCCCTCCTCAGGACTCCCCCCGGGTGCAACCAGGGCCCAACTTCTTCCTTTTGGTCCATAAAAAATCATCGTAAAGTTTCATGGCATTTGGACTCCATCTGATATTGATTTCCTGCGATGTAAAAAACATGCAGAAAACAGCAACTGGCACTTGGCACCATGTCAATAGGTTAGTACCAAAAAATGATATAAATGACTATAAAATGATTATAAAACATCCAAGATTGATAATAAAACAGGATGGAACAATAAAAAATTATAGATACGTTGGAGACGTATCAATTTGCAACGCGAGGATGAGCAGGTTGACGACTTTGAGTGGGCTCGTCATTTTCTTCAAAGCCATTTTCCTCAGCTGGACCAGCATGATTTTCTTCACATTCTAGAATGACTTCTTCAGCAGATTATTCAGTGGGTATGACATCCTTAGTAGCCTTGAACTTGATAGATTCCTCAGGAGACACTTCATCTAGCACAGGAGGTAGGTGCTCTCTTTGTGAGCCGTTAGTTTCATCAAACCACACATCTACAGTTTCAACAACCTTGTTGTGATAGGTGTTGAAGACTCTGTAGGTGTGCGAGTCCTTTCCGTAACCAAGCATAAAACCCTCATGTGCTTTCGGTGCAAATTTAGAATTGTGATGAGGATCTCTAATCCAACATTTAGCACCGAAGACTTTGAAATAACTCACATTGGGTTTCTTGTCAGTGAGGAGTTCATATGAGGTCTTCTTGAAGAATTTGTGAAGATATACCCTGTTGATGATGTGGCACGCAGTATCGATAGCCTCAGGCCAGAAGCGACGAGGAGTCTTGTATTCATCAAGCATAGTGCGAGCCATCTCAACAAGAATCCTGTTCTTGCACTCCACGACGCCATTCTGCTAAGGAGTGTATGGGGAAGATAACCCGTGAGTAATACCAAGTTCATCAAGATAGTCATCAAGGCCAGCATTCTTGAACTCGGTCCCATTGTCACTCCGGATATGCTTGATCTTTACGCCGAAATTCGTCGAGGCCCTTGAGGAAAATCGTCTGAAGACTTCCTGCACTTCAGTTTTGTACATAATGATATGCACCCAGGTGTAACGAGAATAATCATCAACAATAACAAAGCCATATAGAGATGCTGCATTTGTTAGAGTGGCATAATGAGTAGGACCAAACAGATCCATGTGAAGCAATTCAAAAGGATGAGTGGTAGTCATGATAGTCTTTGAGGGGTGCTTGGCTCTGGTCATCTTTCCGGCCTCACAAGCCCCACAAAGATGGTCTTTGAGGAATTTGACACCCTCGATTCCAATGACGTGCTTCTTCTTCGCGAGTGTATGTAAGTTCCTCATGTAGCATGACCTAGTCGTCGATGCCATAACCAGCCTTCTGAAGCTTTTGCAAGTAGACATGTGGCAGGCTGTGGTCCTGCAGAGAAATCAACAATATACAAGTCTCCTCTCCTAAAGCCTTCGAAGACTTTGGAATTGTCAGATTACATGAGCACAATGCAGCGATATTTGCCAAAGAGGACAACCATATCAAGATCACAAAGCATTGAGACAGACATGAGGTTGAATCCTAAGGACTCGACAAGCATGACTTTGTCCATGTGTCTATCCTTTGAGATCGCAACCCTACCTAGACCCAATACCTTGCTTTTGCCTTTGTCAGCGTAGGTGATATGCTTCAGATGCGATGGAGATAAAGCAGCATCCATCAAAAAGATCTTGTCACCGGTCATGTGATTTGTACATCGATCCACTGTCAAGGAACCACTTAGTAGCTTTTTTGGGTTGATCATCCTGTAGATGAATTAGTGCATCTTATGAACTCATATACTTCATCAGTGAAGAATATGACATCAAATTCATCAGATTGAATTTCATCAAGCAGTACAACAGATATAGCAGTATGAGGACATGAGATATGAGTAATTCATTTCTTCATGATTAGCTTGCGTCCTTTCAAGCATATTAAGGTCTCCAGCAAATTCTTCAGACGTTCAACTTTGTCTGAAGACCTGACCCTGCACAAGAGATTAGTTCTTTTTTTCACCACCCACATATGGAGGGGTGGCAAAGAGTTCATCATTCTATGAGCTCCATAAGAGAAAGGTGGCATTGAAGCCAGTGCACTTTGTTTCACAGAAGAGGGGTTAGAGTAAGCATATGAATAAGCAGAGAAATTCTTCAAGGACTTATGAACATAATGATTTGAAGAATAATGCACATATTCATAGTTCTTAGATTTTCCCTGTGAAACAGAAGTGTTAGCACGATGATGTTCATATGAGGATTTGGATCCACATGAGGAATTTGATCCATATGAGGAATTTGGTCCATATGAGGACTTGGATCCATATGAAGACTTTGGTCCATATGAAGAATTTGATCTGGAGTTCCTATTCTTCACAGGTGGTGTCATGATGACATTCACCTGAAGACTTTCAAGGCACCTCTTAGAAATCTAGATTTTCTTCATAGGGGGGCCGTTCCTGCAGTTAGTTCCAACATATCTAGCAAATACTTCACAATTCTGATTTTTGAACAGTTTATAGTTGGAGTCAAATGACTCATCAGAAGAATGTGAAGATTCACATGTAAAGCTAGATAAAGTAGATGGATCCACGGGAGGTCCTTTTGCAGCAACCCATGTGGTTTTGGGATACTGCTTAGGATTCTAGTAGGTCCCATCAGCATTGAGTTTCCTCTCAAAGGCAATACCCTCTTTCCTAGGGTTTCTGTTGAGGACCTGCTTTTTAAGCACATCACAAAGAGCCTGATGCCCTTTGAGGCTTTTGTACATGCCTTTCACATACAACTCCTTCAACCCTACACTGGCAGTGATACTTGTGGTATCCTCAGATGAGGAATTTGTGACCACAGAGACAATTGAAGAATTTGCAGCAATAGAAGTATTTGAACTTTCAGGTGAAGAATTAGTAGATTCACGTTCAATGCATTTCAAACATGGTGGAATGAATTCTTCCTGAGCAGAACTGATTTGTTGAGCAAGTAATGAATCATTTTCGTTCTGAAGATCTTCATAACTCACCCTTAGCTTCTCAAGATCTTGCTTTCTTTGAAGAAATTCGTAAGAGAGCTTCTCATGATCAGCTAAGAGAGTGTTATGATGACTTTGAAGATTATCAAACTTAGACTGTAGTCACTGAAGACTATCAGCCAGAGCTTGAGTTCGGTCCATTTCCTCACCCAACAGGTCATCGCTTTTGTCTAGCAGATTTTGAACCTTTTCAGGAGCTTTTTGTTGTTTGACGGTAATCTTAGCAAGTTTGGAATAGCTAGGTTTGAGATTTTCATCAGATTCATCCTCACTTGATTCAGGGGAGGGATATTTGAGTACCTTGGCACCTTTTGCCATGAAACAATAGGTGGGAGCGTATTCATCGTCGTCGTCAGCAGCAGTGTTGGGGAAGCCATTTCCTCAGCGTTGAAGATGGACTTGCTGACGAAAGCAGTAGTGAGGGCTAGGCTCGCCACACCAGAGTCTGACTCCTCAAATTCCTCCTCTTCCTTATTTTCCTCAGATTCAACTTCAGAATCCATTTCCTTGCCAATGAATGTCCGAGCCTTTTTGGATCTGCTCTTCTTGTGAGATGAGGACTTTGAAGATTTTGACGATGAGGACTTTGAAGATTTCTTCTTCTTCTTCGAGTCGTCTGAACTATCATCCTTGTACTTCTTCTTCTTTGATTCCTTCGCCCACTAAGGACAATCAGTTATGTAGTGCCCAGGTTTCTTGCATTTGTGGCAAGTCCTCTTCTTGTAGTCGAGGGATGAGGAATCTGATCTCATGTCATCACCCCTTGAAGATTTTCCAAAGCAACCACGTCTTGAGAACTTATGGAATTTCCTCATGAGAATTGCTTGCTCCTGACTTAGTTCTTCAGGATCATCAAGGCTACTGTCAGAATCTTCCCCTTCAGATGAGGAAACTGCCATGGCCTTAAGTGTGCCTGATTTTCCATAGCTTGGCCCATAGAGGTCTCTCTTCTCAGCTAGTTGGAATTCATGAGTGTTTAGTCTCCCAAGGATATCAGCAGGCTCAAGTGACTTGTAGTCTCCACGTTCTTGAATCATTAGTGACAGAGTGTCGAATGAGGAATCAAGTGATCTCAGCAATTTCTTCACCACCTCATGGTCAGTGATATTAGTGGCACCAAGTGCTTGAAGCTCATTTGAGATGTCAGTGAGGCAATCGAAGGTTTGGTGAACATTTCATTGTCGAGTCTTTTGAAGCGGTTGAAGAGATTGCGAAGAACATCAACTCGAGAGTCACGTTGAGTTGAGTCTCCTTCGTTAACCTTGGACAGCCTATCCCAGAGAAGCTCTGCTGTCTCCAAAGCACTCACTCTGCCGTACTGTCCTTTGCTCATATGGCCACATATGATATTCTTCGCTTGAGAGTCGAGTTGCTTGAATCTCTTCACATCAGCAGCGTTCACGGAAGGAGTGATGGAGGGAATGCCATTTTCCACAACGTACCAAAGATCGTTGTCAATTGCCTCAAGATGCATGCGCATCTTATTCTTCCAGTAGGGGTAGTCCGGCCCATTGAAGGTAGGACACCCAACCGAGAGCTTGATCATGCATGTAGTCAACATAACTAAAACTCCAGGTGGTTAAACCAAAATCACACAGAACAAGGGAGTACCTTGCTCTGATACCAATTGAAAGTGCGTTATATCGACTAGAGGGGTGGTGAATAGGAAATTTTTACAAATTCGTCACTGAAGAAATACAACTTGAGGAATTTGCTAAGTGACAAACTACTAGCAGCGGAATAAGTACTCAGGTGCAAGCATAACATGGCAGTAACACAGTCATCATGATGATATGAAACATGCACAGAGCACAGGTAGCGTGTAAACAGGATAAGCAGGCTGAAGATAAGATGACTGAAGAAATAGAGTTGAGGAAATTGAGAAAGTCTTCAAACAGTAACGATCAAGTTCATCAACACATGAATGAAGAAAATGAAAGGGTTGAGGAAATAGAACCAGTAGCTTGGTGAAGACGATGATTTGGTAGACCAGTTCCAACTGCTGTGACAGTTGTACATCTGGTTGAAGCGGCTAGGTATTTAAACCTGAGGACACACAGTCCCAGATACATAGTCCTCACCATATTTTCCTTGAGTAAAGTCACACAGACCTCGCCCAATCACTCGTGGTAAGTCTTCAGGTGACTTCCAAACCTTCACAGACTCGGTCACTCGGCGATCCACAATTCCTCTTGGATGCTCTAGACCATGACGCCTAACCGTCTGGAGGATGCACAGTCCTCAAAGGTAACAAGCGTCGGTTCCACACAGGAACAATCTCTTCAGTGATGCTCAATCACATTGGGTTGTAGGTGTTTGGGTTTGGGTTTTTCCTCACTGATGATTTTCGCACAAAGTCCTCGGAGGATGGGATGCTCTCAATGACAAGTGTCAGTTTTTCTCGAAGCAGCCAACGCTAGTGGTTGTAGGGGCGGCTATTTATAGCCGGGGAGCAGCCCAACATGACAAGACATAAATGCCCTTCAATGATATGACCGTTAGATGGGTAGAATATTTTGGACAGCTGGCGCATAGCACAACAATGGTCACAAATTTGAGCTCTCAAATTCCTCAGGGCTATCATGTTCACTTGTAGGCAATCTGCACTGGCGAATTCCTAACTCCTCAGTCAGAACAAATTCCTCAGAGAGCAGAAGATCTTCGTCTCTGTCACTAAATAAATTGACTGAAATGTATGAGATTTCCAATGGCTTCACTCGAAAGGATTTCCTTAGTTTTACCTCGACCCCCTTTAACAGTACGGTGTTTTCTATGACTCAAGAAAGAGAAAATGAAACTATGAAAACAAAAGTCTTCACGCTTCATAATCCCCGCATCAATATCAAAGTCTTCAAGGTCACACCAATTTCCTTATTTTCAAAGTCTTCAAGAAAACCAAAGTCTTCAACTGAAGACATTTATTTTTAGGGGCCGACTTTCATCGTAAATATCAAACTCCTCATAGACTTATAGAACCTGTGTACACTCATAATCACATTAGTCCCTTAACCTATAAGTCTTCAATACACCAAAATCACTAAGGGGTACTAGATGCACTTACAACATATGAATATATGTTCATATATATTTAAGTCCAAAAGAAAATAAAACAATGAAAAATATAAATGGGGATAAAAGGTAAGAACATATGACAAAAAGCAGGAAAAAGAAAAGAAGTTAAAAATAAATAATAAAAAGGAAAAAGGAGAAAATAAAAATGATTAAAAATAAAAAACTAACAAGCAAAAAGGTACTTTCCTCGTTCCATAATTTTTGTCGTGGTTTCTGAAACCCCGACAAGAATTGTGGAACGGAGGGAACACATGCACTTGTATTTGCTCGACTATTTGGCACATTGAGCATGAGATAAGAGGGCAGCCGCTTTTGATTTCTAGGGTGAGCACTGTAGGTTGCTCCCAATCCGGTCGGAAACTAGCCCAACGAAGCAGCGACTATGCTCGCTTCATATGGGTGCTGCTTTCTATAGCTTATAGCGGGAACGATCGTTCCCCTTTGCCTCAGTGTGTTCCTTAATAAATGGGCAAGCCCATAAACACGCAGGTACCAGACGAAGCATTAGTTTATCTTTCTTTTTTTGCGACAAGAAGCATTAGTTTATCAAACCTTAAAAATATATATTTTAGTCCATTTTTGAGAAAGCACAAAAAGAGCTAAGAGACCTGAATTTTGGACTTCAAAAATAATAATTTTCTGAATTCTACAAACAAATTCGAATTAGCAAATAAATTGGCTATCATCTTTTCACTATAAAAGTATTGCAATATTCCAATTACAATATCAATGAATTAAAAATTCATTTAAGTGAAAAAAACTACTAAGCAACAACCTACTAAAAAACTTGGGTCTCCGTAACGGAAATAATTGTCAAGGGCAAGTAAAGGTAATTTTTTTCCTTGCGCCCTACGGTGGCATATGAAATGGGCGAACGAAAACAATTTAGCAACACTTTTCCTGCATGATCTCTTGCAGAAAAAAAATCTCCAACTTTGACTCAACAATTTTATTTCTCATGAAAATAGCAAGGTAAATGAATTTATACGTATACCAGTTTATGTTCTTTTTTGTTCATATTTTTTAGTATAAATACAAATATTCCAAAAAATATTTTACAAAATTTTAAAATTGTTCACGTGTATTTGAAGAAAATTAACAAAGTGTAAATGTTTGGTCTGTGTAATTTTATAAAATGCTGATAGCATTTTAAAAATGTCACACGTTTCAAAGAAATGTAAATGATTTTTTGGAAAAATATTATAAAATGTAAAAATGACTGTGTAATTAAAAAAGTTTCAGTTCATAAAAAAATGTACATTAAATTTTTAAGATTTTCGTGCATTTGAAAACATGTTTTTGACATTAAAAATGTTTATACAATGTAAGAAAATGTGCATGTAGTTAAAAAAATGTTTGTATCTACCAATTTTTTTGACACGTATTCCAAAAAATGTTCAAAAACATCTATTTTATGAAATGTTGAACATGTATTTTGAAAATATAAAACCAGTATAAAAATATTTTAGATGTATAAAAAAACTAAAATGTGTAAGAAAATGTGGACATCGAAATATATATTTTATAAAAAGTATTAATCATCTACTTGAAAAATGTTAAATGTTTACAAAAAATATTCCTGGTGTATTCGAAAAATGAACAATGTGTATGAGAAATAATAGACATATGTTGAAGAAAAAGGAAACAAACTTAAGTAAATCGGTGAAGAGGGAATAAAGAAAGAAAGAAACCACAGAAACTCAAACAAAAAACCAAAGAAACCAATGCACACAGTGAAACCAAAGAAAGAACAATACATAGAAAAAAAACTCTCAAAGTCTGCTACAGTAACGGGCCTTTCCACTAGCCTCTTAAAAAGTGGAGAACTGCTACACACACAACACAATGGGGACGACTTTTGGACGATGTTGCACATCAAGCCGTTCATGCGTTGAGAAAAAGTGGATAGCACCGTTGAAACCTCCATCGTATGGAGTTCGGCCAGTAATTGGCGTCCACATAGTAGTTTCATAAAAAGTGAGAAATACTCCCTCCTTTCCGGTTTATATGGCTTATCTCAAAATTTTAGGTTTTCCGTTTTATAAGTTTCAATTTGATTGTTCCCCATCACATGTTCAGAATTTAAGGTGCATTAAATCAATGCATGCGAGGATTAAGAGAAAATTGACCAATGCATATACTTTATGCATGCATGCATTGCAATTAATGCATAGGACACACAATTTTGTGAGAAAAACGAGCACATTAATTGAGTGCTTTGTAAACTACAAAAATTATTTCACCACTCATCATCTACCTTGGTTGGTAAGATTTTTGAATTGAGCCCTATAATAAACCGGAAAGGAGGTAGTACTATGAGGCTTTGCACAGCCTGGCATTGGGACCATTATTCTCTTTGCGGGTCTGCACAGTTTGTGTCATTAGGATGGCTTTCTCTATAAAAAAATGCTACTACTTCCGTCTCGGTGAATAAGTCATTCGCGTAGTTCTAGGTCGACGATTTAACTATCTAAATATGTATTATATGTGACAAAAAATGTATATTTAGAAACTACATCCGTGTAGAAATCTAGTGATATACTTTTCATGACATATAGCACATATTTAATTCCTCAAATTGATGACCTAGAACTACGCAAATGACTTATTCACCTAGACAGAGGTAGTAGAACACAGTAGATTGCTATATCTCCGCCTCCACATTGCATGGAGAAAATATGACGTGGAAACCAAGTTTTGGTGGAAACCACGTGAAAAACTATATTTGAAGTTAAAAATAAATCTGAAAACAATACAATATGTTAAGAGTGTGATGTTCTCTTAGTATGTGAAATTCCAAGTTCAAACACAAATTCGTTTACGAGGTACAAAAAACAAAATCAGCATTAAATAATGCCGAACAGGAAACACCACTATTCATTTTTTATGTACTTTTCATGGCTCCTAAATGGTTTTGTGTTTGAACTTGGAATTTCACAAGGCAATATAACACCACCCTCTTACATACTGTGTTTTCAAGAATATTTAAAACTTTCAAATGTGGTTTCCATGAAGTTTTCATTGAAACTTGGTTTACACGTGATATTCTCTCCATCGCATATAGGTATGTTTGTGGACTCCAGAGCTTCTCCCAGTTTCCAGTCGAACAACAGATATTTGTCTTGCGAATATATCAGCATTATATATTTGCCTTGCGAATAGACAAAAAGAAAGTGGTAGCACGGACGGCACCAAGGAAAAAGTGGCCGAGCTAGCCCTAGCCAACCTGTGCTGCTTGAAAGGAGAGATCGGTCGGGCAAGTGAGCGATTAATGGCCAACTTGACAGGTTACCAATCAATCACTGCTGCTAGCTCGGCCGGCCCGTGCATCCCCGTGTCCACGTAGTACTTACTGTACGTAATCCCCTCTAGGAATCATACGGCCGGCTGGGGTACGTACAACGTGCATGCATCCATCGTCGATCCCACATGCATAGCTTACAGCCTCGTTCGGCCATTCCTCTCATCCAGCCATCCTCTCTGGCAGGCTATAGCTACTCTCAGCCTGGGTTGCCGGCCGGGTAACCATGCTGTGAAGTGTAAAAACCGGAGAGTTGGCGAAGTACTATACGTACGGCAGGCAACAACACGCGGCAGAGTAACTACTGGGTAAACAAATGGGATTGGCATTTAGGACATGTCCCGTCCATGGATCGACCACGGCTACCACAGCGCATCTTCGCTCGCCAACACGTACACCTTACGTAATCTAAGTACGTATGCAGGCAATTACTACTCCATGCATGCATGCACGTACGCACGTAGTACGTACGTTACGTTACAGCCTATTAATGGCCGTAAGGCCACCAGAATATATGGTACACAACCGAGAGTAGGAGTATTGCTGTCTGGCAACGCATTGATCCATCTCTTAATGGGTCGCAAGGCCGATTGATATGATCGATCGGCCGGTTTAATTAGCTAGGCGATCGACATGGATCGAGCTGATCGTCATCAAGTCGCTAGATCCATCGATGATCGGGGTTAGTTACGCTGCGTGCCTAAGTCAAACCCTCTCAACAACCGGTGCCGTAACGTCATTAGCTCCAAGGATCCAATATAATTCCACGACGATTAGGTTGATGCATGCATATAAGCCAAAGAAAAAAATATTTGTCTTCAGGAAAACATCACCAAAAAGCCAGCACCTCTCTCGCCCCATACTGCATCCGTTGGTTCAAGAAGGACGGCGTCGTTTTCTGTAGATTATTAGTTTGATTAAGACATATTTTGCCACGTGTTTTCTCTATACATTTGCACTTCCACTCGATGATTTAGTTATGGTTGGACAAACTATGAAACAGAAATTCATGGTACTTTTGTTGACAAAAACCACTAATTTACAGAAAAAAAAAATATGTATGAAGGAGCTGGGTGGCTGGTGGAGGTGGCTGTATTATTGTTTTGGCATAGCATAAGGGGGCGTTCCATAGATAAAGCGGCACCTGTGCTGATTTTTATCAATCTTGAAGCTCCACAGCTCCAGTCTTGAGCAGATGCTATTTGAGTGTGCCCAGGTGGTGGGGTGAGTATGTCTGTGTCTATGTTATACTCTGTGGTTAGAAAATTAAGCACCAGTACCACTTTCTTCATAATTAGAATTTAGTTAAATTATTTTATATGTACCCTAAATTAAGCGAATGTATTGTCATACGTAAAGAATGCAATTTCCAATGGAAAAAATATATCAACAAATCTTGCAAAGACAAATTGTTAGTTTACAAGGATCTTTCATCATAAAAGTAGCTAAGATGTGCTTGCAAGATCATCGCTTGCATGAATAGTATATGAATGTACCCGGTGATATATGAATGTACCCGGTGACCAATCTCCATCGAAATGGGTCCTTAAATCTGAGATTAATTAATAGGATGGTTACCATCGAGAATCGTGATCAACCGTGGAATTTTGTATCGACATTGATGTTAAGTCGGCATGCATTGAAATTTGAATTAAAGTTTGTCTTGTTAAAAAAATCAAGTGTATGTGCGTGGAGCAATGATGCTATGTTTCACTCCCCCAACTTTAACTTAAAAAATGGTAGTTTTGGACAGAACATAATGTGTAAAAAAAACAATCCAAGTTTTTTGCGTCGCCTCACAAAAATTCCAATTCAAAAGGGTCTGTTTGATTTGCACAATTTGGGGAAACAAAATTTAAACTATGAAATGCATGAAGATGACAGAGTGATATCGGCAATTCTGTTTGATTTGAAAACATAGGTTATGTCAACAAATGACTTTTGTCTCACCACAAGAATAAATCATAGCAACACAAGACTCACAAGACCATCGTCCTCTTTTATGCATATTTTGCCCCTCCATTCAGCATTCAAAAATAGGGCGCCCAACCTGTTTTATCCAGTAATATTTAGAATATATTTATTGATAGCAGTGTTCTATGTCAGACAAATTATAAATTTGCTAGTTCTGGTTCAGGAACTTTTGCCTGATTTCGTACTATTTATCTTTGACTATGTTAATATCTACTCCCTTCGTCCCATAATATAATGTCAAAAAATGTCTTACATTACTGGACGGAGGGAGTACTCAACATTTTTCTTCTTCTTTGGATTAGAGTGCAATATGGTCCATAAAAAGCATATATGTTTCGAAAAAAATTAAACATTTTCTCTCATATATATGGAACTGAAAAAGTTTGATGCCCCAACCCATTAATCAGCTGTGACGTACAAAGAGCATAACTACTGCCAAGTACATGAGGCAACTTATAAAGGTACTAAATGTATGAATTGTACTAGTACCACCTTTTGGTAGGGCATTGAAGCACCTCTAACCAAATATATATAGGAAATTGCCACTGCACAAACTACCATTATTATATCATATTACGGTAATTAATACAGACAAGATAGAAAGAAATGATCCGATCGACGTACACACACGTACGAGGGAGCATTAAATAATACTAATTATATTAGCTTTTTGAATAGTTTGGATTGCTAGTGATCGAAGTCGAGATCAAACATGGCCTGTCCGAGCTGAAGGATGTTGCTATGCTGATGGAACCCCAAGCCTGGCTGTTCTTGCTGCACTTGGCCGATATTTGATGTGTTGTGAGTGCTCGAGACAGCTTGGCTCTGAGGGAAGCACGAGCCTGCAGAGGACGAAGGGAAAGGGAAGCCATGTTGGCTCTGCAGGTGAAGACCATGGCCATGGTGTCCTTGTTGCTGCTGCATTGATGCTTTCCCCTTGGGATCCACCTGCATTTCTTTCACCACCTCGCCGAGTCCCATGGTTTCGTCCTGATTTTTGGACAGGTCTCCACTACCCAGCTGTACTTGTATGTCCATCCCGTCTCCGGTGCCGGTGCTCTTGCTGCTGCTTCCGGCTGCTTCTGTTGACAATTATTTGTTAGTTTTTGGTGGTGTTAATTACTACTCCTTGGTAAGTTGAACAAAGGAATCTAGGGTAAGATTGATGATTATGCGTTGAATGCATAATTAGATAGAGAAAGATGGACGGATGCATTTCACGTACTGCCTTTGGTACTTGCTGCTTTGCTGGCCTGTGTCCTTCTCTTGTCAGCGGCATCGGCCTCGGATGGCTTTGATTTCCTTCGACGGCGGTTGTGGTCGGCGAGGCGCTTCCTGCAGCTCTTCTTCGCGTCGTCGAACTCATCAAGCAGATGAAACCTGAACGAGAAAACAGAACATGTTAGAACAAATTAAGAGAAGAACTGTACAAAGACATACACATGAAATACTAATGTGTGACAGACAATACACATAAAAGTAGGGACACATGTGCATGGTGTATCATCAGTTTATCGCTGGCATGCATGCAGACATGAGCTGGCTGCAAATCCTAATCCTAGGTAAGACACAAATTAGTGCATGATCAGAGATCAATTCTGGACCGAAAGAACATTCCGGCTGGGGACCGATCGATGCAGTAGCTAGGCAATGATGATCCTGAACATGAGAAGCATATATCCCAAACTGTTGCCATCGATCCCACGCAGACAGCTTGGAGCTTTGCAGCCGACTCATATGGAGTGTCTCCATATGGTGTGTCACACCGCAAGTGATCCCACTGTTTCCCTTTGAATGCTTTGCTACTCTTCACACGTGCATCCTAACAGAGATCTCGCTGAAAGGGCAGGTAAAAGGGATGGTCTGATAGAAATGCCTTTACGCTATCTGTCCAACACATTATTATTACCACAGCCACAGCCCACAGGAAAGAGAGAGAGAGAGAGAGAGAGAGAGAAAGAGAGAGAGAGAGAGAGAGAGAGAGAGAGAGAGAGAGAGAGAGAGAGAGAGAGAGAGAGAGAGAGAGAGAGAGAGAGAGAGAGAGATGCTTGCGACTGCAACCTGCCTGTGGTGGTACGTACGTACGTTCGTACGTGGTACAAACTTGCAATACTTAGGGACAAAGTAGCCATGCTTCTCTGACTTCGGGAGGCCAATGCATGTACAGACAGGTCACACTGTTTGAAGTAACCACTCAAACATGCATGCGAAGGAGAAGTGAAGCAAAAATAAATGGCAAGGAGAGCAGCAAGCAATGGAGGAGAGAAAGAAGGAGCAACTCAAAGGACAACATGTCTGCGTATAAGTGTTCCCTACATGTGATACATGGACTCTTGTCAATTACGGGCAGAGCGAAATATGTAGAAAGGAGGAGATCACATGAATCTTTGATCATATTTGGATGGCTGAATCATGGAGCACCACATAATCTGTCAGTTTATTGTAATAATACATTCTGACTTATTATGATTTTGCTCATTCTAATCTGTAAATTAAGCTACTTAAAATTGTACACTAACAAATAGTATCGAGACAAATTTAAGACAAGTAATTTGGGACGGAGGTAATACAAAATTGTAGAGGATGAAATGTTTACATATACATTACATGCAAATAAAGCGATGAATCTTGCTTTCCCACATGTGGATTGTCAAGCCAAGTCTTACGGTGCGACTCGGCTCTCCGTTGTGTGATCAGTCAAGCAGCATGAGTGCACAACCAATATAATGTCTGGCTTTGCTTTTTGCCGGTCTGATCCTTTGCGTGTGTGTTGGTGTTGGCTGTGTGCATCTTAGCTATGCAGAGGCCAAGTGTTACTCATTATGTTTTGTATTTTCCTAATGCTTCACTGTAAGTTAATAAAAGACTCCCTTTATCCAAAAAAAGTATGTCGTCTGGCAGTGTATGACATCGCTAAAAGGGCCAAAATTGTTCATTGCAAAATTTCCAGCTCCTACTAATCGAGGGCTTTGCTGTGGTGAGGTGTATTGTACAGTACACCAGTTCTTTGTTTGCTTAGTAGCTACTGTTTCCTTCGGAATCTATTGAGGGAGAACAGTGAAAGAACAGGGTATGCGGATTTTTCGCTCATATTTGTTTTGTTTCGATCTAGCAGTTAAGCGTGGGACAGGTACTGTAGGAACGTCCGTGGAAGAGGAATCTAACTAGGTGCAATGTAGATTCGATACTTCTAAGATCCAGCTAAAAAAAGGGTAACAGAAAATGTGGCAAAGAAATTTAACATCAAGTTCGAGGCCATAATTTCGTCTTTGTTTATTTTTTCAACTAAAATGCAATTGCTCGAGGTGATCCATGTTGGTATCATGATCCAGGAGCTCAAACTAATAAGATCTCAAAACTTTCCTACTCATTCAGTCGAACTAAATGGGTAATTTGAAGGCTATTTTTGCGATCGAACGAGGTAACAGGATGAGATGGATTGTTTCCGGTTCCAAACCATTCAATTAAACTGAATGCAACTTGCAGATCACTTAAATGCAAGTCATGATTCACGAAAGGGAGATCATTTTCCAACTCAACACGGATCTACAAGATCTATCCATCTCTCTTTAGAATAGCGAATCGGTCGATCAGACACGCAATTCATCAACGAATTCCGGCAAAATGGATGGCGAATTAATATAGTATCAAGTGCGACTACTAACCTGCTGCACTGCTGGCAGAACCTCTGGTGGAGGCCGCCGGCGGTGACGACGACGGGAGCCTTGGAGTGGTGCTCGCAGACCTTGTGGCGGCGGTGGTAGCGCTTGGCGCCGGAGAGGTCTGCCTTGCAGCCCTCGGCCTGGCACCGGGGCGGGTGGTGGCCGTAGGTGTAGCCGCCTCTGGGTGGGAAGTAGGTCCGGTAGCCGAGGTTGAGCCCGAGCTGCGTGGCCGCGAAGCTCGCCATGTTCTCCTCCGCGGAGCTGACTAAGGTGGGGAAGTAGTACTCGGGCGCGCCCGTTCCCACCTGCTGGTGGTAGTACGACTGGAAGCCGCCGGCAGTGCCTCCCCCGCCGAATTGGCCGTAGGGGCTGCCGTTGCCACCTGCGGCGGCGGCGGCGAGGTAGTGGTGCGAGGTGGGGTGGTGGTAGAACTGGAGGATGTCGTGGGGGCTGTGGGCAGCGATGGTGGCGTGGCTGGACGGGGGGAGGAGCGCCAGCGAGCTGGGCTCGAGGGTGTAACCACCGAGGTGGTGGTGGTGGTGGTCGTGCTCCCTGTGGATGCCGCCGCCCCCCTCCTGGTGGTCCATGATCGGGAAGAGCGACGGCGGCGGCGGGTTGGGAGCCCCATAGCCGAACTCGTCGCAGGAGTTCCCAGCTGCGGCTGGCAGGTTCATCATCCTCCCGGCCGCTTAATTTATCCGCTAGAGAGAGCAGAGAAGACGGCCGGAAAGGGGTTAGGAATGGAAGCGAGGACGCGGTGCAAGTACAGTGTCCCGGCCGGCCTTCCTCGCTCACTCACTGGCTTGAGGCTGTGGAATCGACCGAGCTCCGGGGACAAGCGTGCGCCATGGGGGGGCGTGTGGTGTGATATGCCGCGTGGTGGAGCTCGACGGACCGATGGCTCTCCAAGCAGCTTGTTTCTGATGGGAGGGAGCTCTAGGTAGGAGTGGAGGGTGCGTACTTCTCTTCTAGGGTTCCATGGACGCACGAACGAGTGGTGAGGAGCGAGGGTGGAGTGCGTTTCCGGTTATATGGACCGATGAATCTCGCTGGCCAGGAGAGAGAGAGGGAGCGGGCGAGGGAGAGGGGGATCAAGCTGTATCTGTCCATCAACAAGGAAAACTAGCAAAGGCTATGGGTAGCTAGCTAGGGGGGCTGTGCTGTGCTGGGGATGGGAGCGATGGAACTTAATTGGAGTTTGGTGAGGGGGCCGGTGATAGCTGCTGCTGGCGTTATGTCTCCGGCCACCGTTTTTCCACTGCTCGCCTCCGTATCCATTGGCTGGGCGAGCGGTAGGGTTACAGCAACACTGTGCGCCAGCGCCACCACCACCCTCTTCGAGCTTTCTATAGCTTCGTCGCGTACGAGTACGACACTGTTGCATGTGTGCCTTGGAGAAGATGGGTCGATCCATCGAGATCGAGGGGGTACGCACGTACGTAGCACGCATGTATAATGTGCATGTGAGCCAGAGGGATGGTGGCGCGTACATGCATGCATGGCCCGGCCGTGTGTGACACCAGGCCTGGCCGGCCCGGGGGTGTACTGTTCACGCATATATTCATGAGATGTGATCTAGTAATGGCCAGGGAAGTACGACGTACGTACGTACGTGCAGGAGGAGGGCCTCCTCCGTTGCTACCCATCTACAGGGCCGGCCAGCAGATGTGTGCATGCCCTCGATCGTCGCCGTCAGACTTGCTTTCTACGGCTGGCCATATATTGTACGTACGCCATAATTCCATGACCGGTGCTAGCTAACTAGCTTGCGTAATGAGGTGGATACTGCGGACGTACGTCCTGTACCGATCATATTATACGTGTGGCAAGCAAGTCGTTCGACAGATATATGGGAAAGTACGTACGTTCATCCAGGTCTAATGTAATGTAAATATTGACTAGTCTGCGGATCCAAGGAGTACTTTGTTTGGCTCCCATTTTTTGGTTCTAGAATTCAATAATTTTTCGAATTTGATTACAGAAATGCATTGTTTAGCTGCCACAAGAAATGGAATCATAAATTTTAAACCCAATTATAGGGAGCTAGAATATAACTATACCAATTCTTCACTATCAACACATAATCAAGTGTAATTCTTAACAAAAAAATATAGGGTGTGACTAAGTCTTAGTCGACTGAGATTTAACCAAGTCTCAATTCAGGGGAGAAAAAGAAAAACTGAAAAGAAAATTTTGATAAATTTCCTTTTGAGACCGCCTGTCTAGTCCAGGGGAGTACACATTGTCATTATGTGGGGCGATGAAATTTACACATTAGTGTCCTTCATAAGTGTTTTCTTTCTTTTTGAAGACATGTTTTTTTCAACATGCTTCATATACCTTGGTAACTACTTCCTCCGTCCTAAAACAAGTGTCTCAACTTTATACTAATTTTAGTACAAAGTTGAGATATTTATTTTGGAACGGTGGGAGTATCTCGTAAAAAAAACTTGGTAACTGCTCTCTTTCCTTTTCTAGACATTTTTTATTTGCGACATGATTTATACACCTATATATGTGTGTTTTAGTTGTATCCCCTCCCCGTAAAGCTTTCTTCTACATCCAATCTTCTCAATCCTTGTCCCCCGTCTTCTTTCATCCCACCTCCACCTACCAGTTTTCCTAGCCCCTGCCTGCCACGACAGGACCTGGATCTAGGTTTGTTGGGTATGTAGATGGAGGCTTCCCTTTGGGGCACGACAAGACGTGGATCGAGGTTTGATGGGTCAGGTGGTAGAGGTTAGAGGCAACGATGCCCTTAATAATGTATCTCTACCTCCCTTGACTAGATGAAAAATGCATTTCGAATAGCATGTTAAAAATTCTAAAAAATCATATTGTAAATGCTCAAACACAAGGTTTGCCACCGTATTTGTTACTCCCTTCATTTTATTGCATATTAGGTTAGTCTTGAGTCAAACTTCGTAAACTTTGACCAAGTTTCTATTATTTTTTAATAAGATCTTCACCAAGAATATATTTCACATCATATATGCTTGTTATTGTAATCATTCATGGTGTTTTCTATAAACTTATTCAAACTTTAGAGAATTGACCTAGGATAAAGCTAATATGTGAAGTAAATAAAAATGGAGAGAGTACATCTAGGTGGACTATCTCTTAGTGGTAGAAGAGTAACCCTTACTAGGGAAGTGCCTATGATAACTTCATCTAACTTGAGGTCCAGAAATTCATTCTTCAATGCATGTTGTGTGAGTTTGTACATGCGTGTAGTTTGGTGTACGTATATATATGCTACACGTGGTGTTGAAAAAACGTCAATGAAGGGCAACTCCTCTCGCGTCGCCCCCCTTGCAGGTGACACGGGAGGCCTCAACCCTAGCTGTCAACAACCCGCCTTCTACCCACCCTTCCCTCCGTCTCCGCTGGTGGTCAGCACCGGGCAAAGCCAGTGCGTGCTGCGGCGACAGCGGAGGGTCTCTCCTCCCTCGCCCAGATCCAAGGGCAGCGAGGGTGCCTAGATCCGCGGAGGTGTGGCCCTCACTTTGGCCCATGGTAGCGCCTGTTGTGGTGCTAGTGGGGATTGGCAGGAGGTACGAGGGTGTGGCTGGTGGCAGCAGCGACATCCGGCCTGGATACCGGGACAGCGACCCCGGTCGGCCGCTGCGGGTGAAGCTCAGGCAGCCCTCGGCAACATGGCATGGTGGTGCCCATGTCCAAGGCGGAGTTGTACCGGAGATCTGGTGGCTTTGGCTCCGGTTGGTTCGGATCAGCGACAGTGACGAGCAGGACCAGGATCCTTCTCGACGGCTCTTGCGGTTTGGCGGAGTGGGGTGGCAGTTCTCCCCCATACTCCAGTGGTGGCGCATGCCGGCAGGCCGGTGTGTTAGGGCACCCTTATTGGCAGTGGTGTTGTGGGTGGTCGCCGGTTCTGGGTGGCAAGATGTGGGCTTTGAAGGTGGTCTGGCCAGTGCACAGGATTTCGGTTGGAATCTCATGAGGCGGATCTGTTGAAGTCTTCTGCCAGTGACTGGAGCCGATGATGGCGACGCCCTTGGCACCGATTCTTCTTGAAGGTATCATCGAGGTGAAGCTCCCACCTCCTTCTGCTAACTCTGGGGGCGCACATGTGTCGTTCCCCTCGTGGGGGCGTCATTCTTGGCGGTGTTAATCGGCTCGAGGGACCAGTGGACGGTTTCAGTGGTGGAGCAGTGTTGCAAGCGACGCATCGACGACAAGGAGTCTCGGTGGCGTGGCACGCATGTAGAGAGGTGGCGTTGTCTGGCGTCGTGGCGGCATCGACAGCAGGCCTAGCAAGGTTAATGAGTTGATACCAGTTCTGAATATGGATCGACGGAAGACGGTGGCGGTGGCCTCTCAAGTGTGCGCATGCGGTGCCCGCCAAGAGTCTGCAGGACCGGTCTGTGCCCCTAACCCGCCGTTGGGCGGCTTGGTTGGTGCCTCCGGTTTTGTTGTTCCGCTTTGGTGTGAGGTATCACTAGTAGAAAAAGAGGCTTCCATACGCCCCCATTAGTCCCTAAAATAATCGAACCGCGACAAAAGGCGTCTTTAGTCGCGGTTCGGGAGGAGACCCGCGACCAACTATCTGGGCCCAGCGCGCTCGGTCGACAGCTGGCGGACGGGAGGGGCTTTAGTCCCGGTTGGCCTGGCCAACCGGGACTAAAGGTCCTCAGGCTGGCCCGAAGGCCTTTAGTCGCGGTTGGCCAGGCCAACCGGGACTAAAGGCCCATCCCTATATATAGGACTCAGCTCACTTCACTTAGCCACAATTCAGAAGGGGGGTGGGGGTTTGCTTTTGGTTCCTCCTATGCACACAAGGTGTTCGATGAAATGCCCGAGAGCATGAAACAAACATGATATGAAGTGTCCGAGCCACACTTGAGCTTTCTCATTTATTTTTCCTCCGCGATCGCGGTTAGCAACTTGAACCTTTCATGTGTCATTGATAAAATATGCATGTGTGTAGTTCATTGTTTAATTTGTATTATTTCTAGCTAGTTAGTTTAACAAATGCATGATGGTTAATTATATACTTTATATAATAATAATGCAGATGAATCGGCAATGGATGTACGGTCCCCGACTCTCCGGCGAGTTCACTACGGGTTTGAAAGATTTCCTCGTAGTGGCAAATGCGAACAAGCAGCGAGGTTTTATTATCTGTCCATGTGCTGTCTGTAAGAATCAGAAGGGTTACTCCTCCTCAAGAGACGTTCACATGCACCTGCTTCGGCACGGTTTCATGCGAAGCTATAATTGTTGGACCAAGCATGGAGAAAGAGGGGTTAGAATGGAAGAAGATGAAGAAGGGGATGATATCGATGACAACTATCATGATCATTTCGGTGATACTTTCATGGAGGATGATGCTGAAGGTGTGGAAGGGTTAGGTGAAGGTGAAGAAGAGGCACATGATGAGCCCGCTGATGATCTTGGTCGGACCATTGCTGATGCACGGAGACGCTGCGAAACTGACAAGGAGAGGGAGAATTTGGATCGCATGTTAGAGGATCACAAAAAGTCGTTGTATCCAGGATGCGATAATAGTCTGAAAAAGCTGGGCTGCACACTGGATTTGCTAAAATGGAAGGCACAGGAAGGTGTAGCTGACTCATCATTTGAAAATTTGCTGAAAATGTTGAAGAATATGTTTCCGAAGAATAACGAGTTGCCCACCAGTACGTACGAAGCAAAGAAGGTTGTCTGCCCTCTAGGTTTAGAGGTTCTGAAGATACATGCATACATTAACGACTGCATCCTCTACCGCGGTGGATACGAGAATTTGAATGAATGCCCTGTATGCACTGCATTGCGTTATAAGATCAGAGGCGATGACCCTGGTGACGATGTTGAGGGCGAGAAACCCAGGAAGAGGGTTCCCGCCAAGGTGATGTGGTATGCTCCTATAATACCACGGTTGAAACGTCTGTTCAGGAACAAAAAGCATGCCAAGTCGTTGCGATGGCACAAAGAGGACCGTAAGTCCGACGGGGAGTTGAGACACACCGCTGATGGAACGCAATGGAGAAAGATCGACAGAGTCTTCAAAGATTTTGCAGCTGACGCAAGGAACATAAGATTTGGTCTAAGTACTGATGGCATGAATCCTTTTGGCGAGCAGAGCTTCAGCCATAGCACCTGGCCCGTGACTCTATGCATCTACAACCTTCCTCCTTGGTTGTGCATGAAGCAGAAGTTCATTATGATGCCAGTGCTCATCCAAGGTCCAAAGCAACCCGGGAACGACATCGATGTGTACCTAAGGCCATTAGTTGATGAACTTTTACAGTTGTGGGGCAGACCTGGTGTACGTGTCTGGGATGAGCACAAAGAAGAGGAATTTGACCTATGAGCGTTGCTTTTTGTAACCATCAACGATTGGCCTGCTCTCAGTAACCTTTCGGGACAGACAAATAAGGGATACAATGCATGCACGCACTGCTTACATGAGACTGAGAGTGTACGTTTGGGTAATTGTAAGAAGAACGTGTACCTGGGTCATCGTCGATTTCTTCCCGGAAATCATAACGTAAGAAAGAAAGGCAAGCATTTCAACGGCAAGGCAGATCACCGGTCGAAGCCTGCGGAACGTACTGGTGCTGAGATATTTGATATGGTCAAGGATTTGAAAGTCATCTTTGGAAAGGGTCCTGGCGGACAATCAGTTCCGCGGGGAGTTGACGGGCACGCACCCATGTGGAAGAAGAAATCTATATTTTGGGAGCTAGAATATTGGAAAGTCCTAGATGTCCGCTCTGCAATCGACGTGATGCATGTTACGAAGAATATTTGCGTGAACCTGCTAAGCTTCTTGGGCGTGTATGGGAAGACAAATGATACAAAGGAAGCACGGCAGGACCAGCAACTTTTGAAAGACCCAGATGACCGGCATCCGGAATGGTTTCAAGGTCGTGCCAGCTACGCTCTTACCAAAGAAGAGAAGGTCATTTTTTTGAATGCCTGAGCAGTATGAAGGTCCCGTCTGGCTTCTCGTCGAATATAAAGGGAATAATAAACATGGCGGACAAAAAGTTCCAAAACCTGAAGTCTCACGACTGCCACGTGATTATGACGCAATTGCTTCCGATTGCTTTGAGGGGGCTCCTACCGGAAAATGTTCGAGTAGCCATTGTGAAGCTATGTGCATTCCTCAATGCAATCTCTCAGAAGGTAATCAATCCAGAAGATCTACCACGGTTACAGAACGATGTGGTCCAATGCCTTGTCAGTTTCGAGATGGTGTTCCCACCATCCTTCTTCGATATTATGACGCACCTCCTGCTCCACCTAGTCGAAGAGATTTCCATTCTCGGTCCTGTATTTCTACACAATATGTTCCCCTTTGAGAGGTTCATGGGAGTATTAAAGAAATATGTTCGTAACCGTGCTAGGCCAGAAGGAAGCATCGTCAAGGGCTATGGAAATGAGGAGGTAATTGAGTTCTGTATTGACTATGTTCCTGACCTTAAGCCGATTGGTATTCCTCAATCGCGGCACGAGGGGAGACTAAGTGGAAAAGGCACGATCGGAAGGAAATCAACGATATGTATGGACGGTCATTCTATGACTGAAGCACACCACACAGTTCTGCAAAATTCCAGCTTGGTGGCTCCGTACTTCGAGCAACACAAGAATATTTTACGCTCGGACAACCCGGGGAAGCCTGAATCCTGGATTAGAAGGCCCACATGGAGACTTTCGGCAGTTGGTTGAGAAAACATTTAATGAATGACAATGATGTTGGAGATCAGCTGTACATGTTGGCCAAGACACCATCTTCGACTATAACGACTTTCCAAGGGTACGAGATAAATGGGAATACATTTTACACCATCGCCCAAGATAAAAAGAGCACCAACCAAAACAGTGGTGTCCGCTTTGATGCAGCAACCGAGAATGGGCAAAAGGTCACATATTATGGTTACATAGAGGAGATATGGGAACTTGACTATGGACCCTCCTTTAAGGTCCCTTTGTTCCGGTGCAAATGGTTTAAGCTAACAGGAGGTGGGGTAAAGGTGGACGAGCAATACGGAATGACAATGGTGGATTTCAACAATCTTGGTTACCTTGACGAACCATTCGTCCTTGCCAAAGATGTCGCTCAGGTTTTTTATTTGAAGGACATGAGTAGCAAACCGAGGAAACGGAAAGATAAGAAAACGATCAGTACATCATGCGATGATCCAAAGCGCCACATTGTTCTTTCAGGGAAAAGAAACATCGTGGGAGTGGAGGACAAGACAGACATGTCAGAAGATTATAATATGTTTGGTGAAATTCCGCCCTTCAAAGTGAACACTGACCCAAGCATTAAGTTAAATGATGAGGATGCTCCATGGATACGGCACAATCGTAAGCAAGCAGGGACACAAAGGAAGAATTGATGTGTAATAATTTATTGTACCAAACTTTGTTGAATGGATCATGTGAATTAAAACGTACGATGGCGAATCCGGATGATTTGTATTTGGTCGATGAACTGAATGATGTATCAAACCTTTTGTCAAACCTTCAAGGGATCGAGGATGTAGAACAAAACAATCGGTCTGAATTTTTAAAATGAATTAGTTTTATTTTTTTGAATTTTTTGATATATTATTTCTATTTTTAAGATTTTAAAATGAATTAGTTTTATTTTTCTGAATTTTTTGATATATTATTTGTATTTTTAAGATTTTCAAATGAATTAGTTTTATTTTTTTGAATTTTTTGATATATTATTTCTATTTTTAAGATTTTAAAATGAATTAGTTTTATTTTTCTGAATTTTTTGATATATTATTTGTATTTTTAAGATTTTCAAATGAATTAGTTTTATTTTTTGAATTTTTTGATATATTATTTCTATTTTTAAGATTTTAAAATGAATTAGTTTTATTTTTCTGAATTTTTTGATATATTATTTGTATTTTTAAGATTTTAAAATGAAAAGTATGTGAAAAAGGACCTTTAGTCGCGGTTCGTGACACGAACCGCGACTAAAGGCTCTTTCCGCGCGGGAACGAAAGCGGGGCGAAAGAACCTTTAGTCCCGGTTGGGGACACCAACCGCGACTAAAGGTACCCTTTAGTCGCGGTTGGTGGGGACTAATGCTCTGTCTATATATACAGCACTTAGTAAATTTTCCCCCACCTCCCATTCTCCTCTCGACGCCGACGCCCTGCCCCGACGCCGCCAGGCTACTGCCCCGACGCCGATCGACGCCGACGCCCTGCCCCGACGCCGATCGACGCCGACGCCCCAGTGAGCTCTACCCCCACTTCCCCTGCCCTACGCCGCCGCCCTTGCCCTGCACTGCCGCCGCCGCCCCTGCCCTGCCCCTGCGCGCCGCCGCCGCTGCCCCTGCCCCTGCGCGCCGCCGCCGCTGCCCCTGCCCCTACGCCTCGCCGCCGCTGCCCCTGCCTCTGCGCGCCGCCACCGCTGCCCTGCCCCTGCACTGCCGCCGCCGCCGCCCCTGCCCTTCTTTGCGCGCCGCCGCCACCGCTGCCCCTGCCCCTGCACGCCGCTGCCCCTGCCCCTGCGCGCCGCCGCCGCTGCCCCTGCCCCTCCGCCTCCCGCCGCCGCCTGCCGTCCTCCGCAGGAAAGAGAGAGCAGAGAGGAAAAGAAAAGGAAAGAGAGAAGGAAAAGAAGGAAAAGAAAAGGAAAGAGAGAAGGAAAGAAAAGGAAAGAGAAGGAAAAGAAAGGAAAAAGAAGAGAGAAGGAAAAGAAAAGGAAAAAGGAAAGGAAAGAGAGAAGGAAAGAGAGAAGGAAAAAGAAAAGGAAAAAGAAAAGGAAAGAAAGAGCAGAGAGGAAAAAGAAAAGGAAAAAGAAAAGGAAAAAGAGAGCAGAGAGGAAAAAGAAAAGGAAAAAGAAAAACTTCTATGCAAATTAGTGCTCAATAAAAAACTGAAAAGGAAAAAGAAAAGGAAAGAGAGAGCAGAGAGGAAAAAGAAAAGGAAAAACAAAAACTTCTATGCAAATTAGTGCTCAATAAAAAACTGAAAAGGAAAAAGAAAAGGAAAGAGAGAGCAGAGAGGAAAAAGAAAAGGAAAAAAGAAAAGGAAAGAGAGAAGGAAAAAGAAAAGGAAAGAGAGAGCAGAGAGGAAAAAGAAAAGGAAAAAGAGTATAAATTTGACCAAAAAACATCAATTTTATTTTTTAATAGCTCTTAATCATTCAACCGTCGCTGCTCCTCCTCTATGTCCCCTTAATCTTATTTTTTAATTGCAGGAGTGACATATGGCGGACGATAGAGCCGAGCCGCTTAGGGATCCGGAGGCTGAACGTTATTTAATGGGCATCATAAACAACGAGATTCCTTATGCGCCGGGCTCAGAATATGAGCAAGAAGATGATGTAGTCTCTTCTTTTCTGAACCTTGACGGTGGAACAGACATTGTCGATGATCAAGAAGGTGAAGGAACGGACATTGTCGACGGAGGTCAACCGTCAACAAACGACGATCTCGAATTGCAAGTAGCAACCACCTCCGGCGAGGTATATATATACATTGAGCCTCTCGTGATACAAACTTACTGAAATGTGAATACATATGTATTAACGCGCGCGACTCTCTTTCTTTTTTTAGCCCTCGGTCGGATCGAGTACGACAAAGCGTGGCAAATCCAAGGCGATGAAAACAGGAGAAACATATGCCATTGATTTTGTTAGTGAAACCGGCAAGCCCCTACAGCACACCTCAAAGTTTATCAACCAATGCGGAGTCGTTGTTAGAGACAACGTCCCGATCACCGTCCAGGAATGGAAGGAGCCAAAGAAGGCACGTCTTGGTTTCAGTTTTGTCGACAAGAGAACAAAAAAGGATTGCTGGAGAAAGCTTATGGAACATTTCATTCTACCTCCGGAATACAACAAAGTCGATGAATTCGGTAACGAGGTTTCGGGTGGACGTGAGAGGAGGAGGCTAGTTAAAGAGTTCGCTCTTCAGAAGATGGGCGAAGCATTCCGGAACTTCAAGAAAAATTTAACCCGTGACTATGTCAACAAGGGCAAGACTCCAGATTTCAATGGACAACATGAGAAACTGAAAGATGATTGGCCAGAATTTGTGAGGCAAAAGAAATCGGAGCATTTCAAGGAAATATCGAAAAAATTAAGGATAATGCGAGTAAGAAAAAGTTACATCATATTATGGGGCCAGGAGGATACCGCCTTTCGGAGCCTAAGTGGCAGAAGATGGAGGAGGACCTAAGGGTGCGAGGAATCCCTCTAGGTACAGAGGATGGGACCCAAGGGCCAAAAGCTGGTGGTACGGGCATGGGGGATCGCTAGACCCGGAGACAGGGGTGTGTGTTCACCGGAAGAAAAAGTTTGCTCCCACCCAAGCCCTTATTGACGCAATGACCCAAGCTCAAGAGGGCTTGATCAAGTTCAACAGAGAGAAAGACGCACTGACAACAACCCTCGGGAATGATGAACACGGAGGACGTGTACGAGGCAAAGGCAGAATTCCGTGGAAAGTAGGGTTTTCCCAGGACAATGACCCGTACTGTTACAGAAGCCGTAAGAGAAAGACGGACCGGGATGCAGATCTTTTGGCGAAGTTTGCATCGGAACTCCATGAGTTGAAGCAGACCGTGCATGAACTAGTAAAAGAAAAATTGGCTGCAGGGCCGCATGAAGATCATGAAGCGGATCGCGGAAGCCAGCAGCGGAGAAGCAGTGTGGCTTCCACGGATGCCCCGCCTGGTGCTAATGCACCGATGATCGAGATTCGTGCACCGGAGCCTCACTACCCCGTGGATGATGTAAAGGAGATGAAAGAATGTGATCTGCATTATCCCGTGGGGAACGTTTCCACGAAGGTAGCTACCGGCAGTGCTTTACCCTGTACACCTGGAGCACTCCACCACAACAACCCCATTGCATATGGCTATGCTCGTGTCACGGTGGAAGACATAGTCCAAGAGTTTGAGGACCTGGAGATTGACAAAGCTACACCCGAAGGGGAGAGAAGACTTGGACATGTCAAGCGCCAGATCATTCTATGGAAAAAGAAGTACATAGTGTTTCCAGGCGAGGCGCCAAGGCTAACAAGTCCACCCCCCTCCGATGGTGGTGGTGGTGGTGGTGGTGGCGGTGGTGGTGGTCGTGGTGGTTCACCTACACCTCCTTCACGCCATTCGATGCCGTCCCCCGATCCACAACCTCCGGCGGGTAAGCAGCCGCCGCCCCCCAATCCTCCTCCGGCGGGTACGATGCCCCCCAATCCACCTCCGGCGAAGAAGCAGAAGCAGGCGGACAGCAAGGAAACCCGCTCCTGGACTATTAACCCGGACCCTTATGTACCTAAGACCACAAGGGTACCGGAGCCATCACTGAAGCCTCTCCTCCCAAGGCCTTGGGAACTTAGTGAAGCTGAAACCAAATTGGCCGCGTCTGCTCATTATGAGAAATGGAAGGCGGATACGAAGGCGAAAAAAGAGCCTGAGCCTAAGCAAGTATTCACTGAGAAGCAAAAGAAGTGGGCTAAGGATTTTTTGACGACACCGTCCCAAGCCGAGCTGAATATGCCTGACGACTATGGACATGAACTTCGTAGGCAAGCAAAAATATTAAAGGAGAAAGAAGAAAGTAAAAAAAGCGGGAAACAAGTTGACCAGCTCGGGATGCAGAATAAACAATCGATCCCCCCGCTCATAGTGAAAGCCGGTCCGGAAGAGGACCCCGAGATCATAGCAGCTGCGGCAGCACTTGGATTGACTGTAGCGAGTGCCATGAAACAAGCGTCCGAGATGAGTTTTACTCTTCGTGCCTTCTTAGGCCTTAAGGATGCGCCAGTATGTGAGATAGCATTACAATATGTGCGGAATGGGCCTCTCGTCGAGCCTGCGCGGGAAAAGAGTCTACCACCACAAATGCGAAATCTGCTACGTTGGTACAAGCAATTCATAACATGGGCCGACAAAGAATATGTTTATGCGGATGTTACAGTGGAGCATCACACCAAACGGTACTCTGTACAAGTTCATATGAGTGAATTGTTCCAGCTGTTCAATTTGCGCGAGCTCGACAAATCTATGCTGAGTTGCTACGTTCTGTAAGTGATTTATTTCTACCTTATCTCGTTCTTCATTGCCTGCACTATATATATATATATATATATATATATATATATATATATATATTGTCCTAACTATATTGTTGCGTACGCTATTATGCAGATTGAAGATTTGGGAATGCAAAATAAGAAACATCCATGATGTTGGGTTCATTGACCCACATATCGTTAATGGACATGTGTTACAAAATCACCCCGAAGACGTGGAGAAAGACTTGTACAAGTTTCTTAGAAAGCATCAACTCAAAAGTCATATTCTATTTCCTTACCATTTTGGGTGAGTGTTTCTCTCTTGTGCCCATTTTCTTTTGTTTACTCCATGCATGGTATGTCTAATCGATGAGTTATGCATGACTATGCATGTAACGTGTCCGCAGGTTCCACTGGATTCTGCTAAATATTGAACTTCACACCTCCAGAGTTCTAATCAGGGACTCTATGGATTCGGATCCAAAGCGTTGGGCCGACATGAGAAAAATGCTGCAAAAGTAATTATTTTCAATCATTTGAGCTCTATATCGATCGGTCTCTTTCGTTCATTTCCTAATATCAAGTAACTAATAACTCCCTTGTTCATTTAATTTTCTTTGCCCTGTAGGGTTTGGAGACGGTTCTCAGAAGAAATTGTCGGTGAATTCAAACATGAGCTAGATTTTAGAAGGTTAGTTAATGTGGATAAGCAGCCACCGGGGACCAATCTATGTGGATACTATGTTTGTGAGAACATCCGGAGACACACCTCTGAGCGGAAGGCATCGGATAGCGTGCGAAAGGCGATGGATAACTTGCGGAGGAGGCTTAGTCCAGAAGCTCGCTTCCGACCAATTCAAGATGAATTAGCAGGATTTTTCATGAGGGAAGTCATCAATCCTAAAGGAGAACACTATACCGAGGATGAAGAAATTTATATGCATACCCGAGATTGAAACTTGTTCGAAGTTGTATATGGTCATCCATCCTAATTGTGTATGGAAACTTGTTCGAAGTTGTATATGGTCACCCGAGATTGAATATATATTATATATTCCTCTTGAATTCTTCTTGTTTGAAATTTCATATGCATGTATATAGTAGCGTAGAATATGTGTACTGAAACTTCATCAAAATTAAAATAAAACGCAAAATAAAATATAAAAGAAATAAAACACTACAAATTAAAAAGAAACCAGGTTTAGGGGGGCTAAAACCCTAAACCTGCGGAGGAGGCCTTTAGTCCCGGTTAGCCACGAGAACCGGGACTAAAGGTCCTCCGCCCCGACGGACTCCTGGCGCCCACGTGGACGGGCCTTTAGTCGCGGTTCGTAAGAGGCGCGACTAAAGGGGGGGCCTTTAGTCGCGCATATTTAGTCCCGGTTGCACAGCCGGGATTAATGGCCTTTGCGAACCGGGACTAAAGGCCTATTTTCTACCAGTGTATGGGCAGGCGGCCCCGATCATGTGCACCCCCTTCATCAAATTGGTAAGTGTAGCGACAGTTGTGCCAGGAAAGTGGCTTCAAACTAATTGATGTATTACTTTGTAAGGCTTTGTTGTAATTAATAAAAAATGATTGTGTGCATTGTTTGATGCAGATGCCGGGGTTATCCTCCTTTTTGAAAATAAAGAAAAACCACCAATCACTTAATTAGCTTTCACAGGGAAAGCAACACTTACTTAGCTAGTGGATATGCCGTCTGCCCTATTGTTACGACCGGGCTCAATTTGAGCCGAACTAAAGTGAGCATAGGGCCCGATTGGATTGTCGGTTCGGTCCTAAATACCGGTGTAATCCATACAGACCTCGAGTTGTCGTTTTTCTTCCGGGCGAAAATCACACTACGGCTGGTAATATACACTTATAAATTAAATTCGGGTGTAAAAGTTTACACCAATTCCAAGCGGGCCCTAAGCCTAATCATGCCCGGCATACGGACTGGATTCCGAGCTAATCACGATTTTTTCCTATAATCTTAAGTTGAATGGAACCCATAACCCTGATCCTCGATCAGCTGGGTCTCCTTTATAAGCCTATAATCATGCCCGGCGTACGGACTGGAATCCGAGCTAATCATAATCTTGAGTTGAATGGAATCCATAACCATGATCCATCAGCTGCGTCTCCTTTCAGACGGCGCGCGGCACGGATTGCCTCACTGACTACAGCTTTACCCGCTACATATATTCCCGTTCATTCAAACGGTTTTTTGCCCATGTACGTCCCACTCCTGGCACCGGCAAATTCCTTTTACTCAGTAAGTACGTACACAGCACGAAGAAAATGTTGCGTGTACCGCCTCTTTAAATTCTCGTCCGCCAAACTTCATATATTGCGCGGGCGGCTCGCATATAACGTAGCACGTACACGCGGCCAGTATGCTAAAGACTTGAAGTTGGATGTGGAAGCCTTTGGTTTGGTTGCCCGCACTAAGAGCATCTATAGGCCACTCCAAACCCGCCTCAAACGTCCGGGCGGATGGCCCGGTCATGAAATTTCGATCCAAACGGGCATCACAAACGGATCTCCGAGTTTGGGCTGAATAACACATATCATATCCAGTCCAAATATAAGACGGATATGGGGCGTCCGGGCGCGCCTGGTTGCGTCTGCCACGTCGGACTAACGCTAGGGTCCCACACGAAAACAATTCGAAAGCTGGCGGTCCGAAGCTCGTCTCCTCCGTCGGACCGATGTCACCGTGTGGCGCCGCTCCGATGGGCGCGTACTGCCTAGCCCGGCTATTTAAGCCGACGGCCGGCACCAAACCCTACCCCTCCACATTTTCCTCTTCTCGTCCACTGCCGCCACTTTCCACTCCCCGTCCACCACCACTAGTAGCCATGCCCCCACGCCGCTGGGTGAGGAGCTACCTATTTCTAACGCCGGAGCGCTGGCTGCAGCTCCATGAGCAGATTCGGGTAAGGCGCGAAGTCCGGATCGCTGCGGGGCTACCTCCGAATGCAGTGGGTCCGGAGGAGGAGGATGTGGGGGGCGCTGGGGACGCGGATCTGCAGGCTGAGCAGCAGGCCATCCCTGTCCTCTGCTCGGAGTCGGATGCGGAAACCAGACACCATCGTCGGCAGGAGATGAAGACGGAGCACACTGCAGAGGGGGAGGAGATGCTCGCCTACATGGATGAGGTCGAGGAGGGGAGGAGGAGCCAGAGCCCTCCTACGCGCCCGTCTGCCCGGCACCTACGTCGTGGACATCTCCGACGACGAAGATTAGCTACGGTAGTACATAGTATGTAGTACATATAATTTCTTTTGCATGCTTTGTATGGATTTAGGGGTTGAAATATGAGAGACTCAGTTGCGGAGTCGCAAATTTAAGCGTGCCCGGTCACTGTTCCTGGACACATCCGGTCATATTTGTGCGCGTTTGAGGGATCAGATTTGCCAAGATGCTCTAACGCGTGGAGAATCGACGAGGCCAGGCATGTACCGCTGCTATAGAAACACGCGTCATCGAGCTAATTAACATCACCGACGGGCAAAAGAAATTTGAGGCGTCGGCGGTGTGACTTCAACAAAAAGCCGAGGCTTGACGGGCAGAAATATGGACCCGTCACTAGTGCCATTGTTACTGACGGGTCTAATTTCTGTCCATGTGTGGTGTAGTATTGGGAAGACTAGCGACACACTTAACTTTGACTGGTTGATCATGAGGCCTAAACTCCAACCTCGCCACTTAAAAACCCAAAATATTCTTAAAGATGGATTAACTAAGAGGTGAAAAATATATATCAAGGGAAAACAAATAATCTATGCGGTGGTCCAACCAGGCCTTTATAGCTAGTCAACAGAAGTCCAAACCAGTCAACTATGTTCAAACTGCCCAGTCAGAGTCCAACTCAGAAAACAAGGCTCAAGCCGCTCAACAAAAAATCCAAGAAAATAATCATGGTCAACGAGTCAAAGGAAAGGCAAAATAAAAGGCCAAAATCAACAATGAAGGCTAGAAGCAAAGGAGCCCAAGTGTAATAAGGCCCAACTGGCCAAAAGCCCGCTCATGCATGGATAAGTGAATCATATTGAGTAAATAATATGCCATGCAAAATTCTCCCCCTTCTCATAGGTGAAGTTCACATGTGATGATTATCCTTTACTCAAAAATGAAAAATAACGCTCCAAAAAACTAGACATAAAGAAATGCATGGATAGAAAGGTTTAGCAGATTTCACGGTAAGGTTGATAAAACAAATTGGGGGTGCCTTGGGCATGCCCATGCTTGGACTTCTTGCTCACATTAAATTTGTCCCTTTCATATCTATGACTCTCCTAAATAGGAAAAACTTTCATAAAAAAAGTCAAACAGAACTGCCAGATGGTTAGTCTATAAATAATTACTAAAATACATCTATTTGTTGTATATAAATCATGGCACTCGTGGTATAGCAGTAGCTACAGTAATTGACAAAATTATAGGCTCTCTTATTAAAGGAGAAACCAAAAATTATGCAAACATGTAGCTAAGAGATAAGTTGTGAAAGAATCTGTTGAAACAGACCAGCGGGTAATGATGTAAGTCTCAAATAAACTTGCGTGTCCAAAAAAAATTAAAATTATTAGCATAAGTATTATACACATGGTTCTGTTATGTGAAATTTTCAAGATTTATCACACTCTAGTTAAGGTGGGTGATTTTTACTGTAACATAAAAACCGCAGTTTCCCATCAACTTACTATAGTCACATCATCAATGATAAAAGTTAACTCTTGGCAATTTATTAGAAAGAAAAACAAATTGCTAGAAAATCATAGCAATATACCACAACCAAAAATTAAAAAAGAAAGAATAATTATGGGGTGCCTCAAACAAGAGCTCTTTGTAATATCTTTTAGTAGTCATGCAATTTAATGATGCTCAAAAGAAAACATGAATCATAATTATTTAGAGGATGATGACTTCATGTCACACCTAAGTTACCACAGCGTTCCCACCTCCCACCTCTCCTCCACTGAAACCCTAGCCCATCGCCTATGTAAACGCCCTACCTAGAGTTGGGACCAGATCCACCCAAGTGGATGCAAAGACAACCATGTTAAGACTACCATGCTATAGCATCGACGACGTCGGCGAGGATGATCGAGGGGAGGGAAAAACATATGCAAGGATGGTCGGGATTCCACCTCCCACCTTTCCTAATTTAGAGGAACATGAGCAATCTCCATGTGTGACGAGCGAGTAAAGCTTGATTAAAATGCCTCGAGTCTCGGAAGCCGATTCCCCCTCGACTCTTTGGTTTCAACAGATGGTCCCAAGATTTCCAGTGAACCTTCCTCTTACATTTTATCAGATCCCCAGAAATAATCTCTATTCACCTCCACCCAACGGCAGTTTGAACACACTCATACTGGATGTCGGAATTCACTAGGCGACAAACTTGATTAAAAATTCTTTCCCACCATGAGACGACTACCCTTTGCGCAAAAAAAAAGAGACTGACTACCCCATTTTTAGTGAGTTTGGCCTCAAAGATTTGGTACTTCCCTTTCGAAATACGTCCTACAAGAGTGTGTAGCCCCGAACACCTTTCCTCAAACCCAACATTCTCGACATGCAATACCACACGCTGCATCATCCTGCTGATTGGAAGGACATGCTGAACTCAATAAAAGTGAACATTTGCTATATTTAATAATTGACCACTGCAGATGTGTAGCTGTTTAAAATACTTCTGACTTCCATGTGGTAGGAGGCGCGGCAGCGTAATGCAGTTTGGCTAGGCACCGGGCCTTCCGGGTGTTATCCCGATTTTGTGAAACCGTGTGTAAACCTATCTGACAAGTAATACAAGTTTTATCCCCGCAAAAAATGGGTGATCGCCTGCGTAGTTTTTAAAAAAACTTTATAAAATGGAACCACCAAGGTGCATTATAATCGTTCTGTGTCGAGACAGCCTAATAAGCGGCACGCCCACTAGAATGTACACGTGTTGACTCTAGATAACCCCGCAACAGAGTGAAGATGGAGCCGCTGAGCCGTGGTAAATTTAGCAAGTGGGCAGCTGATTGATCAATCTCTCGGCCGGCGGGCGGGGACAAGCATCCCAGTTCACTGTGGCCGCATCACCCGCATTGACTCACCCACAGTGCGGGGATCTCACACACTTTGTCAGTTGTCAGCGCGGGCACATTGAAAGGCACCCGGCCGCGAAAGATTAGCCTGCCTACAGAACACGTCCACAAGTAGTCGACCCTGTCTGTCGGGTCGCCATCCATCCTTCCACATTTGAGCAATCCGGATTCACTAGACTCCGTGCGCGCAAGCTCAGCCGAACTGTTCATGCGTGGCCGGCCAACAGTGCTCCAGCTTGTCGTGCATGGCTGGCCGTCGTCGTGTGTGTGCGTGTAGGTGTAGGTGCGGATGTGTCAGCAATGCATGCATGCAGCCGCGCTGACGCTGAAAAGCTCGTGACGTGAAGAGCCGAAGTCTGAAGAACGAACCACAACGGCCGGCCAGAGCGAACGAAAAGCGGGCACGGCTCAGGCCAGACCGATCGATCTACTGCGTGTGCATCGAGATCCTCATCCGCATACCATGATTAAGGATGCATGCATGCATGCAAATCTAGCGCGGCATTTATGCGTCCCAGGGGAGGAGGAGGAAAGAGAGGGAGCGCGACAGGGGCGGCAGGCGCCGGAAGCAGTGCATGCATGCATGCATGGGGGCCTTTTGTGAGGATTTCACAGTGCGCGAGCAGGCGGATCGCTGTAGCCTAGGAGAGCACCCGGCCGGCCCTGCCACCTGAAACCGTTCGTTCCTGGTTGTTTCGGCTCGATCGGCGGATGGATCATTTGGAGCGACGCTCGCGCGCGCGCAGCGCAACTCGCAGAGCGCGTCGTGTGTCAGCGAGGCGCTCCGCTGCTGTGCGCGTGCGTGCACGAGCACGCCGCAGCGGCCGGCCGTACGTGCGCGCCAGAGACCGGAGGCAGAGGGCAGGCCGTGCCCGTGCCCGTGCCCGTGCGTGCGTGCGTGTGCGTGGGGTCACAACAGTGGCGATTAACTCGAGATATCTATCTATATCAGACACGTAGGTCGCCGGCCGGCCTGCCGGCTGCTGATCACCTGCCTTGCCTGCGCGCCATTGCACAGGTAGCGAGATGTATTAGCATTGGATGCGTTGGTCCGCCCGTCCGGCCGTCGTTTTTCGACGTACTCCTGCGCTGCAGGTACCTACCTCGGTGGTGGCCGGGGTGGATGGACCTTCTTTTTTTTTTTTTGCAGTGCCGGGGTGGATGGGCCTGCCGGGGCCGAGGTAGCTGGCAATAGCCGTGAAGGGTACATTCATATTGATACACGACGTACGTGCATGTGCATGCCCCTCTCACGCGCACACACACTGGCGGAGCTATTGCAAGGCTGAATGGGTCATGACCCGCCCAGCTCATAGAATGTGTACACTATAAATCTATTTCCTGGGACTTGAAACAATAGCCCATAGGCTGCTTTCTTCTGTATGGCCCGCCCACCTTTTGCTGGCAAGCTCCGCCTCACACACACATTGATGCGACCTAGTGCTATAATCTGCTGCCAGGGGGGTCAGGAGATGGACCGATCGGGGTGGAGCAGGGCTGATTGAAGAGGCTATATACCTAGGGGGTGTTTGGTTCAGGGACTTTTTAGTCCCAGAGACTAGAAAAAATTCCTAAAAAGTCCCTAGGAACCAAACGGGAGAGACTTTTTCTACAGGGACTAGAAAAAGACTCTACTAGAGAGTCTTTTTTGATTAGTCCCTGGGACTAGAAAGAGTCTTAGGACTTCTGAACCAAACACCCCCCTAGTTTATTGTGTACTCACGTGTCAGGAATATCATCGTCTTGCTTCGATGTGATTTCCGGAGTAGACTAGTCTCTTTTTTTTTTTGCGGGGAGTGGACTAGTCTCTGGGTACTTGCCTTACCACGATCAGTGGCCAGCTTAATGTTTTTTCTTTTAAGTTGTTTGCCCATATTATTTTCTTTCTTGTTAGTACTCCCTACTGTCCTTTTTACTCCACATAAAAAAATTCTAAAGTCAAACTTCATAAAGTTCGACCAACTTTATAGAAAAGATATCGACATTCACAATACAAAATCAACGCCATTAGATGTATCATTAATTTATTTTTTACATTGTATAACTGCAGAAGTGTAGATGTTGGTATTTTTAAATATAAATATGGCTAAACTCTATGAATTTTGACTCTAGACAAATCTTATATGCGGAGTAAAAAAGACCTGAGTATAAATTTTTGGACAACTGAGTAGTAATACTTTGCTCTCTGAAAGCCCATTTCTAACTGATGTCATCCCAGGCTCGCACCACCCACAACTCACCTCAATAATAACCCCAACCAGGGTTGCACCTAATCACCATTCTATGTGGTAGCTTTTTCTTGAACACAGTACGATCGAAGTCGCTCACATACATAAGTATACTTTTTTTTTGCGGGGTACGTAAGTATACATTGACCTCTACGATCGCATGCGCGCACATCCAACGCCTATAAACAAACGTCGGCGAAAATCCTGAAATAAATTCAGAAAAATGCGAGCACCAATATCAAGTCTAGGACTTGAACGCTGATGTGCTGAGGATACCACTGTCCTTCTAACCATCCAACCACGAGTTGGTTCGCATTCGATCTGGTATCAAGAGGTCATTTAATTCCGTCAAGCTAACTTTGTACTAAAAATATTGTAGTATTGGATAGTCAATCCGATAGGCTGCCCCGCCATTTCGTAGATATCCCGGGGTTGTCCATTTTCAAATGGAGGACATCCAAGATTGGAGCCCAGGAACCCGGTTCTAAAATTCCACACTCTAATAACTCAATCCGATAATTCGGTCCATATGGTTGACTAGTATGTTAAAGTGATCATGTACAAAACTGAGCTTTTGATAAGTTCCTATGAGTGGATCCAGTGGTATAGAGGACGCAATTCCAAGTTATTATTCTACTATTTCAGAAATTGAGCTTTCCATGTTTTCACGGTTTGGCCTCCTCTACATCACATCTCGTCTATTTTCTCTCCCTTTTCCACCAGCCACTACCATGGACTATTGCACTTAGCTCGCCAGCACCACTTCGACGTCGGCAACCTCACCTTCTTGCACCTTCTCTACATTGTATTCCGCTTTCTTTGATATGCCATCGCCCACACCTGACCACCCCAACCTTTTTACCCTATTTGTATTGGCTTCTGGTGCTAGATCTGCCTTGTTTGTGTCTTGGATGCCAATGCCTTCTATTGTGTCTAGTGTTAATCCACTTGCCATCCCTGCCGCATTGGCTTCCTATTGTCGCATTTGACCGTTAATACACGTGTATCACAAGTCAACCATATCCAAACTACGCTACTATTGGCCATCATCCTAGGAAGCACATAGGGTAGGGTGGAAATAAAACTCAAAATTTGTGATTTAAGTACTTGAAACCTAGGCTCGACTTGACTCAAACTCGCACATTAGTCACTCAAGACGAGCAAGCATTCTCCTCCCTTTGTCCCTCCTTCAAGAAAAGGCGGCTAGGGTTTCTGCCTCCCGTCGGCGGCGCCGCTGATCTCCCACGTCTCCTGTGGCCTTAGGGCCATGGGTGCGTGGTGGATCCCGGCCTTTGCCGACGGGAGGGCTCAGTTTTCAGGTGCTTCTTCAAGTTTTGTTAGGGTTTGTGTCCTGCTCAAGAAGACGAGACGGCGGCGGCTTCTTGAAGATGGAATAAGGTTCTCCCCGCCTAGCCCCCGTCCCAATGTGTGTCTAGCATCGTCGAAGGGCGTGTGGAGGTGTGTCTCCGGCGGATCTTGCGAGATTTGGTCGGTGGTTGTCTTTGGTGGATCCGCTCAGATCCGGTCTTTGTTCGTCTTTGTTCATGTGTCTTCAGGTTGGATCCTTCCGATCTAAAATTCTCCTCATCGGCGGCGACTGCTGTTCTGAGGCGTTGGTCCTATGGGACCTTAGCGACGACTTTCCGACTGTGTACTACAACAAGTTGTGCCCGGCTCCGGCAAGGGAGGCGCGATGACGGCGGCGCGTGAGGGAGTCCTGGATTAGGGGGTCCTCGGACAGCCGGACTATATACTTTAGCCGGACTGTTGTACTATGAAGATACAAGACTCAAGACTTCGTCCCGTGTCCGGATGGGACTCTCCTTTGCATGGAAGGCAAGCTTGGCAATACGGATATGTAGATCTCCTCCCTTGTAACCGACTCTGTGTAACCCTAGCCCCCTCCGGTGTCTATATAAAACGGAGGGTTTAGTCCGTAGGACAACAACAATCATAATCATGGGCTAGCTTCTAGGGTTTAGCCTCTACGATCTCGTGGTAGATCAACTATTGTAATACTCATATCATCAAGATCAATCAAGCAGGAAGTAGGGTATTACCTCCATCGAGAGGGCCCGAACCTGGGTAAACATTGTGTCCCCCGCCTCCTGTTACCATCCGCCTTAGACGCACAGTTCGGGACCCCCTACCCGAGATCCGCCAGTTTTGACACCGACATTGGTGCTTTCATTGAGAGTTCCACTGTGCCGTCGCGATAAAGACTTGATGGCTCCTTCGATCATCGACAACGATGCGATCCAGGGCGAGGCTTTCCTCCCAGGACAGATCTTCGTATTCGGCGGCTTCGTGCCGCGGGCCAACTCGCTTGGCCATCTGGAGCAGATCGAGAGCTACGCCCCTGGCCATCAGGTCAGGTTTGGAAACTTGAACTATACTGCTGACATCCGCGGAGACTTGATCTTCGACGGATTCGAGCCCATGTCAGGTGCGCCGCACAGTCACGACGAGCATGACTTAGCTCTACCGTCGGACAGTGTTCGGGAGATCACACCTACAACTACTCCGACCCTCAATCCGGAGCAGATTGTGCCGTCCGAGGACGGGTGGATAGACCCCGCCACGGAGGCCGCGCACGCAGCGGCGATAGAGCCGAATACTGACTTCACCTCTCATGAGACCCGTGTTGCCGGACACTTGGATTTGTCCCCGGCCACGGGCTCCGAACCGCCTGCGTCCGTGCCAATCGAATCTGATTGGGCACCGATCATGGAGTTTTCCTCCACGGATATCTTTCAGCACTCACCACTGGGCGACGTGCTAAACTCATTAAGGTCTCTCTCCTTGTCAGGAGACCCTTGGCCGAACTATGTCCGGCTAGAGTGGGATGCGGACGACGAAGAAATTCGCTCCCCACCCACCACCCACGTAGTAGCCACTGTCGACGATTTAACCGACATGCTCGATTTCGTCTCCGAAGACATCGACTGTATGGACGACGATGCAGGAGACGAACAGGAACCACTACCCACAGGGCGCTGGACTGCCACCTCATCATATGATATATACATGGTGGACACCCCCAAAGAAGGCGATGGCGATAAGGCAACGGAGGATAATCCCTGCAAGAAGCAATCCAAGCACCGGCGTCAGCGGCGCCGCTCTAAGTCCCGCCATAGAAAAAGCAGCGATACCGGCACAAGAGACAATAACGCTCCGTATAGTGCCGAAGACGAAGACAAACCCTCCAGCCAGGCCTCGAGCAGGAGGATGAACAAGCTAGCCCTCAGGAACAGGCAGCAGACGGAGAATCAGAGGATGACAATTACATGCCTCTCTCCGAAGACGAGGTGAGCCTCGGCGATGAAGAATTTATCGTGCCTGAGGATCTCGTCGAGCAAGAGCGCTTCAAGCGCCGGCTTATAGCCACAGCAAATAGCCTGAAGAAAAAGCAACAACAGCTTCGAGCTGATCAAGATCTGCTAGCGGATAGATGGACTGAGGTCCTGGCGGCCGAGGAACACGAACTCAAGCGCCCAACCAAGAGTTACCCAAAGCGCAGGTTGCTACCCCAACTCGAGGAGGAAGCATTAAAACCTGCATTACCAGCGTATGATGCGGCTGATCGGCCACCTCGTGGCCGAGACAGAGGGGCATATCAGCCCGAAGTCCAGCCCGCACCCCCGTCGCCAGACAAACAAAAACACCAAGGCCCGGGGCAACACGCAGGACCTGCGAGACGTATTGAAAAACAAAGCAGGACATACAAGATCGATCTACGGATCACAGGGGCGCGCCCCAACACGTGACGATGATCGTCACGCCGGATAAACTAAAAGCAAATCCGGCCGGGCCGAATACAGCAGACAAGACTCGTATGAACTACGTCGTGACATAGCCCGACAGAGAGGCGCCGCACACCCCCTATGCTTCACTGATGAAGTAATGGATCACGAATTCCCAGAAGGATTTAAACCCGTGAACATTGAGTCATATGATGGTACAACAGACCCCGCGGTATGGATCGAGGATTTCCTCCTCCACATCCACATGGCCCGCGGTGACGATCTACATGCCATCAAATACCTCCCACTAAAACTCAAAGGATCAACTCGGCATTGGCTGAATAGCTTACCAGCAAACTCCATTGGCAGTTGGGAGGATTTGGAAGATGCATTCCTTGACAACTTCCAGGGCACTTATGTGCGACCACCGGATGCTGATGACTTGAGCCATATAACTCAGCAGCCAGGGGAATCGGCCGGGAAATTCTGGACCCGGTTCCTAACTAAAAAGAACCAAATTGTCGACTGTCCGGATGCAGAGGCCTTTGCGGCATTTAAGCATAACATCCGTGACGAGTGGCTCGCCCGGCACCTCGGCCAAGAGAAGTCGAAGTCTATGGCAGCCCTCACGACACTCATGACCCGCTTTTGCGCGGGCGAGGACAGCTGGCTGGCTCGCAGCAACAATACATCAGGAAATCATGGCAATTCAGATGCCAAAGATAGTAACGGCAGACCACGTCGCAACAGACACAAGCGCCGCAACAATGGCGACAGCGCCGAAGACACGGCAGTCAATGCTGGATTCAGTGGCTCTAAATCCGGTCAGCGGAAGAAGCTGTTCAAAAGAAGCAATCCGGACCCGTCCAGTTTGGACCGCATACTCGATCGCTCGTGTCAAATTCATGGCACCCCCGATAAGCCAGCCAATCACACCAACAGAGAATGCTGGGTGTTCAAGCAGGCCGGCAAGTTGAATACCGAAAACAAGGAAAAGGGGCTGCATAGCGACGATGAGGAGGAGCCCCGGCCACCGAACACAGGAGGACAGAAGAAATTTCCTCCCCAAGTGAAAACGGTGAACATGATATACGCAACCCATATTCCCAAGAGGGAACGGAAGCGTGCACTAAGGGATGTCTATGCGATGGAGCCAGTCACCCAAAAGTTCAACCCATGGTCTTCTTGTCCGATCACTTTCGATCGTAGGGACCACCCCACTAGTATCCGTCATGGCGGTTCTGCCGCATTGGTTCTTGATCCCATCATCGACGGATTTCACCTCACTCGAGTCCTTATGGACGGTGGAAGCAGCCTGAACCTGCTCTATCAGGATACAGTGCGCAAAATGGGTATAGACCCCTCGAGGATCAAACCCACAAAAACCACCTTCAAGGGTGTCATACCAGGTGCAGAGGCCTGTTGCACGGGCTCAATCACACTGGAAGTGGTCTTCGGATCTCCGGACAACTTCCGAAGTGAGGAACTAATCTTCGATATCGTCCCCTTTCGTAGTGGCTATCACACACTACTCGGACGAACCGCATTTGCTAGATTCAATGCGGTACCGCAATATGCGCACCTCAAGCTGAAAATGCCAGGACCTCGCGGAGTTATAACAGTTAATGGAAACACAGAACGCTCGCTCCGCACGGAGGAGCAAACTGCAGCCCTCGCAGCGGAAGCACAAAGCAGCCTTCTGAGGCCAACCGCCAATTCGGCGAAAAGGCCCCCGGACACCTTCAAGCGAGTCCGGAGTGACCTGCAACAGGATCTCCAGGCACGTTCAGAGCTCGGATAGCAATTTGGACTCCGCCATAGTCCCAGTCAAGCGGCGAAATTTGTGCCGCGCGTACATAACTACGCACTCAAGATACCATGGGCATAGGTGGAGGCACGGCTATGGCACGGCCCACACTGCGGCTCAACCTCCCCAGGGCACGTATACCTTTATCATTTTTTCTCTTTCAGGACCTTACTCTCTGGAAGACCTCTCCGACAGTCTGATTGTTGACTCATTGCGGGAAGGAAATATCAAGAAAGCAAGACGCTCTAACGTACAAGGGAATCCCCAGGTGGTCTCTGATAACGATCGAATACCTATTTTACATACCAATACGGAGCCTGCCCTTGGATAGGACATGTCAAATAGTCCTATTTTTTGCTTATTGCACTACTTGTATCCATACGCTTTGACGTATTATTTAAATAACAATGCATAGCGTTAGTCTATTATTGCATTCCCTTTTTCCTTGTCTACTTATTTTATGACAAATTGCACCCGTACATTCTGGTACGACCAGTGCGCCAGGGGCTTCAGTATACCCCATAACACGGCGTGAAAAGTCCGAACACTTTCGACAGTGCGGCCCCCCGAACTTATAGCATTATATGCATCAGCTCCGAATCATGTCTTGGGTCAATAGTTGGGTTTGTCCGGCTCCCATGTTTTGGTACCTTACGTTCCGCTCTATCGGCTAAGGTAGCACTGGGAGAACTACTGCGATTGTGTCCCGGTTCTTCCGGACGAGCACCTCAGTGGAGAAAGCCGAAAACTGACTGGCATGATGAGGCGAGAGCTGGTCGCTGTTCGAGAGGTCTTAAGTCCTTAAAGACTTTTTCCACTTCGGGTGAGGAGTCGGCCTTGCCCGACTTAGGCGTATATAGCACCCCAAATTCGGCCTTCCGAATACAAGGGGCTTCGCCAAAATTTAAAATTGTAGACTTCTATGGCTAAGTGAGAGTGATAAAGCTTTATAGTCCGATTGCCTGGTTCGTTGTGCTGAACACCTCCTTCGGAGGACCCAAAATTGAGATAAAGAGTGCTCAGGTTTATCCCGAACACCTCAGTACTAGTTACATGGGGGCAGAAGCCGACGACTGGCCAACTCTCAGATTTTATAAACGGCCGCACAGAAGGTAATATTTTAAATTAACAAGCATTGCATAGCGCAGATGAACTCGTTTCATATTACAGGATCACATGAGTACATTCATTCAAGTATTACATCCTTAGCACATTCCTCCGCCACAAGGCGAGCACCCTTCAGGACACTGTCATAATACTTTTCGGGGTGGCGATGCTCCTTGCCCTCCGTCAGCCCCTCCTTCACCAGCTTTTCGGTGTCCAGCTTCGCCCAGTGCACCTTCGCCCGGGCAAAAGCCCTGCGCGCACCCTCGATGCAGACATACCGCTTTATGAATTCAAACCGTGGGCAGGCACTCACAAGCCGCCTCACCAGACCGAAGTAGCTACCAGGCAGGGGCTCGCCAGGCCACATCCGGACTATAAGACCCTTCATGGCCTGTTCGGCCGCCCTGTGAAGCTCGACCAGTTGCTTCAACTGGTCGCTCAAGGGCAGTGGGTGTTCGGTCCCAGTATACTGAGACTAGAACAACTTCTCCGTCGAGCTCCCCTCCTCGGCCCGGTAGAACTCCGCGGCATCTGACACACTGCGGGGTAGATCTGCGAACTCTCCTGGAGAACTCCGAACTCGGGTAAGTAAAAAGAAAGTTTCATTCACATGCTTGCTTTGCATAATGAATGCCTTACCCGCCGCTATCTTCTTAACCGCCTCAATTTCCTGGAGGGCCTTTTGGGCTTCGGCCTTGGCATGTTTTGCGTTTTCGAGGGCCTTCGCAAGCTCGGACCCTTGCGTCTTAGAGTCAAGCTCCAAGGACTCGTGTTTCTTGACGAGAGCCTGGAGCTCTTGCTGCACCTCGCCTACTCGGGCCTCTTGCTTCTCTCGCTCGATGCGCTCCTTGGCCGCTTTGTCTTCGGCCTCAGATAGCGCCTTCTGCAGGGCCGCCACTTCGGTCGTGGCCCCTAGCAAAATTCATGACGATCCTATTATTCCAAAACTTTTTCTTTATCAATATTCGGACGGGGTGTCACTTACCTTTGTTCTCTTCGAGCTGCCTCTTGGTAAGGCCGAGCTCTTCCTTGGACCGCTCAAGGTCCCGCTTCAGTGCGGCGACCTCCGCAGTACGAGCGGCGGCGGCCAGCAGTGAAGCCTGCTTATTCACATAGACACATTCTGATTAGACTCCTGCGATTATTATTTGACCTCTATTCGGCCTTTCTTCGCGAACGCCAAATAGAGCATCAGGGGCTACTGTCTATGTTGTAACATTTTCTTACAAGTTGATTACTTACCTCAAAGCCGGTTAGGAGGCTGGCACAGGCTTCAGTCAGTCCGCTCTTAGCGGACTGAACCTTCTTGACTACCGCACTCATAATAGTGCGGTGCTCTTCGTCAATGGAAGCGCCGCGAAGCACTTCCAGCAAGTTGTCCGATGCCTCTGGATGGACAGAGGCCATCGGCACAGACGGCTTGCCCCCCTTAGCGAGGGGTTGCCCGACAGAATCCGGAACCACTGGAGGTTCCGGCGCCGTATTCGGCTTGGGGCTAGACTTGCTGCCCCCGGTGTTAGGGCCCAGGGGAGTCTTGCCCCTCGTGCGCCCAGCGCCTGGAATGTCGCCTTGGGGCGCCTCCGGAACTGTCTCCCCTTGGTTCAGTTCCCTTTGAGACAACACCTCGGCGTCGTGCGTAGGGTGGGGGGAGGAGGCGGTCGGGAGTGAATCGCTGTTCATATCTGACGGGCCCAAAGAATCATCCGACGAAGATACGTCGATATGGGCTCGGGATGGACTGCATAATCATGTTCGGCGTGATAAGAAGAAGTACAATAAAACGTACCAAGAATTATTATGGTATCCGGATACTCACGACTTCGCCAGGGGCTTGTCCCTGGGTAACCACTCCTCGTCGTTGAAAGCGACCGTCGTGGAGCAGTCCGGGAGGAGGGTCCTTCCCTTCTTGGACCCTTCGGCCTCCCCTGATGGGGCGGCCTTCCTTTTCCTGCCCCCCTGGCTGTGGGGGAACTTTCCTCTTCCTCCTCCTCGTTTTCGTGGGAGGAGTGCCCCTCGGTGTTTTCGGACGATGAGTCTGATATAACCTTGCGCCGGAGACCCTTCCTGGTCCCCGTGGCCTTCTTCTTGGCCTTCTTCTCCGGCACCTCATAAGGCGCCGGAACCAGCATCTCCGTTAGGAGAGCATCTGCTGGATCTTCGGTTAGGGGGGCTGGACAATCGATCTGCTTCGCTGTCGCTACCCAGTCCTGTTAAATGGCATGGAGGCTTAGATCCCGCGCATGGTTATACTGGGGAAAAGAAAATCTTATGAGATATAAAAGACTTACCGGATTGGCAGGGCGCTTTGCGCTGAGTCCGCGGTCCTCGGTAAGGGGAGGAGGTACCTCGGCACCCTTGAACAGCACCTTCCAGACGTCCTTGTGCGTCGTGTCGAAGAGCTCTCGCAGCGTCTGGTGCTTAGCCGGGTCGAACTCCCATAAATTGAATGTCCGTCTTTGACACGGGAGGATCCGGCGGAAGAGCATGACTTGGACCACGTTGACAAGCTTCATTTTCTTGCTTATCATGTTTTTGACGCAGGTCTGGAGTCCGGTCAGCTCCACCGATGAACCCCAGGATAGGCCCTTCTCTTTTCAGGAGGTGAGCCGCATGGGGATTCCAGATCGAAATTCGGGGGCCGCCACCTAGTTGGTGTCGCGCGGCTCGGTGATGTAGAACCACCCCGATTGCCACCCCTTTACGGTCTCCACATAGGAGCCTTCGAGCCAGGTGACGTTGGGCATTTTGCCCACCATGGCGCCTCCGCACTCCGCTTGCTGGCCGACCACCACCTTCGGTTTAACGTTGAGGGTCTTCAGCCACAGGCCGAAGTGGGGCTTGATGCGGAGGAAGGCCTCGCACATGATGATAAACGCCGAGATGTTGAGGATGAAATTGGGGGCCAGATCGTGAAAGTCCAGCCCGTAGTAGAACATGAGCCCACGGACAAACGGGTGGAGGGGAAATCCCAGTCCGCGGACGAAGTGGGTAAGAAATACCACCTTCTCATGGGGTTCTGGAGTAGGGACGATCTGCCCCACATCTGGTAGCCGGTGCGCGATATCTGCGGCCAGGTATCCGGCTCCCCGGAGCTTTCTGATGTCCTCCTCCGTAACGGAGGAGACCATCCACTTGCCTCCCGCTCCGGACATGCTTGGAGTGGTTTTGAGTAGAAAATGCGAACTTGGGCGCTGGAGCTCGGGTGCGCAAGAATGGATGAGCAAGGAAGAAGAAGGCGTGGGTGAAAAAGATGAATCCTTGTCCCTTTATAAGGGCGGAAGAAACTATGTGCCTCCCCACCTGGCTGGTAAACTCACTTATTCCCCAAGCGCCGTAATTGATGGCACGGTTGGGTTACCCACACCCGTATTGATGAGAATCCCGTGATAGGGGACACGATCTCTGCTTCGACAAGACGTGCCAAGAAAACCGCCTCGCAATATATGCAGTAGCTGGTTAGGAGAAACGGTTCGAATAATGACCGGGCCGTGGCGTGATGTCACGCTATGAAACTTGTCAGCAGATTAGATTTGTGGAATATTATACTCTCTACGGCGGTATGTGGGATTTATTTTACAAAGCCGGACACGATCCTTGTGTTCAAAATCTTTTATGGAGTATTCGGAGGAGGAACCCGCCTTGCAATGCCGAAGACAATCTGCGTGCCGGACTCATCGTCATTGAAGCCTGGTTCAGGGGCTACTCAGGGAGTCCTGGATTAGGGGGTCCTCGGACAGCCGGACTATATACTTTAGCCGGACTGTTGGACTATGAAGATACAAGACTCAAGACTTTGTCCCGTGTCCGGATGGGACTCTCCTTTGCGTGGAAGGCAAGCTTGACAATACAATCATAATCATAGGCTAGCTTTTAGGGTTTAGCCTCTACGATCTCGTGGTAGATCAACTCTTGTAATACTCATATCATCAAGATCAATCAAGCAGGAAGTAGGGTATTACCTCCATCGAGAGGGCCCGAACCTGGGTAAACATTGTGTCCCTCGCCTCCTGTTACCATCCGCCTTAGACGCACAGTTCGGGACCCCCTACCCAAGATCCGCCGGTTTTGACACCGACAGCGCGCCTACGGCTAGCTTCAGTGCTTGTAGTCGTCGCTAGGTGGTCTATGAATCTGGATGTGATTTTTACTATTTCTGATGTTCGTTGTACTGTCATGATTAAAGATGAATAGATTGACAGTTTCCTGCAAAAAAAAAAAGACGAGCAAGCATTTTTTTAGCGTGTTAAGAAAGACAAACTTAATTGCTTGAGTTCAGAGTACTAAGCAATCTCGTCAATATCCTCGAAAGTATATGCGATGTCATAAGTCAGTCAACACTTAGCAAGCCCAAGGCCTTTTAGGCCATGAATACATAAACACTCCATGTTTAATTGTGTGTGTCACCATGATACATAGGCGGGGTAAACTGCCGTTTCAAAAAAAAAAAGGCACCCCATGTCCAAGTCTAGAGAGCCACCAAGTATTTAGTGGGTCGAACTGAGTTGGAGTTTTGAGCTTATTTAGTTAACATCAAAGTTGAGCCATTACTTCCGAGTATTTACCGGGTCGAACTAGTTGGAGTTTTGAGCTTGTTTAATTAACATCAAAGTTGAGCTATCACTTCTGAATATTTACTGGGTCGAACTGAGTTGGAGTTTTGAGCTTGTTTAATTAACATCAAAGTTGAGTTATCATCCCGAGTTAAGTAGAGTTTGTCTGATACCCTCCCCTACAAAGGGGACACTAAGTAAACTCCTAAATATAATTCTTTGGGAGGAGAACAAGGCGTCGACCTGTTGGCTAGGCGCGCAGGAGCACAACCAGCCCACCCGCGTTCGAGCTTTGGTTGGCGTTGGGTGCTTAGAGATACTTCTTTAAAAAATGCCTCCAAGGGTTAGTCCTGGATGGTCTCCTTTTTTATATAAATCTTTGGGAGATAAAAAACAATGCCCGCATTGACTCGGTCATTTCCTAAGAAAATATTTCCATGTTACTTTCTTTGGAGTGTGTCACGTGCTTGTGTATCCTCATCTCGGACAAATCATGTACATGGCAATCGACACACTTGACCCAACATGTTGGTCACCTTCACTTGATCGTCTCGATCAGTTCTATTAAACCACCGACGGTTGCCGTCCAATTCACCCTGCATCATTGTCCGTAACAAATTAACCTCCTCAGCTTAAAACCAACTCACCTTTGAAAAGTAAAGAATCTTCCTTAAAGATGTCATTTGCTTGGATTCGACGATTCGTCGATAGGACGTGTGACATTGTGTCGTGTAGCAAGGTGGAAGTAGTAACAACTTGTTACTTTTTTTGTGGGAAAGTAAGAACTTGTTAGTGCTCCCTCTTTTTCCTTTTTGCCCTGCATATAAATTTGTCTGAAGTCAAATTTTGTAAAGTTTGACCAATTTTAAAGGAAAAAATATCAATATTCACAATACAAAATCAATATCAATAGATGCATCATGAAAAAAAATTCATGCTATATAACTTTAGTGTTGTAGATGTTGATTTTCTTACTATAAATTTGATCAAACATGCATGGAGGGAGCATGGACGTCGAATCAAGGGCGAAAGGTGGACGGGGACGCCGGCCGGCGGGCGATTGCGTCGCGTGCACAGCATATGGCTTTTTGGCGCGGAGGCAGGCAGGTCGACCAGACACGCACCGCACCGGCCGGCTGCGAGAGACGGGTCGAAAAGTGCAGCGCCGCGCCGTGTGTGATCGGGCCCGGCCCGCCGCGACAGGGTATCGTCCTTTTGCGACTGTGGCGCATGTCACCAGACCCGGGATTGTGGAAGACCCTGCCGGCCCTGCCTTCCTCGCTCCCTTGTGGTCCACGGGCCACGGACGGATCCGCTGCGCCGCCCACGGCCGTGGAGGCAGCGGGTACCCATTAAGTTTACCGCTCGGTACAACATCTTCTTCATATATAGAGCCTTTTCTAGGATTGCTGCAATCCCAACTAATGACTTGGATGCTTAGCTAGTGAGTAGCGAGTACTTCTTCTCATCATTTATGCCTCACAGTGAGTTAGGTTTTGAAATTTCTGTAGGTTTATTAAGGACCGATCGCTGTCCATCACCGTCGCCGACCATCTTGTGTTGTCACCATAGATATAATCCCTGTCATGACAAAGTTATCACGCAGAAAACTGTGTTTTCTTTCTGTTATCAACCAAACATGTGTAAGAAATTGACAAATCGTGCATTTACATGTAGGTAGCTTTCAAAATTCTGTACAATTTAAAATCTACTCCCCTCCATTCTAAATTATAACATGTTTTGGATATTTCAATATATATTTCTCGAAAAAAGGAGGACCCTGGCCTCTTCGTTATCATGATCCACACAACCATCTTTATTAAACAAAAGCAAATAGGTTCGAAAAGTACATAGGGTCAACTAACACGACGAAATCAAAACTAAAACACCACAACCTGTGGGTACAATAGAAAGATTACATCACTTAACCACATAACCTATTAGTGAGATGCCAGTCAAACCGGTTGAATAACATCTGTGCAACAATTTTTAGACAGTTGCACTCAAAGTCTATGAGCTCCCCAGCGTCCCCACGTTGAAGTGATGAGCACATATGGATCAATGCGGTGGCTCTGAAGATAACCTGCAAAATTTTAATAGAGCGAGACCTGTTTAAACCCAGTCATTCTGGCAATTCCAAATTGTCCAAAGTAAGGCACAAATCCCTACACTAATATGACCTTCAAGCTTTTTGTTAGTACCAACCAACCAGTTTCCAAACGAATTTGGGATACTTGTTGGGGGTGGCAGATTATATATAACATGGACCGTGCACCAAATCAAAGTCGCAAAAGGGCAGGAAATAAAAAAGATGTTGAATTGTTTCTTCCTGATCACAGAAACAACACTTCTTAAATCCATTCCGGTTTTATTTAGCCAAATTATCTTTGGTCAGAATCACCTCCCTATGAACAAAAACCACATAAAAATCTTTATCTTTGAAGGTACTTTGATTTTCCAAATGTGCTTTCTACGGAACACAAGCCCCGTATTGATAAGATCTTCATACATATACTTGATAGTAAACACCCGTTGGTATTTAGTATCCATCTTAAAATGTCAGACATATGAGATAGGTTGACCAATATCAACCTACGAACTAAATGGGGCCACGCCATTCATTTATCACCAATCAAAGCCCTCCTGAATTGGATGTTCAGAGGTGCTGAACCAAGGACTGATTGAAATGTATCATCTTTCTTACGCACTATATTATAGAGTGATGGGTACTGAACGACAAGTGGGTTGTCCCCTAGCCAGGTATCATTCCAGAAACTCGTGGAATGTCTGTCACCAACTTCAAACGAACCTCTCATAAAGAAAGAAGACTTGAGCTTCATCAAGCCCTTCCAAAACGGAGAGTCAGTTGGTTTGGCTTCCACTTGAGATAAGGTCTTGGAATATAGGTATTTATTGTGAAGTAGCTCTTGCCAGCCACCTTCCTCGTTTTGTAACTTGAATAGCCATTTGCTTAGCAAGCACCTAATTTTTAATTTCGCAGCTTCCGATACCCAACCCACATTGGTCCTTGCCTACACAAGATATCTCATTTTGCCGGTCGATACTTCCTTTTGTGCCCATCACATTGCCAGAAGAACCTGAACCGATAGAAATCAAGTCTCTTTAATGCCCCTTTGGGTATTTAAAAAAAAGACAATATAAACGTGGGCAAACTTGTGAGAACCGCGTTGACAAGTGTTAATCGTGCTCCATATGACATGAGTTTACGCTTCCAATAACTTAGCTTTTTTTCAAAGCGAGCTTCAATAATTTTTCATTCTTTGTTAGTGAGCTTATATATGATGATGAATGGGTATACCAAGATAAGTAAACGGGAGTGTGCCGACCTCACACCCTTGGATATTTTAATATTGACTGCATCGAATTGAAATGAGTAAACAAAGACACTAAATATTATATATATATGAATTCAATTTAGAAAAATAGTTAGAACATCTTATAATAACAAGGAGAGAGGATTATTTCAGATATGATATGCAATTTGTAAGACAGGGTGGCATATGGACGGTCTAAACTCTCCTGGAAAACAATGTCTGTACGAGACGCAGACGATCCAGAGTCGCCGCAAAAGCGCCGTGCGTAGTGCGTGCGAAGTGACAGCGGCGTGAAAGACCATGTGTTCCTGTCCACGGCAAGGGCCCGCTACTACACCACAGTAAAAGGTAAACCGGTAATATTATACTAACCGCCCCCAAAACGGACAAGACCGAGTCCGGGCCCGGAGCAAGAAGCCGGTTTTAAAATGGTGCACTTATTCATACACCCCATTTTTGGAATGAATACCAAGCAAATAGTCACGATAAATAGTGCTTTTTCTTAATCGACTATTCGGTAGGCTCCTTTTGTACAACCTTTGCAACCATCCCATCTCGTCTCATCTCCGGCGGTCGATCAGTTTCTGCCTTTCTGCTTTCATTATTCACCCACAGTGAAAGGCGAAAAGAGCAATCCTAACTTATTCTATACTACAACTAGCCAAGCGGAAATAGTGCAAACACAGTGAAGAAAATACTATAAAAGGTGAATCTAGAAACTAACAGGTAGTAGTACCACGATCTAGTTATGGCGTGGTACAGCATGGCATTGATTCTGCCTTCTATTATTCGTCAAATTAAATCGGTTGGGCAAACAAATGTCAATGGAATTTGAAGGGTTTCTCTGTAGCACCGGAGAGTAGTTGTTATCAACCGGATTTTGCACGCCGGCCAGAAACAAATTAAAGCCTGAGGTTGGCGCCTTTCCAAACTCTGTTTAAATCAGCCTTAATTTCAGTGAGACAAACTCTAGCCACCAGGATCTGATTGCCATGGATTTGTGTGGATCCTAGCTGAGCTGAGCTTTGGCTCAGACCGCTCAAAGCCTCGGAGACAGGCACTGCATCCACATGCATGTAGCTAGCTGCTCTGAACCGAATGAAGCAAATGGCAGGGGAGAACAGTGCCGCCCTTCAAGTCTTGAGGAAAAAACCAAACCAACAGTGAACCAATGTATCTTGGCCACGATGGATGATGGATACAGTTCAATTAGATCGACGAATTCATGGCTGGTCCTATCGATCGATCGAGCAATCGATCAACTCCCAATAATTGGGTTCGGCGGCTTTTGGGCGATGTGGGGGACCGTGTAATATGGCGATCTTTTACTCTGTTTCACTGGTACATGCATGTGATACAACAAACAAACACGCTGGTTAGTGAGTGGTTTCCTTTTTACCAAATGGCAGGCTTGGGCACACTGTTGTGCACGAAAAGGGAGGTGTCTTTGCTCAGCAGTGTGTGTGGTACTCCCTCTGTCCCATAATATAAGAGCATTTTTGACACTAGTATAGTGTAAAAAACATTCTTATATTATGGGACGGAGGGAGTAGATAATTGGACATCTTGGAAGTGAGCAGTATAGGACAACGGTGGATTCATGTGCCACCCCACACATTCTCAGTGAACTTTCAAAGGAAATATGGGGTTTGTTAGGAAATATTGAATCTTCAACTGCAAAATTGGAAATTTACAGTGTTTTAAAGAACCGTCCTTACTGAGCTCCGCAGATTCACTTAAGTGGACTTTTTATGAGAGCTATCGTTTGTGGAGCAGCGCTGGAAGACAGAGGCGAGAGGTGGAGCTGTCAAGTCATGCCTGGCCGATAGGTGCTACGCTGAGTCATGCCTGGTTGGCAGGTGCTACGCACGACGGATCTTCCAGAGTCTTCACGTCTGGACGGACGAGCGCAGGGCGGTGGCACCGTTGGGTGCCGTGGTGGCTTCGACGGATGTCCGGACTGGCAAGGATGATGCGGATCTCTCTCCTGAAGATGGGTAAGTGGTCCGATGATGATGGGGGCTTCTAAAATGTATACATGTGGTGTGCGCTTTAGGTAGGCTGCACCGACTGTTGGTCCCGATACGTTATGTGGATGGATCGGCGACGACACCGGTTTTAGATATGGGGAGTGAGAGCACTCCACATTATCGAGTTTGTAGGTGTGAGTGGTGGCTTCGGGTGGATTGATGTATATTCTTGTCAGACCTTTATGGAATAATTAATAAAAATGGCTGCATGCATCGATTGATGCAGAGGTCGGAGTTTAACCTCCTTTTCAAAAAAAAAATCTATCATGTGTCAAGTGTCAAGAGATTGGAGTTGTATTGTGCAAAACAAGACACATCATTATATTGGTGTCAAATTGAAAGCGTGAATGGACATACTAACTAAACACTTGGGCATTTCTCATGGATCTTATTGAGCAAGACATTTCGGAAATGCTAAATCAACACGTTTGTACTTTTGGCGCCAGTTAGCTATTCCTGGATTTCCTCGGTTGCATAGGTGGATCTTTGCAGAGAAGTCTAGTGTGAACTAATCGTTAGAATAAGATGACACGAGTTCGGTGGGTATGATAAAAAAGAAGAACCTACTCCTTCCGTCTAGGTGAATAAGTCATCTTAGATTATGCACCGTGACCAAGAAGGAGGGGAAAAACGAGAGAACTTAATGGTTATTTGCTAATTAATAGCATTGCATGCAATAAATTAACCACTGCATGTCATGTCTTATAGTCTTAAGTCATTAAAAGCATGCACACCCACATCTCTTATTGGTTGATATGTCAAGAAACAAGAAACGAGGTAGAAGTTAATGCACCGCGCCTAAGTGTTTTGGGATTATTTGGTTTTCATAAGATGATTTACACACCTAGACGGAGTGAGTATAACAAATAGTAAGAAGATTCCTCTATTCGCAATGGCAGAGTTCGAACATGGGTGTGTTTGGTTACAAGATCGACATGACATGCTTCTGGTGCTCCCACCTCTAAATGTCATGATGGTGGTACTTATATATTACCACACTAACGAGAAATTCCTCGTGTCTTGGCGCCAACTCTCTCCTGGAGGGAAATGTAAAAGCTAGAACTCCTGGAGTAGAAACGAGGCCAAGACTTGCAACTACCTCATACGATCATGAGCGGAACCGTGGGACTATTCCGTTTAATTTGCACAATGGGATTCGGTTATATGACCCCTAGGTCGGTTATATCCATCGAGCTGCTACTGTTTCCTGGAGTCTTTTACAAGCCTAGTAACCAGGCTCGGGCGCATCTTCATAGAGAAGTGGTCGAGTGAGCCGACACTCTTAGTAATCATATAGAGGATTAAAGGAAATAACAATTTTTTCTTGTTTTTGACCTTTCGTCAATCATCCCCGTATCAGCAGCATGTGACATATCAATGCAAGACATTCCAAACCGTAGTTCCTAATTTTTCTTGTTTCTGTCTTATTATATGATTATATGTATGATCGTAAACAAAAATAACTTAAAATGAAAAGGAATAATCATTTAATAATAACAAACAACAAGTGTTCCTATTAGACATATATGATTAGATCTCAAGAAATGTGGTTGTCTAGGCCATCTGTCTCAATGAAGGGACATGCACAAATGGAAGAAATTGATTAGAGTTTTAGTAAATTATTAGAACAAAACAAAACCGGTTTGTATGAGGCATGGTGTACAAGATAATTATCGCACCAAGACCTTATTTGTTTCATTGATGGTTATTCTGTTACTAAGTTTTTCAACTACATCAGGCTAAATTTCAAAAGTAAACCAATGATGATGATTCTCTTAAAAATCTGGGCCAATTGAACCAATTAATGAGTTAATTTTGACTTCGAAACTTAATTATTTATACCAAAATTACATACTTATTTCTCGCTTATTCTGTGAACATATGATTTTTTGTATTTTCTTTTGAATTTAACACAGTTGCCAGACTTCAAATATATAATGTTCTACAAACATATGCCTATGTAAACACCTGTGATACATCAAAATTGTATTTTTTGCAACAAAATTTAGTTTAGTTTTGTAATGAGTTATGTTTTTTTTAAAAGGAGGATGAACCCCGGCCTCTGCATCTGAGAGAAGCATGCAACCACTTTATTAGTTATTCATAAAGACCTTACAAAGTAATACATCAATATGTCTAAAGCCGCCAACATGGCAACAACTATCGCTACTCCTATCCATTGACTCGTAGCCTAACATCTAAAGCTGGAGGCCCCGACCAAGCCACATACTAGGTCTGGGGCACAAACCGGTCCGACGCACTCATAGGTCGTCGCCGCCGTCCATCTTCAGAGTAGGTACTGATGCATCGACCTTGCCAGGCCTGCCGTCGACGCCCCCACGGCGCCAGCCAGCGCCTCCTCCCTACGCGTGTTCATCATCACGCATCTGTCGCCGAGAATTTGTTGCGCCTCGCCGCCGAGACTCCACGGTGTCATCTGTCACAGGGAACGCTGCTCCACCGCAGATGCCGTTCACAGGTCCATCGAGCCTATGAACACGTCCAAGAATGACGCCCTCAAGAGGGGTACAACCCATGAGCGCCGCAGTCATTCGATCGACTGATCTATGGTTTCCCCCGAAGGTAGCAGATAGGGGTCTAGAGCTTCTCCACGATGATGCTTCCAAGAAGGGGATGACACGGAAAAACGCCGCCATCGCCGACCTTGGCAACATGCCAAGAGTAGGGTTTTCACCCGGATCTACTCGAAGACCCTCCATCCAGCATCGTGTGCACGGGACCGCCACTGATCACCGCCTTTGCGCATGGAACAGGCCCCATCGGCCGGATCAGATCTGACAGGAGACAGGCCCACCATGTTGCCGTCGCAGTTTCGAGGTCATATTTGATCTGATTCGTCGCCTCCGCGGGCACGTAGCCAGCGTACAACGGGCCGCCCCTACCGAGGGAGTCCTGGATTAGAGGGTCCTCGGACAACCGGACTATATCCTTTGGCCGGACTGTTGGACTATGAAGATACAAGATTGAAGACTTCGTCTCGTGTCCGGATGGGACTCTCCTTGGCGTGGAAGGCAAGCTTGGCAATACAGATATGTAGATCTCTTCCCTTGTAACCGACTATGTGTAACCCTAGCCCCCTCCGGTGTCTATATAAACCGGAGGGTTTAGTCTGTAGGACAACAACAATCATACCATAGGCTAGCTTCTAGGGTTTAGCCTCTACGATCTCGTGGTAGATCAACTCTTGTAATACTCATATCATCAAGATCAATCAAGCAGGAAGTAGGGTATTACCTCCATCGAGAGGGCCCGAACCTGGGTAAACATTGTGTCCCCCGCCTCCTGTTACCATCCGCCTTAGACGCACAGTTCGGGACCCCCTACCCGAGATCCGCCGGTTTTGACACCGACATTGGTGCTTTCATTGAGAGTTCCACTGTGCCGTCACCATAAGGCTTGATGGCTCCTTCAATCATCGGCAACGATGCGATCCAGGGTGAGGTTTTCCTCCCCGGACAGATCTTCGTATTCGGCGGCTTCGTACTGCGGGCCAATTCGCTTGGCCATCTGGAGCAGATCGAAAGCTACGCCCCTGGCCATCAGGTCAGATTTGGAAACTTGAACTACACTGCCGACATCCGCGGAGACTTGATCTTCGGCGGATTCGAGCCCATGTCAGGTGCGCCGCACAATCACGACGAGCATGATTTAGCTCTGCCGTCGGACAGTGTTCGGGAGATCACACCTGCAACTACTCCGGCCCTCAATCCGGAACAAATTGCGCCATCTGTGGACGGGTGGATGGACCCCGCCACGGAGGCCACACACTCAGTGGCGATAGCGCCGAATACCGACTTCACCTCCTACGAGACCCGTGCTGCCGAACCATTGGATTCGTCCCCGGCCATGGGCTCCGAGCCGCCCGCGTCCGCGCCTATCGAATCTGATTGGGCGCCGATCATGGAGTTTACCTCCGCGGATATCTTTCAGTACTCGCCTTTTGGCGATGTGCTAAATTCATTAAGGTCTCTCTCCTTGTCAGGAGAACCTCGGCCGAACTATATCCGGCTAGAATGGGATGCGGACGACGAAGAAATTCGCTCCCCACCCACCACCCACTTAGTAGCCACTGTCGACGATTTAACCGACATGCTCGATTTCGACTCCGAAGACATCGACGGCATGGACGACGATGCAGGAGAGGAACAGGAACCATCGCCCACAGGGCGCTGGACAGCCACTTCATCACATGACATATACATGGTGGATACACCCAAAGAAAACAATGACGAGGAACGGAAGGATGCAGCGAAGGATAGCTCCCTCGAGAAGCAACCAAAGCGTCGGCGTAGGCGCCGCTCCAAATCCCGCCTCGGCAAAAACAGCGATAACAGCGCAAGAGAAAATAACACCCCAGTCGACTCCAGAGGAAACGACGACCACATTGACCCAGCGATAGAGCAGGATGAACCAGCAAACGGCGAACATAGTACGGATCCGCTGTCCGAACACGGCGACGCCGAGGATAAAGCTCATCAACCTCCCTCCGGAGAGGAAAACAGTCCGGACGAGGATGCACACATCATCCCGGAAAGGCACTTGGAACAAGAGAACCTCCGCAGAAGGCTTATTGCCACCGCGAGGAGTCTGAAGAAGCAGAAGCAAAGGCTTAAGGCCGCGCAGAATACGCTCAACAGTAGATGGAACAAAGTGCTCGACAATGAAGAAAAGTATGGTGGTAGTTACCACACAAAGAGCTATCCAAAGCGCAAGCTGTTGCCTGAATTTGATGATGAGGCCTTAGAGCCCACACAGCCGAAAAACAAAACGGCCGACCGGTCGGATCAACCACCTCGTGGCCGCGATAGAGCGGCTAACAAGGCCGCACATAAGTCAGCACACGATTCACGTGAGGACTTGCATCAGAAGACCGGCGTGACCAGATCCATCTACGGATCAAGGAAACGCGCTCCAGCGCACAACCAAAACCGAACACTACAACCGTCAGAACGCCATGACACATCCAAATACAGGGGTGCCGCACACCCCCTATGTTTCACCGATGAGGTGCTGGACCACGAATTTCCAGAAGGATTCAAACCAGTGAACATAGAGGCGTACGACGGAACCACAGACCCTGGGGTCTGGATTGAGGACTTTATCCTCCATATCCATATGGCTCGCGGAGACGATCTCCACGCCATCAAGTACTTGCCCCTCAAGCTGAAAGGACCAGCTCGGCACTGGCTGAAGAGCCTCCCCGAAAACTCAATTGGAAGTTGGGAGGAGCTTGAGGATGCTTTTAGGGCTAATTTTCAAGGGACCTATGTCCGACCTCCGGATGCAGACGATTTAAGTCATATAATTCAACAGCCCGGAGAGTCAGCCCGAAAGCTTTGGAACAGATTTCTCACTAAGAAGAACCAAATCGTCGACTGCCCGGACGCCGAAGCCTTAGCAGCTTTCAAACACAGCGTCCGAGACGAATGGCTCGCCAGACACCTCGGCCAAGAAAAACCGAGAACAATGGCAGCCCTGACAAGCCTCATGACCCGCTGTTGCGCAGGCGAAGATAGCTGGCTAGCTCGTAGTAGCACCAGCGACCCAGGCGCATCCGAAGTCAGGGATGGCAATGGAAAACCGCGACGCAGTAAAAGCAAGCGTCGAAATAAAGAAGACAGCCCAGATAACACGGCGGTAAACGCCGGATTCAGGGGCTCTCGACCGGGTCAGCGGAAAAAGCCTTTCAAAGGCAGCAGAGATGGACCGTCCAGCCTAAACAAGATTCTAGACAAATTATGTCAGATTCATGGCACCCCCGATAAACCTGCAAATCACACCCACAGAGAATGCTGGGTCTTCAAGCAGGCCGGTAAGCTAAACGCCGAACACAAGGGGAGGGAGACACCAAGTGAAGACGAGGACGAGCCTCGCCAGCAAAGCACTGGGGGACAGAAAAATTCCCACCAGAGGTCAAAACAGTGAACATGATCCACGTGACGAAGAGGAGAAGCAAACATGCACTCCGAGACACACGCGCCGTAGAGCCCGTCACCCCTAAGTTCAACCCCTGGTCGGCCTGCCCGATCACTTTTGATCGCAGGGATCACCTGACAAGTATCCGGCACGGAGGATTGGCTGCCTTGATGTTAGACCCAATAATAAACGGATACCATCTCACACGAGTCCTTATGGACGGCGGCAGTAGTCTTAATCTGATATATCAGGACACAGTCCGCAAAATGGGGATAGACCCGACAAAAATCAGCCACAGTAATACTACCTTTAAGGGAGTAATACCAGGCCCAGAGGCCCGCTGCACGGGCTCTCTAGTACTAGAGGTTGTATTCGGTTCTCCCGACAACTTCCGAAGCGAAAAGTTAACCTTCGACATCGCTCCATTCCGAAGTGGCTATCAAGCACTACTCGGAAGAGCAGCTTTTGCTCGTTTTAATGCAGTACCGCATTACGCTTCTCTTAAGCTTAAGATGCCCGGTCCACGTGGCATCATCACAATTAGCGGAAATATCGAGCGTTCCTTATGCGCGGAAGAACGTGTGGCGGCTTTAGCAGCCGAACACTAAACGGCCTCTCCAACCAGAATAAATGATCGGTCGTCAAGACCGCGGACACGGTTAGACGAGTCCGGCACATCACTAGCTGTAACAGCTTAGATATACCTAAGATTGGTTCGATGGATTTACCCTCATAGGCGGTACCAGGGGCTTCCCGCATGTAAAAGGACTACAGTTCGGCTCGACCTTACTTATCTTGATTTCTAATGGTTTATTGAGAATAACCAATTTTTTCGCACGACAACTTTCACCTAAGTTCTTCTCTTTTACAGATGGTAATCGTGCTACACCCTTCCAGGATACGGCACAACGGAGACACAGGCGCAGACGTGCAGCAGGGCCCCGCTCAAAGGTTTCTTTTTAGATTAAGACCCTGCGTAAACCTTTTTTACTGTCTCTTGTTGCTTCACATCCTCCGGATACTCAGCATAACCGAGAGCGATGCTGACGTTATTGGCATTTCGCCACGTCAGAACGATGCACGTACCTGGACACTCAGGGATCATCATCAAGGGCGTTATTCAGCCCGGTATATGTTGTAAAGACCGAATACCTTAGGGAGTGTTCGGCGTCGCGAGTTTGGCCTTATATGCATCAGCTCCGAATCATGTCTTTGGTCAAATGTTGGGTTTGCCCGGCTCCCGTGTTTTGCTACCTTACGTTCCGCTCTATCGGCTAAGGTGGCACCGGGAGAACTACTGCGATTGTGCCCTGGTTCATCCGGACGAGCACCTCAGTAGAGAAAGCCGAAAACTGACTGTCATGATAAAGCGCGAGACTGGTCAACCACTCGATGACTTAGCGGAATCTTCGGGATTCCTCCGCATTAACGAAGGGCCGTTTCCCGGTCATGTATGTACGCGCCCCGTATTCGGATGAGCGCGGAGGTACCAGGGGCTATATAGTAGTCCCACCGTCAAACTCCTATGGCTAAGTGAAAGTGTTAAAGCAATATAGTCCGATTGCCTCGTTCGCTGCGCTATCACCTCCTTAATGGACCAAGACGTTGGATCAAGTGTGAATACGCGTTTTTGCGAACACCCCCGCATTATATGCGTGGGGGCTGAAGCCGACGACTGCAAACTTTCAGGTTATATACATATATACATAAACGGCCGCACAGGAGGCATCATAATACTTTCAGGCAAAAGTATAAACACAGCCTTTATAATTTAATAAGCATTGTTCTTACAATTGAGATACATGTCACTAGAACATGATATGCTTCGAGCACTGAGCCTCTATTACACGAGCGCCTTCTAAGACTTCCTCAAAATAGTGCTCGGCCGATACCCGGCCTACCGCCGAACTCTGGGATGCAATAGTGGTGGCTTCCATCTCTGCCCAGTATGTCTTGACACGGGCAAGAGCCATCCGCGCACCCTCTATGCACGCCGACCTCTTCACAGCGTCGATATGCGGCACAGCACCAAGGAATTGTTGCACTAGGCCAAAATAACTATTCGGCCTCGGTCCCTCCGGCCAAAGGTGATCCACGACGGACCTCATAGCAAGTCCGGACAACCTATGGAGCTCGGCCCACTCGGCCATTTGTTCATTTAACAGCAGCGGACGCGTTGGAGTGCGGAACTGTGACCAGAACAACCTTTCCACTACATGATCCTTCTGATCTTTGAAAAACTTGGTCGCATCAGCGGCACTCGCTGCTAAATCCAAGTACGCGTCTGCAGAACTCCATAATTTATCCAGAGGGGCATACTTCGGGTCTCCAAACCTCGTCCGCAACAAAAAGGGCTTCCCAGCCGCAATATCTCCGGCTTGACGGAGTTCCTCCTTCACCGCTCTGATTTGCGAGCGGGTTTCCTTGGCCGCTTCCATGGCCTCCTTCAGTTCCGCCGCCTTCGCTTGGCTTTCCTTTTCAAGAAGCTCATACCGGCCGGCGGCATCTTTCAGCTCAATAGCCATCTTGGCTATTTTCTCTTTGCTCTGGCAATGGGCAGCCTGTTCGGCTCTTAGCTCTTCGACCGCCTTTAGGGCGGCCGCATCACTCTTCCTGGCTTGTTCCTTGGCTCGGGCAAGTTCTGCCCGAAGGGTCTCCACGGCGACAGCTCCATCTGCAGTCACAGCATATTACAGATACTAGCATCATGCTCCTCTTAATATGTATTGATCCTAGGAGAATACATACCCTGTGCCTCGTCAAGCCGCTTGTTTACAAGCACGATGTCGGCATCTGCCGCATCAAGTTGCCGCTTCAGTTCGGCAAACTCACCAGTCCGGCCAGCCACCGGACCCGCAGCCACCTGCACATGAAAGCAGCACGGTTATTACCTGGGACTATGATCCTCTATTTGCCGTCTTTTTCGACAGCAACCAGAGTCTCAGGGGCTACTATCTGCATAGGCCACACCTAGCGTGTGCGGTATTGTCCAAAAATATATATTACTTCACGTACCTCAAAGCCTTTCAGCAGACTCATAAAAGCTTCATGCAACCCGCTTTCGGCGGATGAAATCCTCTCAACCACCGTGCCCATTAGCGCACGATGCGTTTTCGAGACAGCCGCTTGCTCCAGAAGATTCATCAGTGCGTCCGATTGCACACCGGACGGTTCCAGACTCTTTCTGTGGCTCTCCTTAGGAGCCGAATACCCTGGACTTCGGTTGGCCGAAGGTTTACCTTCTGGCCTTGGCGGATCAGGAGAAATCCTCCGTGACGACACCTCAGGGTCGCCCGCTTCACGAGGCGGGGAGGCACGGGGAGGTGTTTCGCTCTCCATCATCTCCGGAAGAAGATCCCCCGAAGACGAACTCTGTCGAGAAGGGCTACGATTCGAACTACAAGACACATGCCTCGGTTATCGTTCTCGGAAATGAAGTAGGATATATTTACTATAAAGTACTTTCGTTTACTTACAGCTCGGTAGAGGGCTGGTCCCCTTGCGGGTACTGTGCGGTAAGGATGCCCTCCGGGGTAGGACCCTCCGACAAAGGATTCTTCCCTCGCTTGGAGACCATTACTTCCAAGTCTTCAGAGGCGGTCCTCTTCCTTCCCTGGGGAGAGGGAATTTTAGATTCTTCCCCCCGGTTATCCTCCTTCGCGGAGGCACTAATTCCCCCGGTTTGGATGAATAGTGAGTGAGGCTCGCTCTCGGCTTCTTTGTTCCTCCCTTTACCTTCCCCTGATGGCGCTTGATAAGGCGCAAGCTCAAGCATCCTGGCTAGTACAGGATCCGGTGAGCCCTCGGGAAGGGGGGCCGGACACCTGATCATCTTCGCCTTTTTTATCCAGTCCTGGTCAAAAGGCGACTTTTCAGAATGATGTTGTGATAAATCAAAAGACACATGTTCGGCCACGGAATTACTTACTTGAGTGTCTGGACGATTGCAGTTCAGACCCGCATCCTCGGAGGTGTCCGGACACTCTATTTGTGATCCAAAGAACGATCTGTACATCTCTTCGAGCGTCACGCCGAAGAAGTGCTGAATAGTTCGCGGTCCTTCCGGGTTGAACTCCCACATACGGAGAGGTCGACGTTTGCAAGGCAGGGCTCGACGAACTAGCATAACTTGCATTACCTTAACAAGGCTGACATCTCTCTCGTGGAGATCTCGGATGTGACTCTGCAATGTCGGCACATCATTTACTGGCCCCCAGTCCAGCCCCTTGTTGACCCATGACGCCAGTTGTGGCGGGGGGCCCGAGCGGAAGGCAGGGGCGGCTACCCACTTAGTACCCCGGGGAGCTGTGATATAAAACCACTCCCGTTGCCATAAACTGGACACCTCCGGGAAGGAACCCTTTGGCCATGGAACATCGGCGCCTTTGCTTATTACGGCACCTCCGCACTCTGCGTGTCGCCCCTCAATCATCTTCGGCTTCACATTAAAGGTCTTGAGCCATAAGCCGAAGTGTGGGGTAATGCGGAGGAAGGCTTCACACACGACGATGAACGATGAGATGTGAAGGATGGAATCTGGAGCCAGATCATGGAAATCGAGCCCGTAGTAGAACATGAGCCCTCTAACAAAGGGATCTAGACTGAAACCTAGCCCTCGGAGGAAGTGGGAGACGAATACGACACTCTCGCCAGGTTTGGGAGTGGGAATGACCTGCCCTCGAGCAGGCAGCCTGTGCGAGATTACGCCGGTCAAATACCTAGCTTCGCTTAGCTTCTTGATGTCCTCCTCTGTGACGGAGCAGGGCATCCACCGACCTTGAAGGTTGGATCCGGACATGATTGTGGGTCCGAAGCGCCTAGCCTGAGCCTTGGGTGTTGGAACTCGAGGTGGGGGAAGGATTCGATTGAGCGCGAGAAGAAGGGGACAGGCCTAGGCCTCTTTATAAAGAGGATGAATATCAAGCGTCCTCTGCGTGGCCGTTTGGGACTTGCCTAAAATCAAGGAGTCATACCAACAGGCACGATTGGGTTACCCATACCCGTATTGATGAGAATCCCGTGAAAAAAGGGACATGATCTCTGCTTCGATAGGACGTGCCAATAAAAACCGCCTCGCAACACGTGCAGTGGCAGGCTCGGAAAAATGGTTCGTCATGACCAGACCACGGCAGTACGTCACATTATGAAAAGCTGTCGGCAGATTGGATTTGTGGAAATATTATTCTCTCTACGGTGGTACGTGGAATTTGTTTTGCAGAGCCGGACACTATCCTTGTGTTCAAAATCTTCTATGGAGTATTCGGAGGAGGAACCCGCCTTGCAATGCCGAAGACAATCTGCGCCCCGGACTCATCGTCATTGAAGCCTGGTTCAGGGGCTACTGAGGGAGTACTGGATTAGGGGGTCCTCGGACAGCCGGACTATATTCTTTGGCCGGACTGTTGGACTATGAAGATACAAGATTGAAGACTTCGTCCTGTGTCCGGATGGGACTCTCCTTGGCGTGGAAGGCAAGCTTGGCAATATGGATATGTAGATCTCCTCCCTTGTAACCGACTCTGTGTAACCCTAGCCCCCTCCGGTGTCTATATAAACCGGAGGGTTTAGTCCGTAGGACAACAACAATCATACCATAGGCTAGCTTCTAGGGTTTAGCCTCCACGATCTCGTGGTAGATCAACTCTTGTAATACTCATATCATCAAGGTCAATCAAGCAGGAAGTAGGGTATTACCTCCATCAAGAGGGCCCGAACCTGGGTAAACATTGTGTCCCCCGCCTCCTGTTACCATCCGCCTTAGACGCATAGTTCGGGACCCCCTACCCGAGATCCGCCGGTTTTGACACCGACACCTACCGCGACACCGTCCTGATGAGGACGCCGCCGCCGTGAGCCGCGCCCGCCTGACTCCGCCGCCTGGCAAGACCGCCCCGCACCGACCCACCTGAGGCGCGCAGAACCGGGCCCCGCCGCCCTGCTGCCGGCCACCGCGAGGGGATTTGCCCCGGCGGCCCTGGCCGGCGGCGAGGGTGGGGAAGGTGGTGAGGAGGCAAGGGGAAGGAGATGGGTGCTGCCGCACGAGTCGCCCGCGGGGGTGCGACGCGGGGGCCTCAGATCAATTAAATTTGTTAGAACCCCTGTAATATTTGTTGAATATTTGAGTCTTCCTTTTATCAAAGAAAAAAACAATAGTAAAATTGCACCTTCTTAGATTAGTATGTTTCATTAGGTTAGGTGTAATCTTTACCTAATATTAAAGGACGGAGGCTTTCATAGTTCTCCATAGGTCGTCTCTTTATGTCCGTTCATTTTATGTTAAACATAAAAAATGACGGCTGAGATTTAAAAGGACCCGAACAAACCATAACCGCGTCCGCGCCGGCTCCTTGTGTACGGTCAGATGGTTTTTCCTCCTGATGTGGCGCACCCATCCCTAGCTCAAGTGCCTCCAAGAGGATGAACAGCAGCGGCGGGGTAGCAGTCGTGGAAAAAGAAGCAATTGTGTGGGAGGCAATGGTGGTGAAGCTTTTGCTGCTTTGGACTCGCGTTCTTCATGTAACTCGGCAGTTTATCCTTGCCCGCGACGATGCAACCGATGGTCCTTGACGAAGACGGCTACTCCGGGAAAGCATGGTGTGAGTCAGAACCAGGTCCCGGTCAATGGCAGCTCGAGGATCCGTCGAGCAGCAGCAACAACATGCGATGCTGACGAGCAGGAGTAGTAGCAGTGGGAACCCATGGCGGCGGGGATCCCTCGAGCAGTAGCAGCATCATGCGGCACCAACTAGCAAGAGCAGTAGCAGCTGTAGCCCGTGGTGGTGGCGGGCGTTAGGAGGAAGCGTCTACTGCCGAAGTGGAAGCGCATGCGCGTTTGCCGAAAAAAGCACCAGCGACCCTCGTGATCAGACCGGTGCGATGGACATGGTCTGCGCCCTAATGTGCCTGACCCCCTGGCGTTCATGGAGGCAGCCACGCATGAAGGAAATATGCCCTAGAGGCAATAATAAAGTTGTTATTTATATTTCCTTATATCATGATAAATGTTTATTATTCATGCTAGAATTGTATTAACCGGAAACTTAGTACATGTGTGAATACATAGACAAACAGAGTGTCACTAGTATGCCTCTACTTGACTAGCTTGTTGAATCAAAGATGGTTAAGTTTCCTAGCCATAGACATGAGTTGTCATTTGATTAATGGGATCACATCATTAGAGAATGATGTGATTGACTTGACCCATTCCGTTAGCTTAGCATTTGATCGTTTAGTATATTGCTATTGCTTTCTTCATGACTTATACATGTTCCTATCACTATGAGATTATGCAACTCCCGAATACCGGAGGAAAACTTTGTGTGCTACCAAACGTCACAACGTAACTGGGTGATTATAAAGGTGCTCTACAGGTGTCTCCGATGGTACTTGTTGAGTTGGCATAGATTGAGATTAGGATTTGTCACTCCGATTGTCGGAGAGGTATCTCTGGGCCCTCTCGGTAATGCACATCACTATAAGACTTGCAAGCAATGTGAATAATAAGTTAGTTGCGGGATGATGCATTACGGAACGAGTAAAGAGACTAGCCGGTAACGAGATTGAACTAGGTATTGAGATACTGACGATCGAATCTCGGGCAAGTAACATACCGATGACAAAGGGAACAATGTATGTTGTTATGCGGTTTGACCGATAAAGATCTTCGTAGAATATGTAGGAGCCAATATGAGCATCCAGGTTCCGCTATTGGTATTGACCAGAGACATGTCTCGGTCATGTCTACATAGTTATCGAACCCGTAGGGTCCGCACGCTTAACGTTCGGTGACTATCGGTATTATGAGTTTATGTGTTTTGATGTACCGAAAATAGTTCGGAGTCCCGGATGTGATCACAGACATGACGAGGAGTCTCGAAATGGTTGAGACATAAAGATTGATATATTGGACGACTATATTCGGACACCGGATGAGTTCCGGGGGTCACCGGATATTTATCGGAGTGCCTGGGGGTTATCGGAACCCCCGGGGGAACTAATGGGCCAACATGGGCCTTGTGGGAGAGAGAGGAGGGGACCTAGGGCTGGCCGCCCCCCCTTTGGAGTCCGAATTGGACAAGGAGGGGGGGGGGCGGCGCCCCCTCTTTCCTCCCTCTCTCCCTCTCCTTCCTTCCCCCTTCCTCCTTCCTAGTTGGACTAGGAAAGGGGAGTCCTACTCCCACTAGGAGGAGGACTCCCCCCTCTCCTTGGCGCGCCCTAAGGCCGGCCGGCCTCCCCCCTTGCTCCTTTATATACTGGGGCAGGGGGGCACCCTAGAACACACAAGTTGATTGTTCCAAGCCGTGTGCGGTGCCCCCCTCCACCATATTCCACCTCGGTCATATCGTTGCAGTGCTTAGGCGAAGCCCTGCTCCGGTAGCTTCATCATCACCGTCATCACGCCGTCGTGCTGACGAAGCTCTCCCTCGACACTCTGCTGGATCGTGAGTTCGTGGGACGTCACCGAGCTGAACGTGTGCAGATCGCGGAGGTGCCGTACGTTCGGTACTAGGATCGGTCGATCGTGAAGACGTATGACTACATCAACCGTGTTGTCATAATGCTTCCGCTTATGGTCTACGAGGGTACGTGGACAACACTCTCCCCTCTCGTTGCTATGCAACACCATGATCCTGCGTGTACGTAGGATTTTTTTTGAAATTACCACGTTCCCTGATACGTCTCCAACGTACCTATAATTTTTGATTGTTCCATGCTATTATATTATCCATCTTGGATGTTTTATGGGCATTACTATGCACTTTTATAATACTATTGGGACTAACCTATTGACCCAGAGCCCAGTGCCAGTTTCTGTTTTTTCCCTTGTTTCCCTATTTCAAGGAAAAGGAATATCAAACGGAGTCCAAACGGAATGAAACCTTCGGGAAAGTTATTTTTGGAACGGAAGCAATCCAGGGGACTTGGAGTGCACGTCAGGGAATCAACGAGGAAGGCACGAGGCAGGGGGGTGCGCCCACCCCCTGGGCGGGCCCTCCACCCTCGTGGCTCCCCTGACGTATTTCTTCCTCCTATATATAAAAATATACCCTAAAACCATCGGGGAACAGAATAGATCGGGAGTTCCGCCGCCATAAGCCTCTGTAGCCACCAAAAACCAATCGCGACCCTGTTCCGGCACCCTGCCGGATGGGGGATCCATCACCGGCGGCCATCTTCATCATCCCGGCGCTCTCCATGGCGAGGAGGGAGTAGTTCACCCTCGGGGCTGAGGGTATGTACCAGTAGCTATGTGTTTGATCTCTCTCTCTCTCTCTCTCTCTCTCTCTCTCGTGTTCTTGATTTGGTACGATCTTGATGTATCGCGAGCTTTGCTATTATAGTTGGATCTTATAATATTTCTCCCCCTCTACTCCCTTGTAATGGATTGAGTTTTCCCTTTGAAGTTATCTTATCGGATTGAGTCTTTAATGATTTGAGAACACTTGATGTATGTCTTGCGTGGGATAACCGTGGTGACAATGGGTTATTCTATTGATTCACTTGATGTATGTTTTGGTGATCAACTTGCGGGTTCCGCCCATGAACCTATACATAGGGGTTGGCACACGTTTTCGTCTTGAATCTCTGGTAGAAACTTTGGGGCACTCTTTGAGGTTCTATGTGTTGGTTGAATAGATGAATCTGAGATTGTGTGATGCATATCGTATAATCATACCCACGGATACTTGAGGTGACATTGGAGTATCTAGGTGACATTAGGGTTTTGGTTGATGTGTGTCTTAAGGTGTTATTTTACTACGAACTCTAGGGCAGTTTGTGACACTTATAGGAATAGCCCAATGGATTGATCGGAAAGAATAACTTTGAGGTGGTTTCGTACCCTACCATAATCTCTTCGTTTGTTCTCCGCTATTAGTGACTTTGGAGTGACTCTTTGTTGCATGTTGAGGGATATTTATATGATCCAATTATGTTATTATTGTTGAGAGAACTTGCACTAGTGAAAGTATGAACCCTAGGCCTTGTTCCTAGCATTGCAATACCGTTTACGCTCACTTTTATCATTAGTTATCTTGCTGTTTTTATATTTTCAGATTACAAAAACCTATATCTACCATCCATATTGCACTCATATCACCATCTCTTCGCCGAACTAGTGCACCTATACAATTTACCATTGTATTGGGTGTGTTGGGGACACAAGAGAGTCTTTGTTATTTGGTTGCAGGGTTGCTTGAGAGAGACCATCTTCATCCTATGCCTCCCACGGATTGATAAACCTTAGGTCATCCACTTGAGGGAAATTTGCTACTGTCCTACAAACCTCTGCACTTGGAGGCCCAACAACGTCTACAAGAAGAAGGTTGCGTAGTAGACTTCAAGATCTTTTCTGGCACCGTTGCCGGGGAGGCGAGTTCTTGAAGGTATATCTTTAGATCTTGCAATCGAATCTTTTAGTTTCTTGTTTTATCACTAGTTTAGTGTATAAAAGAAAACTACAAAAAAAATGGAATTGAGTTTGTCTCATACGCTTCATCTTTTTAATATCTTTCGTGAGTATGATGGAAAGGAAAATTGTGCCAAAGTGTTAGAAGAAGAATGCATTAAAATGTTTGGCACTAAATCTTTGAATGATGAGCATGATTGCAATGTTGTTAGTATGAACTCCTTGAATATCTATGGTACTAATGATGATTGCACTAGTCATGATGAAAATGTTTCCTATAAACATGTCAATTTTTCTGGAGTGCATTGGGTTTGCAAGTACACACCAAATAGGGAAGATAGATATTGCAAGAGGCATAAGCATTTAGAAACTAAATTGTTGCAAGAAAGGCTAGATGTTTGTGCTGAAAATTTAAATTTTCTTAGCCGTACTTGTGAACTTTGCAATGAGCGGGGTCATTTAACTATCCGATGCAAATTGTTTAATGATCTAATCGTGTCCAAAGATTTTGATGACTTGATTTCCCTTGCACATTATAATGAACTTAGTTTGCTTATGGGCTATGAAGAAATGAAACGTATAACTAACTATCTTCCAGAATTTGCCCGTTATAAACTTCTTAATTTTGATCTAGAGGAAATTTATGTATTGTGCAGTGAATTGCATTGAAAATCCTTATATTGCCAATTACATAAAGAAAAGAAAAGAAATAGAAGATGAAGAGAATACTAACAAAAGGGAAGAGACTTCCCAATATTCTCCTATTATTTCTTATGATGAATCAGGTAACGAGGAGGAGCCTTCTATTCAACCAATCTCATTAATAAGGAGCTCCAAAAAGAGGATTGAACCCACACATGATGTGGTGAAGAAGAAGAAAAGAAAAAGGAAGAGAGGTAAAAAGATATCTCTCCCAAATAATGTTGCTCCTATTATTGTTGTGCCTCATGAAAATGAATCAAAAATAATTGTGGAAGATGATGCACTTGATGATGATCTCGTTATGCCTATTGCTTGTTGTGATGATTATGATTGGGAAGATAATGATACTTCTTATGATCTTGAAAATCTTTTTGGCACTTGCTTGGAAGAATATGATAATTGCTATACTATTGGTGCTATCCATACTATTAATGATGAGAGTGATTATGCTTATGATATGAAAAGGCCCAAGCTTGGGGATGCTATGTTTGATGAAGATGATGTTTTTGAGAATATATTTGCTGCAATTAATGTTTTTCCCAAGCTTGGGGATGCTACGTTTAATGAAGATGATATTTTTAGCCTCCCAAGTTTTGATATGCAAAGTTGTTATGATGATAGCATGCCTTCTACCTATAATGATTATAGTGATGAAAGTGGGTTTGGAAGAGTGTCAACTTTAGGAAGTAATGATCCCACTATTTTGGAGGATGTTGAATCTTATAATATTTATGAAAGTGGATTTGGAGAGGTCATGACTTTATTTAGTGATGAGTCCACTATCTCGGAAGAGGTTTCAATTGATTATGATGAGAACAAAGTTGCTACTTATGATGATTATTGTGATGAAACTTATGCTATAAAAAGTAGTGATGATTATATTTATAAAACTTATCATGATTATGATTACCCTTTCTCTGAACATTACTATTTTAATGTGGAAACAATTTATAGTATTCAAGTCTCTTATGATACTCCCATTATTCCGAATGAGAAGAATCTTGCTTATGTGGAGAGTAGTAAAATTTCTATGCAAGTAGATCATGAAAAGAATGCCTTAGGTGCTGGTTATATTGTTGAATTCATTCATGATGCTACTGAAAATTATTATGAGGGAGGAATATATGCTTGTAGGAATTGCAATAATATCAAGTTTCCTCTCTATGTGCTTAAAGTTTTGAAGTTATGCTTGTTTTGCCTTCCTATGCTAGTTGATTATTGTTCCCATAAGTTGTTTGCTCACAAAATCCCTATGCATAGGAAGTGGGTTAGACTTAAATTTCTAGTCATATTCTTCATGATTCTCTCTTTATGTTTTAGTTCTTATCTTTTATGTGAGCATCATTGAAATCATCATGCCTAGCTAGGAGCGTTAAACGTTAGCGCTTGTTGGGAGGCAACCCAATTTTATTTTAGTTTCTTGCCTTTTGGTTCTGTTTAGTAATAAGCAATCCATATATCTTCTGGTTAGATGTTTTTTCATGTTTTAATTAGTGTTTGTGCCAAGTAGAACCTTTGGGAAGACTCGGGTGAAGTCTTTATGATCATGCTGTAAAAAACAGAAACTTTAGCGCTCACGAGATTAGCTTCAACTTTTTACTGGAGAGTGATATTTAGTTGATTATTTTTGCATATGATTACTAGATAAATTCCTCAGGTCCACCATTTTATTTTAGAATTGTTGGAGTTCCATAAGTATACGTTTGATACAGATTACTACAGACTGTTCTGTTTTTAACAGATTCTGTTTTGATTGTGTTGCTTGCTTATTTTGATGAATCTATGGCTAGTAAAATAGTTTATAAACCATAGAGAAGTTGGAATAAAGTAGGTTTAACACCAATATAAATAAATAATGATTTCATTACAGTACCTTGAAGTGGTGTTTTGTTTTCTTTCGCTAACGGAGCTTACGAGTTTTCTGTTAAGTTTTGTGTTGTGAAGTTTTCAAGTTTTGGGTAAAGATTCGATGGACTACGGAATAAGGAGTGGCAAGAGCCTAAGCTTGGGGATTAACAAGGCACCCCAAGTTAATATTCAAGGACAACCAAGAGCTTAAGCTTGGGGATGCCTCGGATGGCATCCCCTCTTTCGTCTCCGTTCATCGGTAACTTTACTTGGAGCTATATTTTTATTCACCACATGATAAGTGTTTTGCTTGGAGCGTCATTTTATTTTCTTTAGCTTTGCTTGCTGTTTGAATAAAATACCGAGATCTGAAATTATTAAATGAGAGAGAGTCTTGACATAGCTACATAATTATTTAACTACTCATTGATCTTCACTCGTATCTTTTTGGAGTAGTTTGTCGTTTGCTCTAGTGCTTCACTTATATCTTTTAGAGCACAATGGTGGTTTTATTTTGAAGAAATAGATGAACTCTCATGCTTCACTTATATTATTTTGAGAGTCTTAAACAGCATGGTAATTTGCTTAATCCTAATATGCTAGGTATTCAAGACTAGTAAAAACTTTCTTATGAGTGTGTTGAATACTAAGAGAAGTTTGATGCTTGATGATTGTTTTGAGATATGGAGGTAGTGATATTAAAGTTGTGCTAGTTGAGTAGTTGTGAATTTGAGAAATACTTGTGTTGAAGTTTGCAAGTCCCGTAGCATGCACGTATGGTAAACGTTATGTAACAAATTTGAAACATGAGGTGTTCTTTGATTGTCCTCCTTATGAGTGGCGGTCGGGGACGAGCGATGGTCTTTTCCTACCAATCTATCCCCCTAGGAGCATGCGCGTAGTGCTTGGTTTTTGATGACTTGTAGATTTTTTGCAATAAGTATGTGAGTTCTTTATGACTAATGTCGAGTCCATGGATTATACGCACTCTTACCCTTCCATCATTGCTAGCCTCTTCGGTACCGTGCATTGCCCTTTCTCACATTGAGAGTTGGTGCAAACTTCGCCGGTGCATCCAAACCCCGTGATATGATACGCTCTTTCACACATAAACCTCCTTATATCTTCCTCAAAACAGCCACCATACCTACCTATTATGGCATTTCCATAGCCATTCCAAGATATATTGCCATGCAACTTTCCACCGTTCCGTTTATCATGACATGTTCATCATTGTCATATTGCTTTGCATGATCATGTAGTTGACATAGTATTTGTGGCAAAGCCACCGTTCATAATTCTTCCATACATGTCACTCTTGGTACATTGCATATCCCGGTACACAGCCGGAGGCATTCATATAGATTCATACTTTGTTCTAGTATCGAGTTGTAATCATTGAGTTGTAAATAAATAGAAGTGTGATGATCATCATTTTCTAGAGCATTGTCCCAAGTGAGGAATAAAAAAAAGAGAGAGAAAGGCCATAAAAAAAGGAGAAGACCCAAAAAAAGAGAGAGAGAAAGAGAGAAGGGACAATGTTACTATCCTTTTACCACACTTGTGCTTCAAGATAGAGAGTCTCTTGTTTTGTCACTTTCATATACTAGTGGGAATTTTTCATTATAGAACTTGGCTTGTATATTCCAACAATGGGCCTCCTCAAGTGCCCTAGGTCTTCGTGAGCAAGCAAGTTGGATGCACACCCACTTAGTTTCTTTTGTTGAGCTTTCATATATTTTTTAGCTCTAGTGCATCCGTTGCATGGCAATCCCTACTCCTCGCATTAACATCAATCGATGGACATCTCCATAGCTCATTGATTAGCCTCATTGATGTGAGACTTTCTCCTTTTTTGTCTTCTCCACATAACCCCCATCATTATATTCTATTCCACCCATAGTGCTATATCCATGGCTCACGCTCATGTATTGTGTGAAGGTTGAAAAAGTTTGAGATTACTAAAGTATGAAACAATTGCTTGGCTTGTCATCGGGGTTGTGCATGATGAGAGCATTCTTGAGTGATGAAAATGGAGCATGACTAAACTATATGATTTTGTAGGGATGAACTTTCTTTGGCCATGTTATTTTGAGAGGACATAATTTCTTAGTTAGTATGCTTGAAGTATTATTGCTTTTATGTCAATATGAACTTTTATCTTGAATCTTTCGGATCTGAATATTCATACCACAATTAAGAAGAATTACATTGAAATTATGCCAAGTAGCATTCCACATCAAAAATTCTGTTTCTATCATTTACCTACTTGAGGACGAGCAGGAATTAAGCTTGGGGATGCTGATACGTCTCCAACGTATCTATAACTTTTGATTGTTCCATGCTATTATATTATCCATCTTGGATGTTTTATGGGCTTTACTATGCACTTTTATATTACTTTTGGGACTAACCTATTGACCCAGAGCCCAGTGCCAGTTTCTGTTTTTTCCCTTGTTTCACTATTTCGAGGAAAAGGAATATCAAACGGAGTCCAGACGGAATGAAACCTTCGGGAAAGTTATTTTTGGAACGGAAGCAATCCAGGGGACTTGGAGTGCACGTCAGGGAATCAACGAGGAAGGCACGAGGCAGGGGGGCGCGCCCACCCCCTGGGCGCGCCCTCCACCCTCATGGGCCCCTCGTGGCTCCCCTGACGTATTTCTTCCTCCTATATATACCAATATACCCTAAAACCATCGGGGAACAGAATAGATCGGGAGTTCCGCCACCGCAAGCCTCTGTAGCCACCAAAAACCAATCGGGACCCTGTTCCGGCACCCTGCCGGAGGGGGGATCCATCACCGGCGGCCATCTTCATCATCCCGGCGCTCTCCATGGCGAGGAGGGAGTAGTTCACCCTCGGGGCTAAGGGTATGTACCAGTAGCTATGTGTTTGATGCCTCTCTCTCTCTCTCTCGTGTTCTTGATTTGGCACGATCTTGATGTATCGCGAGCTTTGCTATTATAGTTGGATCTTATGATATTTGTCCCCCTCTACTCCCTTGTAATGGATTGAGTTTTCACTTTGAAGTTATCTTATCAGATTGAGTCTCTAATGATTTGAGAACACTTGATGTATGTCTTGCGTGGGATAACCGTGGTGACAATGGGTTATTCTATTGATTCACTTGATGTATGTTTTGCTGATCAACTTGCGGGTTCCGCCCATGAACCTATGCATAGGGGTTGGCACACGTTTTCGTCTTGACTCTCCGGTAGAAACTTTGGGGCACTCTTTGAGGTTCTATGTGTTGGTTGAATAGATGAATCTGAGATTGTGTGATGCATATCGTATAATCATACCCACGGATACTTGAGGTGACATTGGAGTATCTAGGTGACATTAGGGTTTTGGTTGATGTGTGTCTTAAGGTGTTATTTTACTATGAACTCTAGGGCTGTTTGTGACACTTATAGGAATAGCCCAATGGATTGATCGGAAAGAATAACTTTGAGGTGGTTTCGTACCCTAACATAATCTCTACGTTTGTTCTCCGCTAGTAGTGACTTTGGAGTGACTCATTGTTGCATGTTGAGGGATAGTTATATGATCCAATTATGTTATTATTGTTGAGAGAACTTGCACTAGTGAAAGTATGAACCCTAGGCCTTGTTTCCTAGCATTGCAATACCGTTTACGCTCACTTTTGTCATTAGTTATCTTGCTGTTTTTATATTTTCAGATTAAAAAAACCTATATCTACCATCCATATTGCACTTGTATCACCATCTCTTCGCCGAACTAGTGCACCTATACAATTTACCATTGTATTGGGTGTGTTGGGGACACAAGAGAGTCTTTGTTATTTGGTTGTAGGGTTGCTTGAGAGAGACCATCTTCATCCTACGCCTCCCACGGATTGATAAACCTTAGGTTATCCACTTGAGGGAAATTTGCTACTGTCCTACAAACCTCTGCACTTGGAGGCCCAACAACGTCTACAAGAAAAAGGTTGTGTAGTAGACATCATTCCCCAACAGTGGCATCCGAGCCAGGTTTATGCGCAGATGTTATATGCACGAGTAGAACACAAGTGAGTTGTGGGTGATACTAGTCATACTGCTTACCAGCATGTCATACTTTGATTCGGCGGTATTGTTGGATGAAGCGGCCCGGACCGACATTACGCGTACGCTTACGCGAGACTGGTTCTACCGACGTGCTTCGCACACAGGTGGCTGGCGGGTGTTAGTTTCTCCAACTTTAGTTGAATTGAGTGTGGCTACGCCCGGTCCTTGTTGAAGGTTAAAACAGCACATACTTGACGAAATATCATTGTGGTTTTGATGCGTAGGTAAGAACGGTTCTTGCTCAGCCCGTAGCAGCCACGTAAAACTTGCTACAACAATGTAGAGGACGTCTAACTTGTTTTTGCAGGGCATGTTGTGATGTGATATGGTCAAGGCATGATGCTAAATTTTATTGTATGAGATGATCATGTTTTGTAACAAAGTTATCGGCAACTGGCAGGAGCCATATGGTTGTCGCTTTATTGTATGAAATGCAATCTCCATGTAATTGTTTTACTTTATCACTAAGAGGTAGCGATAGTCGTAGAAGCAATGGTTGGAGAGACGACAATGATGCTATGATGGAGATCAAGGTGTCGCACCGGTGACGATGGTGATCATGACGGTGCTTTGGAGACGGATATCAAAGGCACAAGATGATGATGGCCATATCATATTGTCGGTGTCAAAACCGGCGGATCTCGGGTAGGGGGTCCCGAACTGGGCGTCTAAGGTTGATGGTAACAGGAGACAGGGGACACAATGTTTACCCAGGTTCGGGCCCTCTCTATGGAGGTACTACCCTACTTCCTGCTTGATTGATCTTGATGAATATGAGCATTACAAGAGTTGATCTACCACGAGATCGTAATGGCTAAAACCCTAGAAGTCTAGCCTGTATGACTGTATCCGTTTTCGGACTAAGCCCTCCGGTTTATATAGACACCGGAGGGGACTAGGGTTGTACAAAGTCGGTTACAGAGAAAGGAATCTTCATACTTGGTCGCCAAGCTTGCCTTTCACGTCGAGGAGAGTCCCACCCGGACACGGGAGAGAGTCTTCTGTCTTGTATCTTCACAGCCCATTAGTCCCGCCCATGTCCAACAGGCCGGACGCCCGAGGACCCCTTAGTCTAGGACTCCCTCAGTAGCCCCTGAACCAGGCTTCAATGACGAGGTGTCCGGCGCGCAGATTGTCTTCGGCATTGCAAGGCGGGTTCCCTTTTCCGAATACTCCAAGATAGTCTTCGGACACAACGAATGTGTACGGAGCTGCAACACAAGTACCACACACACAACCGTAGAGAGTGTAATATCTCACGAGTCCTATCTGCTGACAACTTTCCGTAACGTGACATCACGCTTGCCCGATCATTATTTCGAACCGTTTCTTGTCCTGCTGTTCCATGTTTCGAGGCGCGGCTTTTATTGGCACGTCTTGTCGAAGCAGAGATCGTGTCCCCTTACTGCGGGATTCTCATCAATATGAGCGTGGGTAACCCAACCGTTCCACTGGGAAGATTCCTTAAGAATATGCTGGTTTTCAGGCTTAGGAGGAAGCGTTCGATACCCATTGCCTTTATAAAGGAGCCAAGGGCCATCTCTGTTTACGCCAAACCTCTCCTCAGCCTTTCCAACCTCAAGTTCTAGCACCCATGGTTCGACTTCATTGCTTCAAGCTTCCCAATCATGTCCGGACCTAGCCCACAGGGCCGACGGATGGCTTCCTCTGTTACAGAGGAGGACATTGCGAAGCTTCGGGCGGCCGGATACCTGACCGCGGAGATCCCCCACAGGCTTCCTGCTCAAGGACAGGTTATTCCGACTCCCAGATCCGGCGAGAGGGTCGTATTCATCTCTCACTTCCTCCGAGGGCTAGGGTTCGCTCTTCACCCCTTCGTCCGGGGGCTCATGTTTTATTACGGACTAGATTTTCACGATCTAGCCCTAGATTCTTTCCTCCATGTCTCGGCGTTCATCATCACGTGTGAGGCCTTCCTCCGAATTCCTCCACACTTCATCTTATGGCTCAAGACCTTTAGTGTGGAGCCGAAGGTGGTCGACGGGAAACCGGCGGAGTGCGGCGGTGCTGTAGTGAGCAAGCTTACCAATACTCTCTCGCCAAAAGGCTCTTTCACTGAAACTTCCAACCAATGGCAGCGGGAGTGGTTTTATGTCACGGAACCCCGTGGTACCAAGTGGGCGGCTGTCGGTGTCAAAACCGGCGGATCTCGGGTAGGGGGTCCCGAACTGTGCGTCTAAGGCGGATGGTAATAGGAGGCGGGGGGCACAATGTTTACCCAGGTTCGGGCCCTCTCGATGGAGGTAATACCCTACTTCCTTCTTGATTGATCTTGATGATATGAGTATTACAAGAGTTGATCTACCACGAGATCGTGTAGGCTAAACCCTAGAAGCTAGCCTATGGTATGATTGTTGTTGTCCTACGGACTAAACCCTTCGGTTTATATAGACACCGGAGGGGGCTAGGGTTACACAGAGTCGGTTACAAGGGAGGAGATCTACATATCCGTATTGCCAAGCTTGCCTTCCACGCCAAGGAGAGTCCCATCTGGACACGGGACGAAGTCTTCAATCTTGTATCTTCATAGTACAACAGTCCGGCCAAAGGATATAGTCCGGCTGTCTGAGGACCCCTAATCCAGGACTCCCTCAGTAGCCCCTGAACCAGGCTTCAATGACGATGAGTCCGGCGCGCAGATTGTCTTCGGCATTGCAAGGCGTGTTCCTCCTCCGAATACTCCATAGAAGATTTTGAACACAAGGATAGTGTCCAGCTCTGCAAAACAAATTCCACATACCACCATAGAGAGAATAGCATTTCCACAAATCTAATCCGCTGACGCATTTTGCAGCATGACAACACACCACGGCCCGGTCATTATTCGAACCGTTTTTCACAACCAGCCACAGCACGTATTGTGAGGCAGTTTCCTTGGCACGTCTTGTCGAAGCAGAGATCGTGTCCCCTTATCACGGGATTCTCATCAATACGGGTGTGGGTAACCCAACCGCGCCATCAATTACGGCGCTTGGGGAATAAGAGGTTTTACCAGGCAAGTGGGAAGGCGCAGAATCCCCGCTGCCTTTATAAGGGGATAAGGACTCCCTTTCGCACCCATGCTTTCTACTTCCCGATTCATTCCCTTCCGCTCAAGCTCCAGCGCCCAAGCGTTCGTCTTCTCTGCCCACAAAAGGTCTTCCGAAGATGTCTAGATCCGGAGCAGGAGGCAAATGGATGGCCTCTACCGTCCGAGAGAAGGATATCAAAAAGCTTCGGGAGGCCGGGTACCTGGACAAGAAAATCAGCCACCGTCTCCCGACGGCGGGACAAATCGTCCCTACTCCGGAACCCCACGAGAGGGTTGTATTCCTCCCTCACTTTGTCTGCGGGAGGGTTTCCCCTCCACCCGTTCGTTCGCAGCATCATGTATTATTATGGGATCGATCTTCACGATCTGTCTCCTAATTCCTTCCTCAACATCTCGACATTCATTGTCGTGTGCGAGGCTTTTCTCCGCATTTCGCCGCACTTCGGTTTATGGCTGAAGATTTTTAATGTGAAGCCCAAGGTGGTGGGCGGCGAGCACGCCGAGTGCGGGGGCGCCATGGTGAGCAAGATGCCCAACGTCATATGGCCAACGAGAACCTTTAATGATTCTGTCAAGGAGTGGCAACAGCAGTGGTTTTATATCACCGAGCCGCGCGGCACAGAGTGGGCCGCCTCTCCCGAGTTCCAATCTGGCGCCCCCCTGCGGCTTACATCCTGGCTCAAGAAAGGTCTAGACTGGTCCTCGTCCGATGAACTGTCGGTGCTCCAGACGCGCGTTGGAGATATGGGAGACAAGAACATTGAACTTGTCAATGTGGTCCAGGTGATGTTAGTTCGCCGGATCTTGCCTTGTCAGCACCGGACTTGCAATTTAAGGGAATTCGATCCGGCCAGGCACCAAACCTTGCGAGAGCTTTTCGGCTCCTCGCACAAGGATATTTGGAAGGTGCTTTTGAAGTCCAGCAAATCGTGGCCGGACTCCGCCGAGGACCGCGGGTACCAACTGTCCCGCCCTGCAAGTTCAGTGAGTTATCAAACTTTTCTATCCGCGTAACCCAAAGGAAGCGCTTAACGTGTTTTATACAACTCTCCCAGGGCTGGACGAAGAAGGCAGAGCGGATCCATTGTCCGGCCCCGCTGCCCGAAGAACCGGCCATCCCACTTCTGGCGAACATGCCGGTCCCGGCGCCTTACAAGGTGCCGAAGAAGACGGCCGAGACGGAGGCCAAAAAGACCCGGGGCGGCCTTTGTCGCCGCGGCACTTTGGACACAGTATCCGAAGGCTCCAATGCCCATTCTGCCTCCGAAGAGGACGAGGAGGAGGAGGAAGATGAATCCCCTACGGGGGGAAGAAAGAAGAGGACGACCTCCGTACATTTGGAGGCTGAGCTGCCCAAAAGGGGAAAGGCTCCTCTTCCGGAGGAGTCCACTGCCGCTGCCGACAGCGGCCCGGCATGGGATCCCAGGGCCCAGCCCCTGGTGAACTTGTAAGTATATAAAATCCGAGTACGTTTTAAGCGTCCGGACTTATCGTGGCATAGTATTTTAACCTAAGCCATATTTTTTGTAGTCCGGCGAGGTCCCGTACCAAACAATCCTCATCAGAGGACTTGCTGAGCTCAAATGCTATGGAGAGCGGGACGCCCCCAAAGGCCCCTTCCTCCAAACAGGTGCATAACACCGAGGCTTCGTCCCAGAAGGACCCCGACCAAGGAGGAAAGGGAAAAACCGTGAAGGCAGCGCCTGGAGGTCAAATCTCAGGGGCCGGACACATGGGGGAAAAGATTCCCATGGGAGCTGACGGTGGGGGCGATCCTGAGTTCGGCTCCCAGCCGGATGCGATTCCAGAGACCTATACGGCTCCAGAATCAAGCAGGCAGCCTCCCTCGGCTGGAGGGGGCGTGCCTGTTCCATCGGCGACCTCTGTCCAACCAGAAGTGGCAGATATTTTTTTGGTGGCGTTGAAAAACGCCTCCATCGTTGATGAACACCGTGACCTTATGGGTGCGGTGATTGAGAAGATCCAGTCAACTGAGAGTGGACTGAATGAAGCCTGTATCAGCCTTATAAGAGGCTTTGAGGTATGTTTTATGAGTTGTCGAAGAGTGTCATAGTATAGATAGTAGCCCCTGATACACTGTTCGGTGAAAGAAAGAACCGGACAGGGGATCGAATTTATGATCGCAGGAAGACTCATTGAATGATATTGATTTCTCTTCTGTTATAAGCAGGAGTCTGTAGCGGCTGCTGCCTCTCGTACTGCGGAGATCTCCGGACTGAATCAAAGTCTGGAGCGGGCCATAGAAGAACTTGGCCAATTGAGAATGCAGTTGAGAGATAAACAAGGTATGCACAAGCTTTGCTCGCGTTTATTGCGGATGAATGTTCAGTATGAAATAAGCTTCATAATTTGTGCTAGGGATTGTGACCGAAGTCGAGGCCCTTAAAAAGGCCGTGGCCGAGGCCGAGAAAAAGGCAGCCACAAAGTGGACTCTTCGTGAGAAGCACGAGGCCAGGGTTATTAAAGCTGAGCAGGAGCTGCAAGAGGCCGTGAGGAAATGTGAGACCTTGGAGCAGAGTTTAACGGAGAAAGAATGCAAACTCACCAAGGCACATCAGGCCACGAGCGATGCCCGGGGGGAAACCCAAAGCGCCCTGCAGGGGATCCAAGAGGCGAGAAAGATCGCGGCGGGTAAGGATTTTTCCATGTAAAGCAAGTATTTGAGGGGAAAACTATGTTTCTAATTTTGAATCCGGATTTCTCAGGGGTATTTGCCGAGCTACCTCGCAGCATATCAGATGCCGCCTAATTCTACCGAGCCGAGCGGTGCCTTTTGCCGATCAACTGAAACAGCTGATCGAACTGCATAAGGCGGCGGAACAAGCCATGAAAGATTTGGTTATCCGGCTATGGCCTGCCGAGCCGATTCCAAGCAGCTACTTCGGGCTCGTGAAGCAGCTTGTAAGCGCTTGCCCTCGACTTGACGTCATCAAGCGGTCGGTTTGTATAGAAGGTGCGCGAATGGCCTTCGCCCGCGCAAAGGTGCACTGGGGGAAGATGGATGCTGAAAAGCTGATGACCGAAGGACCTTCAGAGGGGAAGGAGCACCGTAAGCCTGAATTGTATTATGAGAGTGTCCGGAAAGGACCCTATCTTGCAGCGGAGCTATGTACCAAGGACATTATATTCCCATGAATGCAAATGATGTTGTCCTTTGTAATGTTTGAACAAGGTCATTGATTTATTTCCTGTTATATAAAAGATTGGGACATTTACATCTGTGCCCCTAACTCGAACCCACTACTCAGTTTTGCCCCTAGTTTTCGGGTATGCTCAGTTTTGCCCCTCTGCCGTCAGTGCCACTTATAGAAATGCCCCTCCGCTCCGTTTCCGTCCAGTCAAGGCTGTTTGACCGCTAACTTGTCGTCAGTTTGACATATTTGCCCCTCTTTCTTACATGTGGGTCCTCTCTTACCTCTTCGCTTCACTCTCTCTCTGTGCTCTTTCTCTCGCTTGACCCTAACCCTAGCTCTCTCTTCCCCAAATCGCTCCCTCACCTGAACCCTAGCGGCTTCGATCCCCACCATGGAAAACTCCAGATAAATGGCGGGCACGGTGGAGATTCGGTGGACCTGACTCTTTACGTGACCTGTGCTGCGATTCGGAGCCAACCGCTGCGGATGGAGGTCGACGGTGGTTGCGGCGCCGGCGGCGGCCATGAAAGGAGCACAAATCCGAAGGGGTAAGTGCAGTACTTTCAGATCTGAAGCCTGCTATACGTATTGTAGTTCGATTTGATTCCTAGTGTTCATCTGCGTTCGTAGTGCTCATTTGGTTCGATTGTTTTTCCTGTTTTCATTGTCAGTCGTAGGGTGGACTATATATGTTTGGATTGTAGAATGGAAACAACTCTCCTAGTTCCTGCCGGTACAAAAGCAGGGAACATTTCCTTTGGTAGTGGAGAGCACACTGAAGTTTGTGCAGTTTAGATCTCAAATCTGTGCTAAATACCCGTGGGGAATACATGATGCAGTTGAATTCAGGTACTGGGATATTGATAGTTCAGTTTGGGTCCCATTCCAATGTGATGCTGAGTTAGAAAAAATGTTTAGAATTCATGCTCATTTCCCAGTCAAATTGGAAATCAATGTCATACAAAGAAAAAGAGGATTGACAGAGAGCAGTGGCAGAAAATCACAATCTACTAATTCTAGAGGTAGGAGTAGAATATCCAGGGGGAGAAAAACAAGTGTTAGTAGTCAGAAGAGAGCTTTAGATGCAGGAGAGAGCTCTATGCAGGTACCACGAACACCATCAGAGCAAGTGCCTATTTATACAGGTCCTACTCAGAGCAGAGATTCTGTTGATCCAAGTATTGAGGAGGGACTTCCTGATGACTGGCCTACAGATGATGAGGATGAAAGGCTTTTCCCTCAGTTTGTTACAAAACAGAAGGCCAAGAAGACAGATGATGATGGGGATGAAGATTATATGCCACCACCAGAAGAAATGTTTGATGAGCCAGGTGAAGATGAGTTGGAGGAGGACCAGGACATGGGATATAGTGAGGATTCTGATGATGGAAGGCCAGATGTGCAGTACAACAGAGATGATCCTTCTTTAAAAGAAGGAACTATATTTTCCAGTGCTTTAGACTGTAGGAATGCACTAGCTACATTTTCAATTAAAACTCAGAGTGAGTATGTAGTAGACAAGAGTGATCCTACCAGGTTGACTGTTCATTGTGCTTATAAGAGGTGTAGATGGAGGATGCATGCCTCCTTAATGAGAAATAGCTCATTGTTTCAGGTACAAACAGTAGGTGCATATGTAGTTACATTGCAAATATTTTTCAGTTATTTGTTGCATCAAGTATGTCTGACATGTAATTTAACTTTCAATATTGCAGGTCAAAGTGAACCAGTCTGCACATACTTGTCCAAGTGTAAGCAGAAGGCAAAGACTGAAGTCAGCTAAGTGCAGATGGGTTGCTGATGCAGTGAAGCATTGGGTTTTAGAGGATTCAGAGGTTGGAGTTACAGAGTTGAAAAAGAACCTGAAGAAAAAATATGGCCTGCAAGTCCCATACATGAGAGTGTTCTATGGAAAGCAGATGGCACTGGACAACATTTATGGTAAGTGGACTGACTCATTTCAATTGTTGTACACTTACAAGGCAGAAGTTGAGAAAGCATCTCCTGGAAGTGTAGTTAACATTGACAAGCACACTGTAGAGTACAAAATAGCTGGAAAAACTAGACAAAAAGAGTGCTTTATAAGAGTGTTTGTTTCTTTCAAAGCATGCTGGCAGGGTTTTTTAGATGGATGTAGGCCCTATCTTGCAGTAGATGGCATAGCACTGAATGACAGATATAAAGGCCAACTTGTGAGTGCATGTGCAGTCGATGCTTGCAACTGGATCTTCCCAGTAGCAGTTGGAGTTGTTGAGTCTGAAAATACAGATAGTTGGACATGGTTTTTCCAGAATTTAAAAGAACTAATAGGACATCCACCAGGTCTTGTCATCCACACAGATGCATGCAAAGGACTAGAGACTGCTGTTGAAGATGTATTCACAGGAGTTGAGCACAGGGAATGCATGAGGCATTTGGCAGCTAATTTCTCCAAAAAATTTAGAGGAAAGTTTTTTGATGATAATTTGTGGCCTTGTTCATTGACATATAGCATGAAAAAACACAATTATCATCTTAGACAGCTATACAGCAAACCTGGTGTCCAAGAGTACCTAGAAGAGCATCATAGCAAACTATGGGCCAGGGCCTTGTTCAATGAAATATGCAAAGTTGATTATGTCAATAACAATTTAGCTAAGTCATTCAATTCCAAATTTAAGAAGTGGAAGGGGGTACACATTGTGGACTTGCTTGACAAAATTAGGCAGTTCATAGTGGAAAAGTTTGACTTGAGACAGCAGATTGCAGCTGGGACATACAATGGGCACATCATAATCCCAAAAATCATGATTATGCTTCATGCAAAATCAAAAGACCTTGATATGTCCATAGTGAAAAGAAGCACATTTGAGGCAGAGATTACTGCAATTGACAAGGAAAAAAGAGAGTGGAGATATCTTGTTAATTTGCAAACACATACTTGTAGTTGTAGAAAGTGGCAAATAACAGGACAACCACACATACATGCATTGTACTTTATCACTTCAATGAGAGGTCCAGTTAGTGAGATTGATCAGTATGTTCATGAGTATTTCTCTGTGGCAAAATTCAAGGCTACTTATGCTGATAATCTGCTACTTCTGGAGGGCAAGCAACAATGGGATGTTGTAGACCCAGGATTTAAACTGAGTGCTCCATTGCAAAATAGGCCACCTGGTAGACCTAGGAAGACAAGAATTAGGGCTAAATCAGAGGGAAAAGGACTTGGAGGAAGAAATAATAAGTGTTCAAGATGTGGGAAGCTTGGGCACAAAGGCAGCCACTACAAACTGTCCATTGACCCTGCATTTGGAGAGGAAGAACATTGGGGTGCTGATAATGCCAATGATGAACCTCTGGCTAAAAATGATGAAGCAACTGATGTTGCTACTGATGCAATAACTGCTACTAATGAAACTATGGCAGATGGTGCTACTGATGATGTAAATGCAAATGAAAGTGCTGGAGATGATGCAAATGCAGATGCAAGTGTTGAAGATGCTGCTAATGCAAATGCAACCGTTGGAGATGATGTAAGTGAAAAAAATGCAGGTGCTGGAGATGCTGCTAATGCAAATGCAACTTCTGCAGATGCAACAACTGCCAGTAGTGCAATCAGGTACTTTTTTGGTTTATTTTTGAAGTTATTTCCTAAATTCTTCAATGTTTGCTAACTGGCCTTTCCAATTTATTTGTGACTTTGCAGCCCAAGAAAGAACTACAAAAGACCAGCTGAGAGGGGACAGTCACCACATAAGAAGAAGTTCAAAATTGCAGAAGAGGAGATTATAGGTTCTGTCACTGGAAGCAATAATCCTACCAGTTCTTCTACTCCAAACAAGGCTGTGAGCAAAACTGTGAGCACCAGGAGGAGTTCTAGGGTGTGAAAACTGTAAGGTCATGTAATAAATTTGTTGTGGCACAATGTTGTGAACTCTCTTATGTCTCAATGTGATCATGTCCTATGTTTGGTCTAGTTGCTAGTGTGCCCATTTAGCTGTCATTTTTGTCACATTACTACTGCACTGTCAAGTTTTGTCACATTACTACATTGCTACAAAATGGAACACAATATACTCATAATAGCAAACTCATTTCCAGTTAAAACTTGTCACATTACACCAGATGAAACTCATTTCCAATGTGCTTTGGAACAAATATAACTAATTAAGATAGCTCACATAGCAATACATTACATTTCATTAAATACCATAATCCAGCTAGTATGGATTCTTAAACCACTCAGAACAAACTGATGCCAAAATGCTAATGCAAATTACTATGAGAAATCCCCATGTTTACATAAGTTCATTTCTCTTCTTGATCTTCAACTTGAGTTTCTTGTTCTTCTCTATTAAGTACATCAACCTCCTCTCCAAATGATGGGACTTTAGCCAGCTTTTCTCCAATCCAGCATGAAGTTCCTCAAATGCACGAGCAACACAATCTGTGGGAGGGGGATCAATCCAAACTACCCAGTCGCATTCATCAGGGAGCTGCAGAATTAATCTTACATTATACAACAAAAAATTGGCAAATAATGACAGCAAAATGAGAGGACAGACAGAGCGGGAATGAGAGGTAATCTTCCATCTAGGGGGCAGCCTAAGAATCTTCTTCTCGTGCTTGCACCTCCCCAGGCGACGCGACGAGCGGGGATGAGACCGTGCCCTGCGCACCGCCGCGTCATGCTCATCTCCAGCCCAGAGAATGACGGATGTGGGAGGTAGAACTCAGATTGAAACTGAACAATCCCAACACCATCGACCTAAACGCAGGAAATCCCCAATCCGATGAACCCTAATTGGGACAGAAATCCCCCCAGATCGATCCACCGACGAGCCACACTTACCTCGCAAGCCACCGACGAGCTCGACGTGGACATGCCGCCGCCCTCCAAATCGACCCACCGTCGGCCTCTGAATCCTGCTGCGGTCGCTCTCTCCCCTCTCCAAATCGAGCCGTCGAGAGGTTGAAGAAGAACAGAGAGAGAGTGAAGCGAAGAGGTAAGAGAGGGCCCACATGTAAGACAGAGGGGCAAATATGTCAAACTGACGGCAAGTTAGCGGTCAAACAGCCTTGACTGGACGGAAACGGAGCGGAGGGGCATTTCTATAAGTGGCACTGACGGCAGAGGGGCAAAACTGAGCATACCCGAAAACTAGGGGCAAAACTGAGTAGTGGGTTCGAGTTAGGGGCAGAACTAGAATTGTCCCTAAAAGATTACCCTCCTGTGCGGCCGTTTTATATGTTAAATCTGAGAGTTGGCCAGTCGTCGGCTTCTGCCCCCACGTAAGAAGTACGGGGGTGTTCGGGATAAACCTGAGCACTCTTTATCCCAGTTTTGGGTCCTTCGAAGGAGGTGCTCAGCACAACGAACCAGGCAATCAGACAATAGGGCTTTATCACTCTCACTTAGCCATAGGAGCTTTAGTAAGGTAGGCGCATCCCCTGGTGTTCAGAAGACCATACTAGGGGCTCTGTAAGCACCTGATCGATGAAAAAACTGATCCATCGCACGCTGCATTGGTTATGGCATTATGCGGGAGAAATCCTTAAAGATTTTACGACCTCTCGAACAGCTGACCAGCTCTCGCCATATCATGACAGTCAGTTTTCGGCTTTCTCTACTGAGGTGCTCGTCCGGAAGAACCGGAACACAATCGCAGTAGTTCTCCCAGTGCTACCTTAGCCGATATAGCGGAACGTAAGGTACCAAAACATGGGAGCCGGACAAACCCAACTATTGACCCAAGACATGATTCGGAGCTGATGCATATAATGCTATAGGTTCAGGGTGCCGAACTTCCATGAAGGTGTTCGGACTTTATTGCCTTATTATGGGTAAAACGAAGTCCCTGGCATATTTTAAGGCATATCGCTGTGTACGGATGCCACTTGACAAAAGAATTTCGATCAGAAATAACAGCAGGTAAACGTCATATAAATCCACATGTTGTATTTGAATAGTACGTCTATGCGTATGAGTACAAGTAATGTGATAGAAACGGAATATGATTGCGGAACCTGCTGAGACCAGGGGGGAAGAAGCTGAGTGCGGATCCGTGATATAGCCGGATGGTCATTGCGGGGAATGTCTAAGGATTCCCTTGTGCGTTCAAGCTGCCTCCGTATAGCCCGTCCTGGTCGGCGCAAAGGTGAACCTGCGTAGGAAATGTAAGAAATATTTGCGTGCCGGAGAGCGGTTGAGCCGCTGAGCTCGGCCTGTCCTGGCCTTCGCCGGAGTGTTTAATTGATCTCTGGACGAGCCGGGCTATCCTTCCACGAAGCAGTTCGGAGTCCCTTGACGGTGTCCGGGAGCCTGGACGTCGACTCGAGGTTCGGCTGCAAGGTGCTGCTCATTGCTTCTGCTACTAAAGTAGTGGTGTATTTGTTTGTGCCGGGGGAACGTTCGGCCTTGCCATTGACCGTGATGACGCCGCGTGGACCGGGCATCTTGAGCTTACGGTAGGCATAATGTGGCACCGCGTTGAATCGAGCGAACGCGGTTCGTCCGAGCAGTGCCTGATAATCACTGCGGAAAGGGACGATTTCGAAGATTAACTCTTCGGTACGGTAATTTTCTGGTGATTCAAAGACTACCTCAAGGGCAATGGAGCCTGTACAGCTGGCTTCCACACCTGGTATAATGCCTCTGAAAGTGGCTTTAGTGGGTTTGATCGCCGAATGATCGATGCCCATCTTGCGCACTGTGTCCTGGTAAAGCAGATTTAGGCTGCTGCCTCCGTCCATAAGGACTCGAGTGAGGTGGAACCCGTCTATTATTGGGTCGAGGACCAGTGCGGTTGGATTGCCATGATTGGCGTTAACCGGACGATCCGTGCGGTTGAAGGTGACCGGCCCTAGTTTATATTGTGGGACGACTAGTTCCGTTAAGTCGGCATCCCTAAGGGTGCATATCCGGTCCGACTTGGTAATTTGGGTGGTATTTACCACATTCACCGATTGAATATGCGGGGGAAATTTCTTTTGCCTTCCCGTATTCAGTGATCTGGGCTCTTCGTCGCCATCATCGCTTTGGGACCCCCCTTCTCCGTCTTTGGCGCTTGCCCTGCCGTGTTGTTTGAAGACCTAGCATTCTCTGTTGGTATGGGTGGCTGGCGCTCCTGGGGTGCCATGAATTTGGCATTGGCGATCGAGTATGCGGTCCAAACTGGATGGACCCGGATTATTATTTTTGAGTGGCCCCTTCCGCTGACCAGACTTTGAGCCCCTGAATCCGGCATTGACTGCCGTATCTTTGGCGTTTTCACCATATTTGCGGCGCTTGTGTTTGTTGCGTCGTGGTTCGCCGTTGCTATCCCTGGCCTTTGATGTGCCAGGTTTGCTTGCTGTATTGTTACTACGAGCCAACCAGCTATCTTCGCCCGCACAAAAGCGGGTCATAAGTGTCGTGAGGGCTGCCATGGATTTTGGCTTCTCTTGACCGAGGTGTCGGGTGAGCCATTCGTCACGGATGTTATGTTTAAATGCCGCTAAGGCCTATGCATCCGGACAGTCGACAATTTGGTTTTTCTTAGTTAGGAACCAGGTCCAGAATTTCCTGGCCGATTCCCCTGGCTGCTGAGTTATATGACTTAAATTGTCAGCATCCGGCGGTCGCACATAAGTGCCCTGGAAATTGTCCAAGAATGCATCTGCCAGGCTCTCCCAATTTCCGATGGAGTTTGCCGGCAAGCTATTAAGCCAATGCCGAGCCGGCCCTTTGAGTTTTAGCAGGAGATACTTGATGGCATGTAGGTCATCCCCGCGGGCCATGTGAATGTGGAGGAAGAAGTCTTCTATCCATACCGCGGGGTCTGTAGTACCATCATATGATTCAATGTTTACTGGTTTAAATCCTTCTCGGAATTCGTGGTCCATTACTTCATCAGTGAAGCATAGGGGGTGTGCGGCACCTCTGTGCCGGGCTATATCACGACGCAGTTCTTGTCTGCTATGTTCGGCCTGGCCGGATTTGTTTTTAGTGTATCCGGCGTGACGATCATCGTCACGTGTTGGGGCGCGACCCCGTGATCCGTATATCGACCTTGCATGTTTTGTTTTGTTTTCCAATACGTCTCGCAGGTCCCGCGTGTTGCCCCGGGGCTTGGTATTTTTGTTTGAATGGCGGCGGGGTGTGGGCTGGACTTCAGGCTGAAATGCCTCTCTGTCTCGGCCACGAGGTGGCCGATCAGCCGCATCATACGCTGGTGATGTAGGTTTCAATGCTTCCTCCTCGAGTTGAGGTAGCAACCTGCGCTTTGGGTAACTCTTGGTTGGGCGCTCGAGTTCGTATTCCTCGGCTGCCAGGACTTCAGTCCAGCTATCCGCTAGCAGATCTTGATCGGCTCGAAGCTGTTGTTGCTTTTTCTTCAGGCTGTTTGCTCTGGCTATAAGCCGGCTCTTGAAGCGCTCCTGCTCGACGGGATCCTCAGGCACGACAAATTCTTCGTCGTTGAGGCTCACTTCGTCTTCGGAGAGAGGCAAGTAATTGTCATCCTCTGATTCTCCGTTTGCTGCCTGTTCCGGAGGGCTAACTTGTTCATCCTCCCACTCGAGGTCTGGCTGGAGGCGATTATCGTCGTCTTTGGCACTATCCGGAGCGTTATTGTCTCTTGTGCCGGTATCGCTGCTTTTGCTATGGCGAGACTTAGAGCGGCACCACTGATGTCGGTGCTTGGGTTGCTTCTTGGAGGGATTATTCTCCGTTGTCTTATCGCCATCCCCTTCTTTGGGGGTGTCCACCATGTATATGTCATACGATGAGGTGGCAGTCCAGCGCCCTATGGGCGGTGGTTCTTGTTCGTCTCCTGCATCGTCGTCCATACCGTCGATGTCTTCGGAGCCGAAGTCGAGCATGTCCGTTAAATCGTGGACAGTGGCTACTAAGTGGGTGGTGGGTGGGGAGCGAATTTCTCCGTCGTCCGCATCCCATTCTAGCCGGTCATAGTTCGGCCAAGGGTCTCCCGACAGGGAGAGAGACTTCAACGAGTTTAGTACGTCGCCAAGAGGCGAGTGCTGAAAGATATCCGCGGAGGTAAACTCCATGATCGGTGCCCAATCGGATTTGATGGGCACGGACACAAGCGGCTCGGAGTCCGTGGCCGGGGACGAATCCAACGATTCGGCAACACGGGTCTCGTAGGAGGTGAAGTCAGTATTCGGCGCTATCGCCACTGAGTGTGCAGTCTCCGTGGCGGGGTCCATCCACCCGTCCACAGATGGCGCAATTTGTTCCGGATTGAGGGCCGGAGTAGTTGCAGGTGTGATCTCCCGAACACTGTCCGACGGCCGAGCTAAATCATGCTCGTCGTGATATTGTGGCGCACCTGACATGGGCTCGAATCCGTCGAAGATCAAGTCTCCGCGGATGTCGGCAGTATAGTTCAAGTTTCCAAACCTGACCTGATGGCCAGGGGCGTAGCTATCGATCTGCTCCAGATGGCCAAGAGAGTTAGCCCGCAGTATGAAGCCGCCGAATACGAAGATCTGTCCGGGGAGGAAAACCTCCCCCTGGATCGCATCGTTGCCGATGATCGAAGGAGCCATCAAACCTTATCGTGACGGCACAGTGGAACTCTCAATGAAAGCACCAATGTCGGTGTCAAAACCGGCGGATCTCGGGTAGGGGGTCCCGAACTGTGTGTCTAAGGCGGATGGTAACAGGAGGCGGGGGACACAATTTTTTACCCAGGTTCGGGCCCTCTCGATGGAGGTAATACCCTACTTCCTTCTTGATTGATCTTGATGATATGAGTATTACAAGAGTTGATCTATCACGAGATCGTGGAGGCTAAACCCTAGAAGCTAGCCTATGGTATGATTGTTGTTGTCCTACAGACTAAACCCTCCCGTTTATATAGACACCGGAGGGGGCTAGGGTTACACAGAGTCGGTTACAAGGGAGGAGATCTACATATCCGTATTGCCAAGCTTGCCTTCCACGCCAAGGAGAGTCCCATCCGGACACGGGACAAAGTCTTCAATCTTGTATCTTCATAGTCCAACAGTCCGGCCAAAGGATATAGTCCGGCTGTCCGTGGACCCCCTAATCCAGGACTCCCTCAGCGGCCATACCTCGTTCCGTTCTGGCCCTCCGTTACAGCTTGCATCACGGATTAATAAGGGGCTGGACTGGGGATCTGTTGATGAAGTGCAGACTCTACAGAGCCGCATCCGAACCCTCCTTGAGAAGGACATCGATCTTGTCGGCGTGATTCAAGTAATGCTAGTCCGTCGAGCCCTGCCATGCCAGCGTAGGCCTCTCCGCATGTGGGAGTTTAATCCGGAAGGACCACGGACCCTCCAACACTTCTTCGGCACTACGCACGAAGGGATGTGGAAGTTGTTTTTCGGGAAACGAAAACAGTGGCCGGACACCACCGAGGACAGCGGCCTCGACTGCAACCATCCGGATACCCCGGTAAGCGCTCAACTCCCGAACACTTTGTAGTTGAGTATGCAGTAATATGTTACTGAGAAAACTATCTTCTTCCAGGGCTGGATAAAGAAAGCGGAGCGAATTAGGTGTTTGGCCCCCCTCCCCGAAGACTCAGAGGATCCCGTACTAACAAGGATGCTGGCCCCGGCACCATACCAGATGCTTGTGGAGGAGGACAAGGCGGAAAGCGGGAGGACCAAAGGTGGCCTCCATCCCGAAGGTATATCAGACATTGTGTCCGGGGGAATCAAAATTCCATCGTCCGAAGACAAAAGTGAAGGAGAAGTCAACGTCTCTTCACCCCATGGTAAGAAAAGGGCTGCCTCCGAAGGTTGGGAGAAAAGGGCTCCTAAGCGAGGCAAGGTGCCCCAGTCGGGCGGATCGGGCTTGGAGGACGGTGTCTTCGCACAGTCCCATGATGAGGACAAGCCTCTAGCCGGATCGTAAGTGAACAAGGATGTTTTTAAACGTATCCCGTTCCTTTCCTGTTACCAAGGTAACATCTAGAATATATGTTTTTGCAACTAGGCAAATAGTATTCTTCACCAATCCTCCTCCTCGGGAGATCTTCTTCCGGAGATGATGGAAAGCGAGACACCACCACCGGTCTCCTCGCCCAATAAGGCGGACGACTTTGAAGTGTCATCCCGGAGAGTCTCTCCTGATCAACAAGTGGTGCGAGGGGTGATGAAGACACTACCCGAAGGTGATACTTCGGCAGCCCAGGATCCGGGGGCCAATAATAAAGGCCCCGGGCTGTCCGGTTTACAATCGGAGACGGCTCTGGGGACAGATAAACGGATCCCTTCGAAGGGAGGCCATACTCCTACAACAGCTTCCGGAGGTCCAGAAGCGCTGGATATATTGACGAACATGCTGCGACGGGCGTCCGTCTCGGAGGAACATCGTACCTTGATGGGTATGGTGGTTGAAAAGGTTCTGTCCGCGAAAAGCGGATTGAATGAAGCCTGCACGAGCCTGTTAAGAGGCTTCGAGGTTTGTGCTAAAAATCTTTGAGTGTGTTTTACTCACAAACTGCACCCGTGTATAGGTATTAGCCCCTGAGACTCTGATTGGCTACCCAAGGGAGGCGATCAGAGGATCAAGAAAATATGCCCAGGGAATAATCTGATTACTTGGAACACAGGCTGTTACCTCCCTGGCGACTGCCCGAACTACGGAGGTTGCAGATCTGTAGTGGAAGCTTGATGTAGCGGATGATGACATTACGCTTATCAATAGGCGGCTTGACGAGGTGCAAGGTATGTCTCGGGGGTAGTCATTACATGGACGTGCTTGTAATTGATCATGACGCTAAGAATTGTATACTGAAATATGCATGACTGCAGATGGTGCCGCTGCGGTCGAGATCCTTCGGGCTGAGCTCGCCCGGGCCAAGGAGCGGGCCCGGATTGATAATGCGGCTGCCGAGAAGGCATCTGCCGAGTTAAAGGCCGAACAGGTGATAACCCACAAGTATAGGGGATCAATTGTAGCCTCTTTCGATAAGTAAGAGTGTCGAACCCAACAAGGAGCTAAAGGTAGAACAAATATTCCCTCAAGTTCTATCGACTACCGATACAACTCTACGCACGCTTAACGTTCGCTTTACCTAGAACAAGTATAAAACTATAAGTACTTTGTAGGTGTTTTTGGATAGGCTTGCAAGAATATAAAGAGAGCGTAAATAAAAACTAGGGGCTATTAAAGTAAAGACACAATAAAGTAAATATAGCGAGTGTGGAAAAGTGGTGGTAGGAGTTGCGAAATTGCCCCTTAAGCAATTGACTACTTTACTAGACCGATAGCAAGTTTCATGTGGGAGAGGCCACTGCTAGCATGTTATCCCTTACATGGAATTCTATGCGCTTATGATTGGAACTATTAGCAAGCATCCGCAACTACTAACGTTCATTAAGGTAAAACCCAACCATAGCATTAAGATATATTGGTCCCCCTTCAATCCCGTATGCATCAATTTCTATGCTAGGCTGAAGCTTCTGTCACCCTTGCCCTCCAATACATAGTCCTATCAACATACAACTAACCCTATGGTGTGATCCACGCGCGCGCTCATATGATGGGCACCAAAGGACAGCAACATAACCACAAGCAATTTAAATCAATCATAGCAATTCATCAACCACCGATAGGACAACGAAAATCTACTCAGACATCATAGGATGGCAACACATCATTGGATAATAATATGAAGCATAAAGCACCATGTTGAAGTAGAGGGTACATCGGGTTGCGGGAGAGTGGACCGCTGTAGATAGAGGGGGGAAGGTGATGGAGATGTTGGTGAAGATGGTGGAGGTGTTGGTGAAGATCGCGGTGATGATGATGGTAGCCACGGCGGCGTTCCGGCGCCACCGGAGGAGAGGGGGAGAGGGCCCCCCTTCTTCCTCTTCTTCCTTGACCTCCTCCCTAGATGGGAGAAGGGTTTCCCCTCTGGTCCTTGTCCTCCATGGCATGGGAGGGGCGAGAGCCCCTCCGAGATTGGATATATCTCTCTGTTTCTCTCTGTTTCTGCGTTCTCCCTGCTGCCCTTTCACCGTTTCGTATATATATGGAGATCCGTAACTCCGATTGGACTGAAACCTTTGCCGTGATTTTTACCAAAAATTAGCTTTCTTGCGGCCGAAGAAGGGCATCAACCGCCTTACGGGTGGCCCACGAGGGTCAGGGGCGCCCCCAGGGGGGCGCCCCTGCCTCGTGGCCACCTCGGGCACCGCCTCACGTTGATTTTTCTCCCAGATTTTCCAAATATTCCAAAAATAAGCTCCGTCCGTTTTTATCCCGTTTGGAATCCGTTTGATATGGATATTCTGCAAAACATAAAACATGCAACAGACAGGAACTGGCACTGGGCACTGGATCAATATGTTAGTCCCAAAAATAGTTAAAAAGTTGCCAAAAGTATATGAAAGTTGTAGAATATTGGCATGGAACAATAAAAAATTATAGATACGACGGAGACGTATCAGCATCCCCAAGCTTAATTCTTGCTCGTCCTCGAGTAGGTAAATGATAAAAAGATAATTTTTGATGTGGAATGCTACCTAGCATAATCTTGATCATGTATCTAGTCATGGCATGAATATTAAGACATGAGTGATTCAAAGCAATAGTCTATCATTTGACATAAAAGAAATAATACTTCAAGGCTACTAATAAAGCAATCATGTCTTTTCAAAATAACATGGCCAAAGAAAGTTATCCCTACAAAATCATATAGTCTGGCTATGCTCCATCTTCACCACACAAAGTATTCACATCATGCACAACCCCGATGACAAGCCAAGCAATTGTTTCATACTTTTGACGTTCTCAAACCTTTTCAACTTTCACGCAATACATGAGCGTGAGCCATGGACATAGCACTATAGGTGGAATAGAATATGATGATGGGGGTTATGTGGAGAACACAAAAAGGAGAAGATAGTCTCACATCAACTAGGCGTATCAACGGGCTATGGAGATGCCCATCAATAGATATCAATGTGAGTGAGTAGGGATTGCCATGCAACAGATGCACTAGAGCTATAAGTATATGGAAGTTCAAACTGAAAACTAATTGGGTGTGCATCCAACTTGCTTGCTCATGAAGACCTCGGGCATTTGAGGAAGCCCATCATCGCAATATACAAGCCAAGTTCTATAATGAAAATTCCCACTAGTATATGAAAGTGATAACTCAAGAGACTCTCTATATGAAGAACATGGTGCTACTCTGAAGCACAAGTGTGGTAAAAGGATAGTAACATTGCCCCTTTTCTCTTTTTCTCTCATTTTTTTTATTTTCCATTTTTTTTTATTTTTTATTTTTTGGTGGGCTTCTTTGGCCTCTCTTTTTTTATTTGGGCTTCTTTGGCCTCTTTTTTTTTTGTAAGGTCCGGAGTCTCATCCCGACTTATGGGGGAATCATAGTTTCCATCATCCTTTCCTCACTGGGGCAATGCTCTAATAATGATGATCATCACCCTTTTATTTACTTACAACTCAATATTACAACTCGATACTAGAACAAAAATATGACTCTATATGAATGCCTCCGGCGGTGTACCGGGATGTGTAATGATCTAGCGTAGCAATGACATCAAAAAATGGACAAGCCATGAAAACATCATGCTAGCTATCTTACGATCATGCAAAGCAATGTGACAATAAATGCTCAAGTCATGTATATGATGATGGTGGAAGTTGCATGGCAATATATCTCAGAATGGCTATGGAAATGCCATGATAGGTAGGTATGGTGGCTGTTTTGAGGAAGATATAATGAGGCTTATGTGTGATAGAGCGTACCGTATGACGGGGTTTGGATGCACCGGCGAAGTTTGCACCAACTCTCGAGGTGAGAAAGGGCAATGCACGATACCGAAGAGGCTAGCAATGGTGGAAGGCTGAGAGTGCGTATAATCCATGGACTCAACATTAGTCATAAAGAACTCACATACTTATTGCAAAAATCTATTAGTTATCGAAACAAAGTACTACGCGCATGGTCCTAGGGGCATATATTGGTAGGAAAAGACCATCACTCGTCCCCGACCGCCACTCATAAGGAAGACAATCAATCAATAAATCATGCTCTGACTTCATCACACAACGGTTCACCATACGTGCATGCTACGGGAATCACAAACCTCAACAGAAGTATTTCTACTAATCCACAACTACCCACTAGCATGACTCTAATATCACCATCTTTATATCGCAAAACTATTGCAAGGAATCAAACATATCATATTCAGTGATCTACAAGTTTTATGTAGGATTTTATGACTAACCATGTGAATGACCAGTTCATGTCATCTCTCTAAATAGATATAAGTGAAGCAAGAGAGTTTAATTCTTTCTACAAAAGATATGCCCACGCTCTAACAAATATAAGTGAAGCAAAAGAGCATTCTACAAATGGCGGTTGTCTAAGTGAAGAGAAACAGGCAATCCAAACTTCAAATGATATAAGTGAAGCACATGAAGCATTCTATAAAGCCATACTCAAAAGATTTAAGTGATGTGCAAAGAGCATTCTATAAATCAACCAAGGACCATCTCATACCAGCATGGTGCATAAAAGAAAAATGAAAACTAAATGCAAAAGACGCTCCAAGATTTGCACATATCACATGAATGAAACGAATCCGAAAACATACCGATACTTGTTGAAGAAAGAGGGGATGCCTTCCGGGGCATCCCCAAGCTTAGATGCTTGAGTCTCCTTGAATATTTACTTGGGGTGCCTCGGGCATCCCCAAGCTTGAGCTCTTTCCTCTCTTACTTCTTCTCACATCGAGACCTTCTCGATCATCGAACACTTCATCCACACAAAACTTCAACAGAAAACTCGGTAAGATCCGTTAGTGTAATAAAGCAAATCACTACTCTAAGTACTGTTGCAAACCAATTCATATTTTGTTTGCATTGTGTCTACTGTAATATAACTTTTTCATGGCTTAATCCACTGATATAAATAGATAGTTTCATCAAAACAAGCAAACTATGCATCAATAACAGAATCTGTCTAAAACAGAACAGTCTGTAATAATCTGAACATTCACCATACTTATCGTACTTGAAAAATTCTGCCAAAATTACGAAAAATAAACAATTTGTATAGAAAGATGGTGCAAAAAGAATCAGAACCATTTGACGTTCCAGAAAAAAAAATGAAAAATCGCGCACTACAGCCAAAGTTTCTGTCCTGCACCGCATAAACCAACAAGCATTGTAAACATCCTAAAGGCAAACCTTGGCACATTATTTTTATTTTTAAACTTTATAAAAGCACACAACAGAAATAAATGACTCTCTAAAACTTCCGGGTTGTCTCCCTGGCAGCACTTTCTTTAAAGCCATTAAGCTAGGCATATAGTGCTCAAGTAATGGATCCACCCGGATCCCAAGGTATATCAAAACCAATTTTAATTAGCAATGATTTGGCATTTAGTAGTGAGCACAAAGCAACATATATCAAGCAATGACGAAGGCTAACTCTCTTCCTATGCATCAGCATGTCATAAAAGAACAATTCATGCAGACATAGCAAAGGCCAATGCATAGTATAAACAGTTTCTTGCAATTTTATAGTGTTGGAAACATAGAGAGGTGGAGATATAGTTCCTCTCTCATAATAATTGCAAGTAGGAGCAGCAAGCACATGCATATTATATTCATCAAAATCATCATGTGCAACGGTAAAAGGCAACCCATCAATATAATCCTTAATAAGGGCAAACTTCTCCGATATAGTGTAGTTTGGAGAATTCAAAAAGATAATAGGACTATCATGCGTGGGTGCAATAGCAACAATTTCATGTTTAACATAAGGAACTATAGCAAGTTCATCTCCATAAGCATAATTCATATTGGCATCTTGGCCACAAGCATAGCAAGCATCATCAAAAAGGGATATTTCAAACGAATCAAAGGGATCATAACAGTCATCTTAGTAATCATCCTTCGGTAAGCACGAAGGGAAATTAAACAATGTATGAGTTGAAGAGTTACTCTCGTTAGAAGGTGGGCCCGGGTGATCAATCCGCTCTTCCTCCTTTTGTTCTTCGCTCTCCTCCTCATCTTTTTCATCCAATGAGCTCACAGTTTCATCGACTTCTTCTTCCATAGATTCCTGCAAAATATTAATCTCTTCTTGGACAGTGGAGACTTTCTCAATAAGCGCATTAATATAGGAATTGTATTCATAACTATCATAGCAATATTTTAGGATAGCTAAGTTTTCAGGCCTATAAACAGCATCATCAAAAGCTTCATACTTTTCAAACAAAGATTCAATTTCATAAACACCCTTAAAAGCAAAAAATTCTTCTATTTGTTCCACATCATAGTAATCATGTATACCATTAGCATAAGAAGCTAAGGTTTCATTATCATTAAATTTGCACGAAAAGGGAAGGTGTAGAGCCTTCATCCTAGAGCAACAAGTATAATCATAACTCAAGCATACTTGCCGAGCATACCACTTCAATATATAAATTTGATCCCATAATAGTTCCCCTTTTTGTGTCAAGCGATAATCCCTAAAGTATTCACGTTGATCCAACGTTACTCCCATTACTAGATTGAATGGGGTTTTCTCAGGATTATCAAAGTAGTACATAATTTCGGTCACATAACGAGCATCGAGGGTTTTAGGAGGTTCCTCATCTCCATGAGTAGTAAGTACACCTAATTTTTTTTGGTATTTCGTGTTCCATATCCATAACTAAAGATAAAGAACAACTAAGAACAGCAAATAAAAAATACTTAGTGATAAAGCAAACAAGCACACACGAGAATATTCACCCCATGCTATAACTCCCCGGCAACGGCGCCAGAAAAAGGTCTTGATAACCCACAAGTATAGGGGATCAATTGTAGCCTCTTTCGATAAGTAAGAGTGTCGAACCCATCGAGGAGCTAAAGGTAGAACAAATATACCCTCAAGTTCTATCGACCACCGATACAACTCTACGCACGCTTAACGTTCGCTTTACCTAGAACAAGTATAAAACTAGAAGTACTTTGTAGGTGTTTTTGGATAGGCTTGCAAGAATATAAAGAGCGCGTAAATAAAAACTAGGGGCTGTTAAAGTAAAGACACAATAAAGTAAATATAGCGAGTGTGGAAAAGTGGTGGTAGGAGTTGCGAAATTCTCCCTTAAGCAATTGACTACTTTACTAGACCGATAGCAAGTTTCATGTGGGAGAGGCCACTGCTAGCATGTTATCCCTTACTTGGAATTCTATGCGCTTATGATTGGAACTATTAGCAAGCATCCGCAACTACTAACGTTCATGAAGGTAAAATCCAACCATAGCATTAAGATATATTGGTCCCCCTTCAATCCCGTATGCATCAATTTCTATGCTAGGCTGAAGCTTCTGTCACCCTTGCCCTCCAATACATAGTCCTATCAACATACAACTAACCCTATGGTGTGATCCACGCGCGCGCTCATATGATGGGCACCAAAGGACAGCAACATAACCACAAGCAATTTAATCAATCATCTCAATTCATCAACCACCGATAAGACAACGAAAATCTACTCAGACATCATAGGATGGCAACACATCATTGGATAATAATATGAAGCATAAAGCACCATGTTCAAGTAGAGGGTACAGGGGGTTGCGGGAGAGTGGACCGCTGTAGATAGAGGGGGGAAGGTGATGGATATGTTGGTGAAGATGGTGGAGGTGTTGGTGAAGATCGCGGTGATGATGATGGTAGCCACGGCGGCGTTCCGGCGCAACCGGAGGAGAGAGGGAGAGGGCCCCCCTTCTTCCTCTTCTTCCTTGACCTCCTCCCTAGATGGGAGAAGGGTTTCCCCTCTGGTCCTTGGCCTCCATGGCATGGGAGGGGCGAGAGCCCCTCCGAGATTGGATCTATCTCTCTGTTTCTCTCTGTTTCCGCGTTCTCCCTGCTGCCCTTTCACCGTTTCGTATATATATGGAGATCCGTAACTCCGATTGGACTGAAACCTTCGCCGTGATTTTTTACCAAAAATTAGCTTTCTTGCGACCGAAGAAGGGCATCAACCGCCTTACGGGTGGCCCACGAGGGTCAGGGGCGCGCCCAGGGGGGCCCCCTGCCTCGTGGCCACCTCGGGCACCGCCTCGCGTTGATTTTTCTCCCAGATTTTCCAAATATTCCAAAAATAAGCTCCATCCATTTTTATCCCGTTTGGACTCCGTTTGATATGGATATTCTGCGAAACATAAAACATGCAACAGACAGGAACTGGCACTGGGCACTGGATCAATATGTTAGTCCCAAAAATTGTATAAAAAGTTGCCAAAAGTATATGAAAGTTGTAGAATATTGGCATGGAACAATAAAAAATTATAGATACGACGGAGACGTATCAACAGGCTGCTCGGCGCCAATGCGAGGAGAGAATATACACGATGACGCGTGAGCTAAAGGATGCCACTAGCCGCTGTGAATTCCTCGAGAAGGATAATAAAGCCAAAACGGCTGATCTTGACAAGGGCTTACGAGAGGCGAAAGAAGCGCGGTCCGAATCTAGAGCGGCCCGGGAGGAGATCCGACAAGCTGGGGAGATCACGGCTGGTAAGCCCTTTTTATTGCAAACTAAGTTCGGCGATCCGAATTATGCTCCGCTTAATCAACTGTGGAGTTCTCCAGACGCGTTATTGGACTTGCCGAAGAGTGCTTCCGATGGGGCGCAGTGTTACCAAGCACAAGAAGGGTATGCAACGGAGAAGCTTTTCTGGTTACAATTCGGTGCGTCCAAACGCCCACTGTTGCTGAACGAACAGATGACCCAATGGGCCGAGCTCCCTAGACTATCCGGTTCTGCCATGAAGGGCGCCGTGATCTGGCTGTGGCCGAACGAGCCAATTCCGGATAGTTATTTTGGTTTGGTGCGGCGACTTGCTGATGCGGTGCCGCGTATCGACGTCGTTAAGAGGTCAGCATGCATTGAAGGTGCACAGATGGCCTTTGCCCATGTCAAGACATACTGGGCGAAGATGAAGGCCACTGATGTTGCAGCGAGGGGTCCACCCAAGGGCAAGGACCATCACGCACCAGAGCATTATTTCAAGGATGTCTTGGAGGGTGCCCGCTTGATAGAGGGTCAATGCTCGAAAAACATGATATTCGAGTGAGATGCATGGAAATTTGTAAAAGACAATATTATAATAAGGCTATTTTTGTAGTTTTGCCTAAAACTTTTGTTCCTCCTGTGCGGCCGTTTTTCAGTCGTCGGCTTCAGCCCCCTCGTATAAAGTACGGGGGTGTTCGGAAAAGCATTTGATCACTCTTAACCCAACGTCTTGATCCATTAAGGAGGTGTCAATGCGGTGAACTAGGCAATCGGATTATAGGGCGTTAACACTTCCACTTAGCCATAGGAGTTTTATGGGGGGACTACGATATAGCCCCTGGTGTGTACACGGCTTATTCCAATACGGTGCGTTACATATATGACCTGAAGAAAAAGGTCCTTCGTATAATACAGCGGGAATCGCGAAAGATTCCGATAGGTCATCGAGTGGTTGACCAGCTCTCGCCGCACCATGACAGTCAGTTTTCGTCTTTCTCTACTGAGGTGCTTGACCAGGTGAATCGTAAGCACAATCGCAGTAGTTCTCCCTTTACTACCCTAGCCGATAGAGCGGAACGTAAGGTAGCAAGCACAGGAGCCGGGCAACCCAACTATTGACCCAAGACATGATTCGGAGCTGATGCATATAAGGCCAAACTCGCGATGCCAAAGTACGCTATAAAGTTGTTCGGACTTGTCGACAACTCATTTGTTCCCATACCGAGCCCCTGGCAACTTATGCCGAGGTGTATGTGTGAAACAACCACAGGAGCCGAATTCAGTTCTTTTAGAAAAAAGCGAATGCTGGATGCGGATTATGTTTACTGGGACGTGAGTGATATGCCAATCGTTATTTTTTAGATAACAAAGCCGCAACCCCGGCTATTTGACATGCCCGGGGTCGAAGGCGGAGGAAAAAGGCACTTTACAGGCTTGAAATAAAGAATGCGGTCTACAAAAAGTTATTTTGGACCTCCTGTCGCACGTCTGCGCCGCCTGTCCTCGGTGAGGGGACTCCTTGACGGAAATAGCCCTTAGGTGAGTGTACGAACCCGAACTCCGATGGAGTCCATGAGATGACCAGCCTTTGCGTCACCTGTGGTAAAGGATAATGAAAAAGAAAGATTAGTTAGAAAAGAAACAGAGGTTATGGGAGTACTTGCAGGCTCGTCCGTATTGTGCTTCCGCCGATGCCTAGGGTATCTTGAGTGCATAGTTATGTATACGCGGTACAGATTTCGCAGGTATATTGAGGTGGACGGTGGAAGCCGAACTGCTAGTCCTGCTCCGGAATTGGTCGATCCCGTTGAATGGAGATTGGTGTCTTAATGGCCGACAAGGTATGCGGTTTAATAAGACTGCTTTGTACTTCGGATGAGGTTTCCGTAGTATGATCCTTAGTCCGGAGGGAGTGCTTCTCCTGCTCCCTTGTAGAGTTGTGTGTCACGTATAGCATGTTCACTGTTTTGATTTCGGAGGGAAATTGCTTCTGACCCCCGGTATTTGGTTGGTGAGTCTCTTCATCGTCACTATCACCGGGCGGCCTCCTCCCCTTGTGTTCGACGTTTGAGCTTGCCGGCCTGCTTGAAGACCCAGCAACTTTTGTTGGTATGATTAGCTGGTTTATCGGGGTGGCCATGAATCTGGCAGGGCCGATCCAATATCTTGTCTAAATTGGATGGTCCGTCTCTGTTTGCCTTGAATGGTTTTTTCCGTTGACCGGGTTTGGGACCGCTGAATCCGGTGTTGACCGCTGTGTCGTGCGTTCTTTCATTATCATTGCGACGTTTGTGTTGGCTGCGTCGTGGCTTGCCATTGCCGTCTCGGACTTCGGAAGTGCCCGGATCGCTGGCTGTTGCTTCTATGAGCGAGCCAGATGTCTTCTCCTGCGCAAAAGCGGGTCATCAGGGTGGTAAGGGCTGACATGGATTTTGGTTTTTCTTGACCGAGGTGGCGGGCGAGCCACTCGTCTCGGACGCTGTGTTTGAAGGGCGCTAGGGCTTCTGCGTCCGGACAGTCGACGATTTGCTTCTTTTTAACTAAGAACCTAGTCCAGAGCTTCATGGCTGACTCTCCGGGCTTCTGGACAATGTGACTTAAGTCATCGTCATCTGGTGGCTGGACATATGTACCTTGGAAGTTGTCGCGGAAGGCGTCTTCCAAGTCCTCCCAGTTGCCAATAGAGTTTTCCGGCAGACTGTTTAACCAGTACTGAGCTGGTCCTTTGAGTTTTAACGGGAGGTATTTGATGGCGTGGAGGTCATCTTCGCGGGCCATATGGATATGGAGAAGAAAATCCTCGATCCACACCGCGGGATCAGTTGTTCCATCGTATGATTCGATATTCACGGGTTTGAACCCTTCTAGGAATTCATGCTCCATTACTTCGTCAGTGAAGCGGAGTGGGTGTGCGGCGCCTCTATATTGGGCCACGTCGCGACGTAGCTCAGATGGAGTCCGTCTGCGGTCTTCGGCCCGGGCGTGACTAGACTTCTCACGTCTGAATAGGTAGCTGACGTTGCGTGTCGAGGCACGTCCTCGCGATCCGTAGATCGATCTGGTTTGTCCTGCTCTACTATCCAGGTCCTGCCGAGGGTCGTATGTATGACCCCAAGCTGTTTTATCTCTGTTTTTTCGTTGGGGTGAGGCGGGCTGCAGTTCGGCTTGAGCTGCCGCTTTATCCCGACCGCGTTGTGGTCAGTCAGCCGCATTGTCCCAACCGCGTTGTGCAGGTTCAATCGCCTCCTCATTGAACTGAGGTAGCAATCTGCGCTTCGAGTAACCCTTGGTTGGGCGCTTGAGGCCGTATTCTTCGGCTGCTAGGATATCTGTCCATATGTCGTTGAGCAGGTCTTGGTCAGCTTGAAGCTTCTGCTGCTTCTTTTTCAGGCTCCTTGCAGTGGCTATTAGCCCGCGTTTAAAGCGCTCCTGCTCGAGAGGTTCCTCAGGCACGATGAAATCCTCGTTGCCGAGGCTCTCCTCATCCTCGAAGAGCGGAAGATAATTACTGTCCTCCGAGTCTTCGTGTATGGCCTGTTCATCAGGGCTAACGTGTCCGTCTTCCTGTTCATCCTGTTCGGAGATTGCCTCAACAGGGTCTTCATTGTCTTCGGCATCGTCCGGAGTATTGTTTTCTCCGGTGCCGGTATTGCTGTCTTTTGCACGACGTGACTTAGAGCGGCCCCGCTGACGCCGGCGTCTGGGCTGTGTCTTAGGAGGTTTATCCTCGACTGGATCTTCCTTGTCCTCGCCGTTATTCTCTTTAGGTGTATCCACCATGTATACGTCGTACGAAGAAGTGGCCGTCCAACATCCGGTAAACGGCGGGTTTTGGCCATGCTCCTCATCTGCATCGTCGTCCATCCGTCGATGTCTTCGGAGCTGTAATCGAGCATGTCGGTTAAGTCCTCGACAGTGGCTATGTAGTGGGTGGCGGGTGGGAAGCGAGATTCCCCGTCATCAGCCTCCAGTTCGAACCGGATATAGTTCGGCTATGAGTCCCCCGCTAAGGATAGATTTTTTAATGAGTTCAGCACGTCGCCTAAAGGCGAGTGCCGGAAGATGTCCGCGGCGCTGAATTCGGCGATCGATGACCGATCCAGCTCGACATACGCGGACGCACATGGTTCGAAACTTATCGCTGGAAACGAGTCCGAGGTTCCGGTGACACAGACATCACTCGAGGTTAGGTCTGTGTGCGGCTCCAATGCCGCGGAATCTATGGCTTCCGTGGCAGGGATGAGCTTCCCATTCTCGGATGGCGCAATCTGCTCCAGATCTAAGGCCAGAGCGGTTACCGGTGCAATTTCCTGGGTGTGGCCCGATGACAGATTTAAGTCATGTTCATCGTGGTGAAGGGGAGCTACTTCCGTGGTCTCGAATCCGTCGAAGATCAAGTCTCCGCGGATGTCCGCGACGTAGTTCAAGCTCCCGAATCTGACCTGCCGGCCAGGGGCGTAGCTATCGATCTGCTCCGAATGGCCAAGCGAGTTGGCCCGCAGTGCGAAGCCGCCGAACACGAAGATCTGTCCAGGGAGGAAGACCTCTCCTTGGACAACATTGTTGTAGATGCTTGAAGGAGCCATCAAACCTTTTGAGGACAGCATAGTGGAACTCTCAATGAAAGCACCAATGTCGGTGTCAAAACCGGCGGATCTCGGGTAGGGGGTCCCGAACTACGCGTCTAAGGTTGATGGTAACAGGAGACAGGGGACACAATGTTTACCCAGGTTCGGGCCCTCTCTATGGAGGTAATACCCTACTTCCTGCTTGATTGATCTAGATAAATATGAGCATTACAAGAGTTGATCTACCACGATATCGTAATGGCTAAAACCCTAGAAGTCTAGCCTGTGTGACTGTATCCGTTTCCGGACTAAGCCCTTCGGTTTATATAGACACCGGAGGGTACTAGGGTTGTACAAAGTCGGTTACCGAGAAAGGAATCTTCATATTTGGTCGCCAAGCTTGCCTTCCACGCCAAGGAGAGTCCCATCCGTACACCGGAGAGAGTTTTCGGTCTTGTATGTTCACAGCCCATTAGTCCGGCTCATGTCCAATAGGCCGAACGCCCGAGGACCCCTTAGTCCAGGACTCCCTCACATATCACTTATACTGATTGCCGGTGATATTTATCCTTTATCCATCTTATTTTGCTTAGTTCGACGGTAGCAATATAAGAAGATCTCTCACTAAATTTCAAGGTATAAGTGTTCTCCCTGAGTATGCACCGTTGCGAATGTTCGTCGTGCCGAGACACCACGTGATGATCGGGTGTGATAAGCTCTACGTTCACATACAACGGGTGCAAGCCAGTTTTGCACACACAGAATACTCGGGTTAAACTTGACGAGCCTAGCATACGCAGATATGGCCTCGGAACACTGAGACCGAAAGGTCGAGCGTGAATCATATAGTAGATATGATCAACATAGTGATGTTCACCATTGAAAACTACTCCATCTCACGTGATGATCGGACATGGTTTAGTTGATATGGATCACGTGATCACTTAGATGATTAGAGGGATGTCTATCTAAGTGGGAGTTCTTAAGTAATTCGATTAATTGAACTTTAATTTATCATGAACTTAGTACCTGATAGTATTTTGCATGTCTATGTTGTTGTAGATAGATGGCCCGTGCTGTTGTTCCATTGAATTTTAATGTGTTCCTAGAGAACGCTAAGTTGAAAGATGATGGTAGCAACTACACGGACTGGATCCGTAACTTGAGGATTATCCTCATTGCTGCCCACAAGAATTACGTCCTGGAAGCACCGCTAGGTGCCAAATCCACTGCAGGAGCAACGCCATGCAGAGCAAAGCTGATGACTACTCGATAGTTCAGTGTGCCATGCTTTACGGCTTAGAACCGGGACTTCAACGACGTTTTAAACGTCATGGAGCATATGAGATGTTCCAGGAGTTGAAGTTAATATTTCAAGCAAATGCCCGGATTGAAAGATATGAAGTCTCCAATAAGTTCTACAGCTGCAAGATGGAGGAGAATAGTTCTCTCAGTGAGCATATACTCAAAATGTATTGGTATAACAATCACTTGATTCAACTGGGAGTTAATCTTCCTGATGATAGTGTCATTGACAGAATTCTTCAATCACTGCCACCAAGCTACAAGAGCTTCGTGATGAATTATAATATGCAAGGGATGGATAAGACAATTCCCGAGCTCTTCGCAATGCTAAAGGCTGCGGAGGTAGAAATCACGAAGGAGCATCAAGTTTTGATGGTCAACAAGACCACCAGTTTCAAGAAAAAGGGTAAAGGGAAGAAGGGGAACTTCAAGAAGAACGGCAAGCAAGTTGCTGCTCAAGTAAAGAAGCCCAAGTCTGGACCAAAGGCTGAGACTGAGTGCTTCTACTGCAAAGGGACTGGTCACTGGAAGCGGAACTGCCCCATGTATTTGGCGGATAAGAAGGATGGACAGGTGAACAAAGGTATATCTGATATACATGTTATTGATGTGTACCTTACTAATGCTCGCAGTACCACCTGGGTATTTGATACTGGTTCTGTTGCTTATATTTGCAAATCGAAACAGGGCCTACGGATTAAGCAAAGATTGGCTAAGGACGAGGTGACGATGCGCGTGGGAAATGGTTCCAAAGTCGATGTGATCGCGGTCAGCACGCTACCTCTACATCTACCTTCGGGATTAGTTTTAGACCTGAATAATTGTTATTTGGTGCCAGCGTTGAGCATGAACATTATATCTGGATCTTGTTTGATGCGAGACGGTTATTCATTTAAATCAGAGAATAATGGTTGTTCTATTTATATGAGTAATATCTTTATGGTCATGCACCCTTGAAGAGTGGTCTATTTATGTTGAATCTCGATAGTAGTGATACACATATTCATAATATTGAAGCCGAAAGATGCAGAGTTGATAATGATAGTGCAACTTATTTGTGGCACTGCCGTTTAGGTCATATTGGTGTAAAGCGCATGAAGAAACTCCATTCTGATGGACTTTTGGAATCACTTGATTATGAATCACTTGGTACTTGCGAACCATGCCTCATGGGCAAGATGACTAAAACGCAGTTCTCCGGAACAATGGAGCGAGCAACAGATTTACTGGAAATCATACATACTGATATATGTGGTCCGATGAATGTTGAGGCTCGCGGCGGATATCGTTATTTTCTCACCTTCACAGATGATTTGAGCAGATATGGGTATATCTACTTGATGAAACATAAGTCTGAAACATTTGAAAAGTTCAAAGAATTTCAGAGTGAAGTGGAAAATCATCGTAACAAGAAAATAAAATTTCTATGATCTGATCGTGGAGGAGAATATTTGAGTTACGAGTTTGGTCTTCATTTGAAACAATGCAGAATAGTTTCGGAACTCACGCCACCCGGAACACCACAGCGTAATGATAACCCACAAGTATAGGGGATCACAACAATTTTCGAGGTTAGAATATTCAACCCAAATTTATTGATTCGACACAAGGGGAGCCAAAGAATATTCTCAAGTATTAGCAGTTGAATTGTCAATCCAACCACACCTGGATAACTTAATATCTGCAGCAAAGTATTTAGTAGCAAAGTAGTATGGAAGTAACGGTAATGGTAGCAAAAGTAACAGTAGCAGTTTTGTAGTAATTGTAACAGTGGCAACGGTAAAGTAACTAAGCAAAGAGCAATATGTGAAAAGCTCGTAGGCATTGGATCGGTGATGGAGAATTATGCCGGATGCGATTCCTCATGCAATAGTTATAACATAGGGTGACACAGAACTCGCTCCAATTCATCAATGTAATGTAGGCATGTATTCCGAATATAGTCATACGTGCTTATGGAAAAGAACTTGCATGACATCTTTTGTCCTACCCTCCCGTGGCAGCGGGGTCCTATTGGAAACTAAGGGATATTAGGGCCTCCTTTTAATAGAGTACCGGACCAAAGCATTAACACATAGTGAATACATGAACTCCTCAAACTACGGTCATCACCGGGAGTGGTCCCGATTATTGTCACTTCGGGGTTGCCGGATCATAACACATAGTAGGTGACTATTGACTTGCAACATAGGATCAAGAACTCACATATATTCATGAAAACATAATAGGTTCAGATATGAAATCATGGCACTCGGGCCCTAGTGACAAGCATTAAGCATAGCAAAGTCATAGCAACATCAATCTCAGAACATAGTGGATAGTAGGGATCAAACCCTAACAAAACTAACTCGATTACATGGTAAATCTCATCCAATCCATCACCGTCCAACAAGCCTACGATGGAATTACTCACACACGGCGGTGAGCATCATGAAATTTGTGATGGAGGAAGGTTGATGATGACAATGGCGATGGATTCCCCTCTCCGGAGCCCCGAACGGACTCCAGATCAGCCCTCCCGAGAGAGATTAGGGCTCGGCAGCAGCTCCGCATCGTAAAACGCAATGAGTCCTTCTCTCTGATTTTTTTTCTCCCCGAACGTGAATACATAGAGTTGTAGTTGAGGTCGGTGGAGCACCAGGGGGCCCACGAGGCAGGGGGACGCGCCTAGGGGGGTAGGCGCGCCCCCACCCTCCTGAACAGGGTGTGGCCCCCCTGGCCTTGATTCTTTCGCCAGTATTTTTTATTAATTCCAAAAATATTCTCCGTGAAGTTTCAGGTCATTCCGAGAACTTTTGTTTCTGCACAAAAATAACACCATGGCAATTCTGCTGAAAACAGCGCCAGTCCGGGTTAGTTCCATTCAAATCATGCAAGTTAGAGTCCAAAACAAGGGCAAAAGTGTTTGGAAAAGTAGATACGATGGAGACGTATCACATAATGGTGTGTCCGAACGTCGTAATCGTACTTTACTAGATATGGTGTGATCTATGATGCCTCTTACTGATTTACCGCTATCGTTTTGGGGTTATGCTTTAGAGACGGCTGCATTCACGTTAAATAGGGCACCATTTAAATCCGCTGATACTACACCTTATGAACTGTGGTTTGGCAAGAAACCAAAGTTATTGTTTCTTAAAGTTTGGGGCTGCGATGCTTATGTGAAAAAGCTTCAACCTGATAAGCTCGAACCCAAATCGGAGAAATGTGTCTTCATAGGATACCCAAAGGAGACTATTGGGTACACCTTCTATCACAGATCCGAAGGCAAGACATTCGTTGCTAAAAATGGATCCTTTCTAGAGAAGGAGTTTCTCTCGAAAGAAATGAGTGGGAGGAAAGTAGAACTTGACGAGGTAACTGTACCTGCTGCCTTATTGGAAAGTAGTTCATCACAGAAATCTGGTCCTGTGACTCCTACACCAATTAGTGAGGAAGCTAATGATGATGATCATGTAACTTCAGATCAAGTTATTACCGAACCTCGTAGGTCAACCAGAGTAAGATCCGCACTAGAGTGGTACGGTAATCCTATTCTGGAGGTCATGTTACTTGACCATGATGAACCTACGAACTATGAGGAAGCGATGATGAGCCCAGATTCTGCAAAATGGCTTGAGGCCATGAAATCTGAGATGAGATCCATGTATGAGAACAAAGTGTGGACTTTGGTTGACTTGCCCGATGATTGGCAAGCCATCGAGAACAAATGGATCTTCAAGAAGAAGACTGACGCTGACGGTAATGTTACTGTCTTGAAAGCTCGACTTGTTGCAAAAGGTTTTCGACAAGTTCAAGGAGTTGACTACGATGAGACCTTCTCACCCGTAGCGATGCTTAAGTCCGTCCGAATCATGTTAGCAATTGCCGCATTTTATGATTATGAAATTTGGCAAATGGATGTAAAGACTGCATTCCTGAATGGATTTCTGGAATAAGAGTTGTATATGATGCAACCTAAAGGTTTTATCGATCCTAAGGATGCTAACAAAGTGTGCAAGCTCCAGCGATACATTTATGGATTGGTGCAAGCATCTCGGAGTTGGAATAAACGTTTTGATAGTGTGATCAAAGCATATGGTTTTATACAGAATTTTGGAGAAGCTTGTATTTACAAGAAAGTGAGTGGGAGCTCTGTAGCATTTCTAATATTATATATGGATGACATATTGTTGATTGGAATTGATATAGAATTTCTGGATAGCATAAAAGGATACTTGAATAAGAGTTTTTCAATGAAAGAACTCGGTGAAGCTGCTTATATATTGGGCATCAAGATCTATAGAGATAGATCAAGACGCTTAATTGGACTTTCACAAAGCACATACCTTGATAAAGTTTTGAAGAAGTTCAAAATGGATCAAGCAAAGAAAGGGTTTTTGCCTGTGTTACAAGGTGTGAAGTTGAGTAAGACTCAACCATGCCCGACCACTGCAGAAGATAGAGAGAAAATGAAAGGTGTTCCCTATGCTTCAGCCATAGGCTCTATCATGTATGCAATGTTGTGTACCAGACCTGATGTGTGCCTTGCTATTAGTTTAGCAGGGAGGTACCAAAGTAATCCAGGAGTGGATCACTGGACAGCGGTCAAGAACATCCTGAAATACCTGAAAAGGACTAAGGATATGTTTCTCATTTATGGAGGTGACAAAGAGCTCGTCGTAAATGATTACGTTGATGCAAGCTTTGACACTGATCCGGATGACTCTAAGTCACAAACCGGATACGTATTTATATTGAACGGTGGAGCTGTCAGTTGGTGCAGTTCGAAGCAAAGCGTCGTGGCGGGATCTACGTGTGAAGCGGAGTACATAGCTGCTTCGGAAGCAGCAAATGAAGGAGTCTGGATGAAGGAGTTCATATCCGATATAGGTGTCATACCTAGTGCATCGGGTCCAATGAAAATCTTTTGTGACAATACTGGTGCAATTGCCTTAGCAAAGGAATCCAGATTTCACAAAAGAACCAAACACATCAAGAGACGCTTCAATTCCATCCGCGATCAAGTCAAGGAGGGAGACATAGAGATGTGCAAGATACATACGGATCTGAATGTTGCAGACCCGTTGACTAAGCCTCTCTCACGAGCAAAACATGATGTGCACCAAGACTCCATGGGTGTTAGAATCATTACTGTGTAATCTAGATTACTGACTCTAGTGCAAGTGGGAGACTGAAGGAAATATGCCCTAGAGGCAATAATAAAGTTGTTATTTATATTTCCTTATATCATGATAAATGTTTATTATTCATGATAGAATTGTATTAACCGGAAACTTAGTACATGTGTGAATATATAGACAAACAGAGTGTCGCTAGTATGCCTCTACTTGACTAGCTCGTTGAATCAAAGATGGTTAAGTTTCCTAGCCATAGACATGAGTTGACATTTGATTAACGTGATCACATCATTAGAGAATGATGTGATTGACTTGACCCATTCCGTTAACTTAGCATTTGATCGTTTAGTATATTGCTATTGCTTTCTTCATGACTTATACATGCTCCTAGGACTATGAGATTATGCAACTCCTGAATACCGGAGGAACACTTTGTGTGCTACCAAACGTCACAACGTAACTGGGTGATTATAAAGTTGCTCTGCAGGTGTCTCCGATGGTACTTGTTGAGTTGGCATAGATCGAGATTATGATTTGTCACTCCGATTGTCGGAGAGGTATCTCTGGGCCCTCTCGGTAATGCACATCACTATAAGCCTTACAAGCAATGTGACTAATGAGTTAGTTGCGGGATGATGCATTATGGAACGAGTAAAGAGACTTGCCGGTAACGAGATTGAACTAGGTATTGAGATACCGACGATCGAATCTCGGACAAGTAACATACCGATGACAAAGGGAACAACGTATGTTGTTATGCGGTTTGACCGATAAAGATCTTTGTAGAATATGTAGGAGCCAATATGAGCATCCAGGTTCCGCTATTGGTTATTGACCGGAGACATGTCTCGGTCATGTCTACATAGTTCTCGAACCCGTCGGGTCCGCACGCTTAACGTTCGGTGACGGTCGGTATTATGAGTTTATGTGTTTTGATGTACCGAAGATAGTTCAGAGTCCCAGATGTGATCACGGACATGACGAGGAGTCTCGAAATGGTCGAGACATAAAGATTGATATATTGGATGACTATATTCGGACACCGGATTAGTTCCGGGGGTCACCGGATATTTATCGGAGTGCCGGGGGGTTATCGGAACCCCCGGGGGAACTAATACGCCAACATGGGCCTTGTGGGAGACAGAGGAGAGGGCCTAGGGCTGGCCGCCCCCCCCCTTGGGAGTCCGAATTGGAGAAGGAGGGGCGGCGCCCCCTCTTTCCTCCCTCTCTCCCTCTCCTTCCTTCCCCCTTCCTCCTTCCTAGTTGGACTAGGAAAGGGGAGTCCTAATCTCACTAGGAGGAGGACTCCCCCCTCTCCTTGGCGCGCCCCAAGGCCGGCCGGCCTCCCCCCTTGCTCCTTTATATACGGGGGCAGGGGGCACCCTAGAACACACAAGTTGATTGTTCCAAGCCGTGTGCGGTGCCCCCCTCCACCATATTCCACCTCGGTCATATCGTTGCAGTGCTTAGGCGAAGCCCTGCGCCGGTAGCTTCGTCATCACCGTCATCACGCCGTCGTGCTGACGAAGCTCTCCCTCGACACTCTGCTGGATCGTGAGTTCGTGGGACGTCACCGAGCTGAACGTGTGCAGATCGCGGAGGTGCCGTACGTTCGGTACTAGGATCGGTCGATCGTGAATACGTACGACCACATCAACCGCGTTGTCATAATGCTTCCGCTTACGGTCTACGAGGGTACGTGGACATAGGAATTTTTTTGAAATTACGATGTTCCCCAACAGCGCATGCCTTGGATTGCCGGTTTCGACGAAATCTCCTACCTTGGTTTGATGACAGGTAATCAAGTAGATGGCCGGTTTTGGGTTCAGGAGTAACAGCAAGACTGCCCCTTGGCGTTCACGTTGAGAAGGAATCACATACGTGCAACTACAAATATTCTGTAGTCATAATGTGTTTTCCTAGGAACCAAACTATATACACAACATGGATTAGCAGGGACTTAAAATCCAAAGCATATGGGGTCATAAGACACATAATAATGCTTCTTTTGTTCTTGTGCATCCGGTTCAGCCATAGCCCGATGCTGCTGATCTTGTCATGCGGCGGCATGCTGATGCCGACGAGCTCGATGATGGTGCCAACATGGCAGTGGTGTGGAGGCGCTTCTGGCGGTGAGAAGTAACAGCAAGGGACACGCCCACGAGCAGAACTAGTTATACTACGTAGCGGCGGAGCGGCAAGGACCGGTGCCAGCGAGCTGCAATGGCAGCAGCAAGCAACAAGGTTAGGTTCATCACGCACATTGAGGAATTTCAGTCAAACATGTACAAATGGCAATCTGGTTGCTGGTTTTGGGCATATACAATCAAATTTTAATTGAAAGGATTTTTTGGATAAAATGATAAAATAATTAAATTCCCAAATAAGAAGTGGCAAAATATCAAATATAATGTAAACAGTGACAAATTATCAAAATATCAAATACAATATAAATAAACAGTAAACAGTGACAAAATAGATAAGTAAAAAAAAAGAGCCACCAACACGAGAAGCTTAAATAGTCCCACCCTGCTACCTCATACTAATTTCCATCAGTTTAAATACGTTCTTGAGTAGTCAGGAGTCAAAGAGCTGCTTAGGGAATTAACAAAGCAAAGGAGGAGGGGTGACTTAGATTTATCCTCAAGGGAATAAATAAGAGGCCGAGTGATTTAAAAATCTATAATATAGACATAATTATATGGAACACTCTTGGGCATAAGAAAAAGTGTTGATGACCAGTCAGGATATTGGTTTATAAATAAATGTATCACTTGGTCATAGTCATTATTATTATTTTTACAAAATGCAAAGAAGTGCGAGGAATTCTTATTCCATTGCAATGCACCGACGTGTGGTGGACTAAAAGAGGATGGACGTAAATAAGTGGAGACTTGAGACATATAACAATGTCTCCCGTTGCAACGCACGGGCATTTGTGCTAATGTATTTTTATGTGTTCACCACTAGTTCAATATCAGTAATCATTTTGATAGATAGTTCTAGAACAAATGTGCCTAAAAATATCTTGATTGAGTTCTCTAAAGTATATAATTATTCATCAAGGTGTGGAATTCGACTAAATAGATGAAATGCACAATTTGAAATCTATTTTGCAAATCACAAATTGTTAGTTGTGGCGTGGAAGTGAACGTATGCGCCATAGATTTGTTTTTTCTTAATTATTAGGAACGTCCGGAAACATCATTGCTACTGGTAGCTTACTCTTTAGTGGCGTCCGTCGTTGTAACACCCCGGATGTAATTTTCCATATTTGTAACTCCAACTCTTGCCATTTCCGGCGATGTGTTATGATATTTTCCTCCGTGGTCGGGTTTTGTTTTCATTTTGCATTTTGTTCATGTCATGCATTTCATATCATGGCATCATGTGCATTGCATTTGCATACGTGTTCGTCTCATGCGTCCGAGCATTTTCCCCGTTGTCCGTTTTACAATCCGGCACTCATATCTCCTCCGGCGCACCCCTCTTGTTTCTTTGCGTGAGCGGGTGTTGAACGCTCTCGGAATGGGCCGAGTCTTGTCAAGTGGCCTTGGTATACCACCGGTAGGCCACCGGTCAAGTTTCGTTCCATTTGGAGGTCGTTTGGTACTCCAACGGTTAACCGGGCATCCGCAAAGTCCGTTTGAGTGTGCAGCAAAAACCCCTCTCTAAACAGCCCAAAACACATCTAACTCACCTCCATGCTCTCGGTCGTTCGATCACGATCGTGTGGGCCAAAACCGCATTCCGTTTGGAGTCTCCTAACTCCCTCTACCTATATATATACCTCCTCTCCCGAGATATTTCGCAGATCAAACCCTACCCATCTCCCTCTCCGCGGCCGGACGCGTCCAGCCGCCGCCGGACGGATCGCGCCGCCGCCCGCAGCCAACCGCAGGCTGCCACGTGGCAAGCCGCCCCGCGCCGCC